>NC_086173.1:157360938-157663968 GCF_023053635.1 Elgaria multicarinata webbii
CATCAAAGAACTCACACAGAAGAGAAGCCATATAAATGTTTGGAGTGCGAAAAGAGCTTCAGTCAGAAGAAATATCTCACTCAGCATGAAAGGATTCACACAGGAGAGAAACCATATCAATGTTTGGAGTGTGGAAAGTGCTTCAGTCGTAAGGGAAAACTTACTCAGCATCAAAGAATTCACACAGGAGAGAAGCTATATCAATGTTTGGCGTGTGGAAAACACTTCAATGACAAGGGAAATCTTACTCATCACCAAAGAATTCACACAGGAGAGAAACCACATAAATGTTCGGAGTGCGAAAAGAGCTTCAGTCAGAAGGCACATCTCACTTCTCATCAGAGAACTCACATAATGGAGAAACCATATCTTTGTCTGGAATGTGGAAAGAGCTTCAGGTATAAACAATCTCTCACTTGTCATCAAAGACGTCACACAGGGGAGAAACCACATCAATGCTTGGAGTGTGGAAAGAGGTTCATTTTTCAGGTATATCTTACTTCTCATCAAAAAACTCACACAGGGGAGAAACCATTTAAATGTTTGGAGTGCAAAAAGTGTTTCAGTCAGAAGGTCCATCTCAATTCCCATCAAAGAACTCACACAGGGGAGAAACCATATCAGTGTTTGGAGTGTGGAAAGAGCTTCAGTGGGAAGATAATTCTTATTTCTCATCAAAGAACTCATACAGGGGAGAAACCACATAAATGTTCGGAGTGTGAAAAGAGCTTCAGTCAGAAGGCACATCTTACTTCTCATCAAAGAACTCACACAATGGAGAAACCATATCTTTGTCTGGAATGTGGAAAGAGCTTCAAGTTTAAATCATCTCTCACTTGTCATCAAAGACGTCACACAGGGGAGAAACCACATCAATGCTTGGAGTGTGGAAAGAGGTTCATTTTTCAGGTATATCTTACTTCTCATCAAAGAACTCACACAGGGGAGAAACCATTTAAATGTTTGGAGTGCGAAAAGTGTTTCAGTCAGAAGGTCCATCTCAATTCCCATCAAAGAACTCACACAGGGGAGAAACCATATCAGTGTTTGGAGTGTGGAAAGAGGTTCAGTGAGAAGATAATTCTTATTTCTCATCAAAGAACTCATACAGGGGAGAAACCATATAAATGTTCGGAGTGTGAAAAGAGCTTCAGTCAGAAGGTACATCTTACTTCTCATCAAAGAACTCACACAATGGAGAAACCATATTTTTGTCTGGAATGTGGAAAGAGCTTCAAGTTTAAATCATCTCTCGTTTGTCATCAAAGAAGTCACACAGGGGAGAAACCATATCAATGCTTGGAGTGTGGAAAGAGGTTCAGTCAGACGGCACATCTCAGTTCTCATCATAGAACTCACACAGGTGAGAAACCATATAAATGTTTGGAGTGCAAAAAGAGCTTCAGTGTGAAATCAAGTCTCAATTCTCATCAAAGAAGTCACACAGGGGAGAAACCATATCAATGCTTGGAGTGTGGAAAGAGGTTCAGTCAGAAGGCACATCTCAGTTCTCATCGTAGAACTCACAAAGTTGAGAAACCATATAAATGTTTGGAGTTCTAAAAGAGCTTCAGTGTGAAATCAAGTCTCAAGTCTCATCGAAGAACTCATACAGGGGAGAAACCATGCCATTGTTTGGAGTGTGGAAAGAGGTTCAGTGAGAAGGAACGTCTTATTTCTCATCAAAAAACCCACACAGTGTAGTTGTTTTGTGTATACCTTTGATTGTATGTTTTATATGTGGTGTAAAGATTTTGTGTTTGTGATGTTTAAAATAATATATATCTCACACAGGGGAGAGAAACCATTTCATTGTTTGGAGTGTAGAAAGCACTTCAGTCGTAAGACAGATATTACTTTTCATCAAAGAACTCACATGGGAGAAACCATATCATTGTTTGGCGTTCGAAAAACAGCTTTAGTCATAAGACACTTTTCCTACTGAGCAAATTCAATCCTGGTGTTTTGGGCTCATCTGCGAAAAGGAAGTACTCTTCCCAGAAAAGGATATAGAGATTGCAAGATTCCTCCTAAATTCAAGAGTAGCCCACCAGACAGTCAGAGAGGCAAGAGACAACATTTCTTTGCTGTCAGAGATGAAGAGAAAACTAAACAGAAAGCAATTGCCGAAGAAAGGTCCACTGCCCTGGATCCCATTTTAGATTGGTCCATGGAGATTAAAGGGAAATGAGACACAAACTGGGTTGAAGACTCTACCTCCACAAATTTGGCTTTACAACTGGCCCTGGCTGAAACGGTGGCATTGAAGGGTACACCTGCACTCACCAGAGAAAGATATACATATGCACAAACTAGAACGATCTGATCCTAAAACAAATCGCTGAGTGAGGGGCCGGGACAGGACAAATCTAGAACAATTGATCAACCACAATGAACCAATGAAGGAGTGTAAAATGTTATTTGATGGCTGGCTCTTTCTGTTATCTCAGGACCTAGCTCTCATCAAATCTCTTCTTTCTGAATGCAATGGACTTTTAACAACATACATTGAAGCGTTCAGAACGATGAGGCCAGACCTTGGAAGCTAGGATGCAATGCAAAAATGCAATAATGCCAAGACATACCTGAAAAGGAACATAAGAAGAGCCCTGCTGGTCCATCTAGTCCAGCACTCTGTTCATACAGTGGCCAACCAGCCATCGGCCATGGATGAACAAGCAGGACATGGTGCAACGGGACCCTCCAGCCCATGTTCCCCAGCAACTGGTGCACACAAGCTTAATGAATGATTGTTTTAAATGGATATTGTTGTTTTTTATACTTTCAGTGGTTTTAAATGTTTATCTGTTTTTAACGTTCATTGTTTTTAACCTTTGTAAACTGTCCAGAGAGCTTCAGTTATGGGGTGGTATATAAATGTAATAAATAAATAAATACATAATTGTCTCAAATACTGGAGATAGTACACAACCATCAGGGTTAGTAACCATTGATAGCCTTTGCCTCCAGGAATTTATCCAACCCACTTTTAAAGCCATCCACATTGGTGGCCATCACATTCTCCATACCATGCATAATTTTGTACATTCTATCTCCCCTTAGCTTCCTTTTTTCCAAGCTAAACAATCCCAGTTGATGTAACCTTCCCTCATAGGGGAGTTGCTCCAGCCCCTTCATCATTTTAGTTGCCCTGTTCCGCACTTTTTCCAGCTCTATAATATCCCTTTTTAGGTGTGGTGACCAGAACTGTACACAGTATTCTAAGTGTGGTCGCACCATAGATTTGTATAAGGGTAGTACGATACTGGCCATTTTATTCTCAATTCCTTTTCTTATAATGCCTAACGTGGAGTTCACCTTCTTTACGGCGGCCGCACCCTGGGTGGACATTTTCATCGAGCTGTCCACCACAATCCCAAGATCTCTTTCTTGCTCTGTCACCACCAGCTCAGATCCCATTAGGTTATACTTGAAGTTGGTTTTTTTTTACCCCAATGTGAATCACCTTACACTTGCTTACGTTGAACTGGATCTGCTATTTGGATGCCCACTCTCCCAGCTTGGAGAGATCCCTTTGGAGCTCTTCACAATCCCTTTGTGTTTTAACAACCTTACATAATTCGGTGTCATCAGCAAACTTGGCCACTTCCCTGCTCACTCCTAATTCCAGATCATTTATGAACAACTTGAAAAGAATTGGTCCCAATACCAATCCCTGTGGGACCCCACTATTTACTTTCCTCCATCAGGAGAATTGACCATTTATTCCTACCCTCTGTTTTCTGTTCTTTAACCAGTTACTGATCCATAAGAGGACCTCTCCTCTTATTCCATGTCTATTAAGTTTATTCAGGAGTCGTCGGTGGGGGACTTTATCAAAAGCATTTTGGAAATCCAAATAAACAATGTCCATCGCTTCACCAGATTAGTGAGACAGGAGTTGCCTTTGCGGAAGTCATGCTGATTCTTCTTCAGCAGGACCTGCCCTTCTATATGCTTACTAATTTTGGCTTTAATAATGCTTTCAAATAATTTTCCTGGAACAGATGTCAAACTAACTGGCCTGAAATTTCCAGGATCCCCCTGGATCCCTTTTTGAAAATTGGTGTTACATGGCCATCTTCCAGTCCTCTGGTACAGAGAGCTTAGGGACATGTTGTACATTTTTGTGAGGAGGTCCACAATTTCATATTTGAGTTCTTTGAGAACTCTAGGATGGATGCCATCTGCGCCTTGTGATTTATTTTGCTTTTGATTTGTCAATAAGTTTCAGAACTTCATCTTTTGTTACCCCTATTTGCCTCAGTTCCTCAGACTCCCTGAAAACATCAGTTTAGTCACAGGCATCTGTCCTGTATCCTCTGCAGTGAACACCGGTGCAGAGAAAAGGCAACGGTGAAGAATAGTAAGAATATGCAAACAATTTAAAGAAGAGCAAACCCGTTGGGGGGCTGGAGACAGGGAACGGACCCTGGGAGGCGTCAGCAAAGTAACACTTCAGCCGGTTCCCCTGTCTCATTAGCTGCCTCTTGCTGCCCTCCTGAGGGTTAAAGAAACGAGCTGGATTCCTAGAGAGGAAGGGGATGTGGGGCAGGGGAGGAGGGGCCGGTGTCTTGGAGCTGCGCTCCTTCGTGCCGCCTCCTTCTCCCTCCGGAGGGAAAAGGCCTTGGAGCTTCCTCCGGGCGCTGGATCGGGGCCTCCTGGGCGGGATCAGGTGAGAGCCCTCCTGGCCTTGGGCTGAAGGCGGGTCCCTGGGTTGCAGGGGAGGAGGAGGAGGAGAGGGAGACCTGGGAAGGGGGGAGATGCCCGAATTCAGCCCCAAAAGGGTCAGAGCAGGATCTGAGTTCGCAACAGGAAGGGGGCTGGACGCTCCCCCCACCCCACCCCATAGGGAGGAGACCTGCCAGGCTGAGCCTCTTGGGAGCCCCCGCAGTCTCCGCCCCCTCCTCCCTCCGCCGCTGCTGGGTCCATGGATCAGAACTGCTTCCTCGATCAGGCCGCTCTGCAGGGACGACAGTCCTTCTTCCCCCGTTCATCGGGCCCCTGTTTCCCCCCACACACACACACCCTCCCCCTTGGCCCATGGGGGTCCCCGGGTGCAATCCTGCCTGGGGCTGAGACGCTGCCCTCGTTCTCTGCTGGACCGGCTGGACTGACAGCAGCCAGCAAAGGCGGGTGGAGGGAGACCAGGTGCCCCCCCAAGACCCCTCCCCCCAAAAGGCAAGTGATTTGGAGACCCCTGAAAGGCAGGGCCGGTGCCAGACTATTTTGCGCTCTAGACAAGATGAGCCACTTGCACACACCCACACCCCGAAATTGAGCTCCAACACTGCTATTTGCACTGTTGAGTGGTGGAATTTACATATATCTGGTTCTTTTTTAAAAGCCCTCCCGCAACACTGTGGTCCCAATCCTATTCATTCACCCTTAGCCCCAGTGCAGGTGCTACGAATTTATTTATTTATTTATTTATTTATTAAAAAAACTAATTGTGGATCGTCCACAAGTGATATGTTGTGCAATCCTATCTATGTGTGTCCACTCGGAAGTAAATCCCATTGAATTCAATGGGGCTCACTCCCAGGCAAACGGGTTTTAGGAGTGCAGCCTTCGCTTTCTGCGGTGCAACCCATGCTTCATGTTGAAACATTGTGCAGGTGTATTTTATTATATTCTTTTATTTAATTTGTGGGTCTTGCTATTTACTGTGTAATCTGTACAGCACCATGTACATTGATGGTGCTATATAAATAAATAAATAAATAAATAATAATAATAATAATAATAATAATAATAATAATAATAAATTGTTGTAGGTCCCCCTAGAGGACCAGGTTAAGAGATGACTCATGAATATAAATAATGGCTAAATAAAGAAATGGAGAAGGTCCTGGGTTCAATTGCTGCCACCTCCAGTTAAAAGAAGCCTCGGGAGAGCTAAACTCCTCTGACAGGAGCTACTTGTTGGAGGAAGAGGAGGAGGAGGAGGAGGAGAAAGTTCCAGGCTAAGATGCCGAATGCAACTGCATAAATCCAAATCTAAGTGAGCGCAGCTTGTCTGGTGGCTGGCCTGGGAGGAAAAGCTTCGCTCGGGAGGGTCCTCTTATGCTGTAAAGGCTGCCCTTATCCTGAAAGACGGGGGAGTTCCTAAAGAAAACAGAGGGGAGGGGAGCACAGACCCCAAACACCCAGGGTTTCTCTTGGGAACCTGCCCTGAGCCATGGCAGCAAGAGGCCGCAATGCCAAGGACACTTCTGAACCTGTCCAGAGGAGCTATAACTCTCTTTGCCAACCTGGTGCCCACCAGATGTTTCAGTCTTCAGCCGCCATCCGCCTCGGCCAGCATGGTTAACGGTCGAGAATGCTGGGAGTTGTAGGCAGGAAGGCGCCAGAGATTGGGGAACACTGAACTATAGTATACGACCTCCAGCCGGCATGCTAGCTGTGGATGGTGGGACTTGTAGTCCAACACATGGGGGAGGCAACTTCGGGAGAGCTGAGCTATAGCAACCCCACTGCTCCCCACTACCACCCCTAATTAGGCGCTTCCAGTTTGGAGTGCCACGCAAACTTGGTACTGGTCGCTCTCGCTCTCTCCCATGCGCACACCTCTCTTCCTTTTTATCCATCTTTTGTAGTGTCTCTTCCAGCCAGAGCCTACCCATCTCTTTACCGGGAAGTATGTTCCAACTCTTGGGCTTTCTTCCCAGTATCGGGGGAAGAGCTTGCACCCAGGCAACACCGGGAATTACTTGGAAGTAAGCCCCGTAAGGGTGCGCCAGCAGTCGAGCACGCAGCCACCAGCAGCAGGGGTCTCGGAGCCAAGGAGGTGGGATTGGGCCGCAATCGGAGGTGCGCCTCCCCGGGAGTCACGTGCTCCCGCGGGACCTGCAGAAAGGATCGAGCTGCTCGGATCCCTCCGAGTTCAGCTCAGCCCAGCTCACTGACTCCCTACTCTCGGGGAGACCAGTCGGCAGGGCTCTATACCAGCTCGCACTGGGGGCCCTCCAGCCGCATCTCGCTGCTTGCCAGCTGCAGTCAAGTCACCTCGCCAGGTCCGGCCATGTTTGTGTGCAGCCGCCCGCTCCCTCCGCCGGGAGAGGGCTATGATGACGAGAGTCAGCCGCGCCGTGTGCCCCTCTGAAGTCTGCGCCCTAGGCCGCTGCCTAGTTGGCGTAATGGTAGCGCCGGCCCTGCTGACAGGGCAGCAAGTTTTGTAGTCATTTAAATAACTTACTGACATTTTACTCGGGGGGGGGGGGGCGTTTGTGACAGTTTTTCTAAGGGCAGCCAGAGATCTTGGGACACCCCTGTGAGGCAGGCCTGCAGAGAGAGGAGAGGAGGAGAAGGCTGATACTAACTGAATCAATAAATGGAGAAGTAAAAGAGAACGAAAAAGAAGAGTTACACATTCTGAACAGGGCGGGGGGGGGGGGGGAGAGGCAAACCTCCTCAACAGAACATTGAACCAGGTTTTCTGTGGGGCAAAAACCTTGTGATCTCCTCTGCTGGATATAAATAAATAAATTAATAATAATAATAATAATAATAATAATAATAATAATGGTGCTCTGTGAGAACCTGTGTTCCAGCAAGGCAACTCCTAGCTATGAGAGCCAGGAAACCATAGTTAGTTCTTTTATTTGGTGACTCCTGACCTTTTACTACTGTGGGGGGTGAGCGTGGTGGAGGTGAGAGGCGCAGGAGGGATTTTTTTGCTAAAGGCAGCAAAAGATCTTGGCTGAACCCTGTGAAGCAGCTGGAGAGGAATCCCTTTGAGAAGGAGGAGAAGGCTGATGATAAAGAAATGGCAAAGGGGACGAAAAAGAGGTGTTAAAAAAATTCAGTATAGAAAAAACAAAACTCAACAGAGCACAACTGGTGAATCCCAGTTTCTGTGAGGCACAAAATCTCTTGCTTCCTTGGACCTCTGGAAACCAGGGAGAAATGTTTTTGGTCTTTTTAACTAGATAAAGTAAAACAAAGTCTGTAAAAGGAAGAAACCTCAGTATGAAACAGAATGTCTTGTTTCTATGAATACGTATGTAAATTCTGATGTTTCATCCATTGACCTTGTAAAATCAGTTGACTAATCAACAGAGATTACTTTAAAGGACAGCCTCAATTTCAACAAATTTTAAGATAGTTTAATGAAAAGGGGGTTTTAAAGAAAAAGTATAAATCTTTAACGGAACCATGTCTTGACTTTGTAGCGCCATCTCATAAGCCAATTTTGGCCAAGATACAGAAGAGAGAAAACTTTCTTTGGCCCCATTGAAGATTTTTGGAAATACAGATCAATGATGGTTGAACCAAACCCTGAAACAGGAAGTAGCCCTGATGCTGTTAAGACCGAGAGCAGTGGGGAATTCTGGGAAAGAACAGAGCAGAAGGACCTGGGTGAGGACATGGCCAGCTCAGATGTGCAGCTCCAGCGTTTCAGGCAGTTCTGCTACCAGGAGGCTGATGGACCTCGAGAGGTTTGCAACCAGCTCCACTCTCTTTCCCATCAATGGCTCAAGCCAGAGCGACACACGAAAAACCAAATCGTAGACCTGGTGATCCTGGAGCAGTTCCTGACCATCCTGCCAGCGGAGATGGCGAACTGGGTGAGGGAATGCGGAGCGGAGACCAGTTCCCAGGCGGTGGCCCTGGCAGAAGGCTTCCTCCTGAGCCAGGCAGAGGACCAGAAGGAGGAAGGGCAGCAGGTGAGAGCGTCTCATCCAAGGGTGGGGGGAATGGGAGGGAGGAGGTCTGGAAACTCTCTACTCATTGCCTGAGGATAGGTGTCCCATTCCTTGCCTCCAATATTTTGCGCACTCCCATTTTTTTTCTAACCCTTCTCCTCATTCCATGTGTTGGACCATCACTGCTCCAGGAGAAATTTCCCTTTCCTCAGCTCTGTTATTTTGCACTCTCTCATTCTTTTTCTAACCCTTCTCCTCATTCCATGTCTTGGACCATCACTGCTATTTCAGGTAAAGGCCCAATTTCCAGAAGTGGGACCTGATTTCCCTGCAGCAGAGGCGGCTCCATCGTCAGACACCTGGCAGAGCCCCCCACAAAGGGGGTTCCGGCCGGAGGACAACGGACGTGCTGCCTTGCATGGTAAGGATCAATGGCGGATGGTGGCTGTATTTCTACTTGGTCTTGCTCTCTGGGGAATGTCAGAGAGTCCTTGGATTCTTTTTCTGTTCGCCTTGGATTGTTCTAGAGGGAAGATGCTTGACTCCAACCTTTTCCACAATTCAAATTTTCAACACTTAGAGACTTTATACCTGAAAAACAAACTGTTTGATTTGTCGCCTAGAGCCCAAGTGAGGAAATACACATTTGCCTCCAGCTGAAGTACCAAAATCCAAATGAAAGTTAAGACATCTTGCAACGACCTCAGGTGTACTTAGACTTGCTGCAATTCTAGGCATTTGCCTGTAAGTTCAGTCCTGTTGGGTTGCAAGGGGCTTCCTTCCCAGGCGTTTAGGACGGCAGCCTCCGCTCCTGAGAGCAGCACCTCCTTCTGCCTCCCCATCCTCTTTGTCTCTTGCAGGGCATGGAATGACGTTGGCAATGAGTACACAGCCGTCTCTTCCTGAAGGAACGGAACCGGGCCAGGTAGGTGTAGCAATGTCATGTGCACTGGGGTTAAGCATTCATTGCATTACATAGGAAGGCTATTCCTAATGACCTCTGTATGCTGACTGTAAGTGATGAGTTGGTTAGGGGCTGGAAGCAGAAAGCTGCTTAGCTTAGCAGGGATACTTTCATCTCGGTGTTCCTGATGTCAGTGGCAAATCTGGCTCCATTGAGAGAAATAGGAATCGTGGTATGACCATCTCTAAAACTTTGGATGAGGTCATCCATGTGGGACTTATAAAAGGCAAACATTTGATCTGATTGCCGAGAGGGATCCTAGGAGTATGAGATGTGTATTGGACTGGTTACCTAAGCTCTGGAAACCACGCTTGCCGGAGAAGTTACGAGATCTTCATGCTGACTGCTCTGTTGGTTGAGAGGAACAGAATTTTAATTTTGCTAAGGGATGTGCTAGCCATGATTTCTGTTTTGCTGAGTAATGTGTTTTGCTAGTTTTATTATTTCAAATGTTTTTTATTCTCTATTTAAGGAATACATGTATATTTTGCGGTTCCACTTTGTTATTTAGCCTGAAAGGTCTTTCAGAGACCCCAACCCATATCCATTAATCCTTGAAGCCCAGAAGACTCATCTGGGATTCATACATACATTGCGAAGTGGGGTCTGCCCATACAGCCGCAGTTTTCTCTCTTGGTGAAGTGAATCACAATGAATCACAGACACACTTGGAGGAGGAAGGATCACTGGGGAGAAAGGCAGGGAGCAGCCTGGGTGCCCCCATCCCCTCCTCACCTCCCACTGGCTTCCTCTTCCAAAGCTAGGAGTCTACAGAGAGACCAGCTGCATGTGACAGTAGGCCCATCTAGTCCGACATCATGTTTCTCACAGTGGCCCAACAATTGCCTCCTGGGAAGCCCACGAGCAGGACGGAGGGCCAGATCCGTTTCTCTGGCTGTTGATCCCCCCAGAACTGCACTCTAATGCCCACCCAGCTCACTTCATGTTATCCTTGAGAAGGAAACGTTTTCTCTTTTCCTCCAGGGTCTGGTGACTTTCGAGGAGGTTGCTGTGCGGTTCACGGAGGAGGAGTGGGCACTGCTGGATCCTGACCAGAGAGCACTGCACTGGCTGGTCATGGAGGAGAACCGGGGGATCGTGGCCTCTCTCAGTAAGGCTCCCTTTTTGCCTGCTTAATGATATTACGGGATTCCAAATACAATCAAGATAATAATATTACCATTTTTGGCCCATGACCTCTCGGAAGCTCTCCTGCTTTTGTGGGATCATGTCTAGCTTTTGGAGCCTGAGGCTGTGGACAAGATGCTTGCATCCGTTTGATCCGCCACATGCTCTCTTGACCCTTTGCCCATCATGGCTCATTCGATATAGCCACAGGGGACTGAGCAGATGGATCAGGAGATTGGTGAATGAAGGAGAAAATTATGTGACCCCTCCTGGATGGGGTTACGCTCCCACTGAAAGACTGTGTTCTCAGCTTGGGGGTGCTTCTGGATCTGTCGCTCCAAATGACGGCCCAGATAGATGCGACAGCCAGGACTCCCTACTATCAGCTTCAGCTGATACGCCAGCTGCACCCCTTCCTAGAGTTAGAAGACCTAAAGACGGTAATGCACACACTGGTAACTTCAAGGGTCAACTTCTGCAATGTGCTCTACATAGGGCTACCTTTCTGCCTAGTTTGGAAACTTCAACTAGTTTGAAATACGGCAGCCAGGCTGATCACTGGTACACCTAGGGGTGACCACATTACACCAGTTTTAAAATCTCTTCACTGGCTGCCAGTTCGTTTCTGGGTGAAGTATAAAGTGTTGGTTATTACCTTTAAAGCCCTACATGGTTTGGGTCCAAGCTACCTGTGGGATGACCTTCTCCCGTACAATCCACTCTGCACACTCAGGTCTTCTGGGAAGAATCTACTTCAGCTAGCAAAAACTAGATTAACAACTGTTACCCAGAGGACCTTCTGTTCTGCTGCTCCCAGACTGTGGAATGGCCTGCCGGATGAGATTCGTCAATACAAGAAAGCTTTAAAGACTGATCTCTTCCGGCAGGCCTATCCAGTGGAATTCTAGGATGCTTTTAGGGTGTTTTTAGGATTTTTTAACAACATATACTATGCTTTTAATCAGTATTTTATGTATTTTATACTTATTGCTGTTCCCCTCCTCGATCAGAATGGAGAGGTGGGTTAGAAATAAAATTATTATTATTATTATTATTATTATTATTATTATTATTATTATTATTGTTGGAAGAAATGGATTCGCTTGATCCATTCCAGTCGGGGTCAGGCCTCCTAAAAACACACCTGTTCAACCTGGCTTTCCCTGGGCCTCGAGTAAATTAATCATCCCTCTCATTTTGCTGCTCCTTTAATTGCTTATACTGTAGTTCATAGAATCATAGAATAGTAGAATTGGAAGAGGCCTACAAGGCCATCAAGACCAACCCCCTGCTCATTGCAGAAATCTTATTGAGTTGTTTTAGCATTGCAGGAATCTTCTTGAGCTGTTTTTGCATTGTCTTCTTTAATATTGTCTTTTAATATTGAAATTTTATTACATTCAGTGGTATATAAGTGCCCCAAATAAATAAAATAATTAATAAATGTGTCTTATCCGTTCTTCTTTTAATCAAAATCATTGATTGAAGGTGCTCCATTATTTTGAGTTCTATTGCTAACTTAGACTTTTATCAATTTCGTCTCTTTATTCCAGAAAGTGACACAGTGGAGAAACCATATCAATGCTTGGAGTGTGGAAAGAGGTTCAGTTTGAAGAATACAGTTATTTCTCATCAAAGAACTCACACAGGGGAGAAACCATATAAATGTTTGGAATGCGGAAAGAGGTTCAGTCGGAAAGCCCATCTCAATTCTCATCAAATGACACACACAGGGGAGAAACCATACCATTGTTTGGAGTGTGGAAAGAGCTTCAGTGAGAAGAAATATCTTATTTCTCATCAAAGAATTCACACAGGAGAGAAACCATACCATTGTTTGGAGTGCGGAAAGAGGTTCATTGAAAAGAGAAATCTTACTTCTCATCAAAGAACTCATACAGGAGTGAAACCATATAAATGTTTGGAGTGCGAAAAGAGCTTCAGTCAGAAGGCACTTCTCAATTGTCATCAAAGCACTCACACAGGGGAGAAACCATATCATTGTTTGGAGTGTGGAAAGAGCTTCAGTCAGAAATCAAATCTTACTTCTCATCAAAGAATTCACACAAGGGAGAAACCATCCCATAGTTTGGAATGTGGAAAGAGGTTCAGTTGGAAGGCCCAACTTAATTCTCATCAAAGAACTCACACAGGGGAGAAACCATATAAGTGTTTGGAATGTGGAAAGAGGTTCAGTTGGAAGGCCCAACTTAATTCTCATCAAAGAACTCACACAGGGGAGAAACCACATAAGTGTTTGGAATGTGGAAAGAGGTTCAGTCAGAAGGCACATCTCAATTCTCATCAAAGAACTCACACAGGGGAGAAACCATACCATTGTTTGGAGTGTGGAAAGAACTTCAGTGAAAAGATAACTCTTACTTCTCATCAAAGAACTCATACAGGGGAGAAACCATTTAAATGTTTGGAGTGCGAAAAGGGCTTCAGTCAGAAATCACATTTCACTTCTCATCAAATCACTCACACAGGGGAGAAACCATTTCATTGTTTGGAGTGTGGAAAGAGCTTCAGTCAGAAATCACATTTCACTTCTCATCAAAGAATTCACACAGGGGAGAAACCGTATAAATGTCTGGAGTGCGGAAACAGCTTCACTCATAAGACACTTCTCAATTCTCATCAAATCACTCACACAGGCGAGAAACCATATAAATGTTTGGAATGCGAAAAAAGCTTCAATCATAAGAGACTTCTCGATTCTCATCAAAGAACTCATACAGGGGAGAAACCATATCATTGTTTGGAGTGTGGAAAGAGCTTCGGTGAGAAGAAATATCTCACTCAGCATCAAACGACTCACACAGATGAGAAACCATATCAGTGCTTGGTGTGTGGAAAGAACTTCAGTCATAAGAGAACTCTCATTCAGCATCAAACAATTCACACAAGGGAGAAATCATACGATTGTTTGGTGTGTGGAAAGAGGTACAGTGAGAAGAGGACTCTTACTTCTCATCAAAGAACTCACACAGGCAAGAATCCATATCATTGCTTGGAGTGTGGAAAGAACTTCAATTATAAGGGAGCCTTTAATTCTCATCAAAGAACGCACACAGGGTTTCTATAGAAAAGGCTTTATTTCAAGCCTTTCATTAAAAAATATAAATTAAAAAGGCCATACAACAACAACACACAAGTATTATTTCTATATTAAAAGTCTAGAAATACAGAAAGGAATCATTGATGCCTGGGACATCTCCACTGATACCAATTTGTGGACTCCCGAATTTTCACCTAAAAGAGAGAATGATAAACAAAAAGACAAATCAACTGGATAGATTAATGCATTACCTATATCTAGGACTGCCTGGAGGACATCATTGAGGAATACAAACATTACATAGTTAGCATGGTACCAACTACCCAAGTCTTAGAAAGCGGTACATCATGCAGCAAGGCACCAGAAACCTGACAGATTTTGAAGGAATGACCGCTAACTCAACAGAAAAAGATAACGGGCAAATCACTATATAGATTACTACTTATCCTAGGTTTAGGATCACAGGAAGTACTACGAACTCGCTGGGAATCTGACTGGGCTATTAGAATAGGTCAAGAATACGAGACAAAAAATGTGGGGGAAATTATTTTAAAGCCACATCAGCTAAATGTACAGAAATATTGCTTAAGATATTACCAAAACGATACTTCACGCCATCCAGAATAGCAAAAATAGACATCCAGAATAGCAAAAATAGACAAGTCCTACTCACCATTGTGCTGGAGAGGGTGTGGGGTCCGGGAATCCTATGTTCACACGTGGTGGGATTGTGAATATATGCAAAGATTTTGCCTGGGGATTTTTGACGAAATATCCCTCCTAATGGAAACGACAGAAATAAAAACAACGGCATTTGCATTAGTGGAAGGCAAAAGGAAGAGGGGCCGACCAAGGGCAAGATGGACGGATGACTTTCTGGAGGTGACAGACTTGACCTTGGGGGAGCTAGGGGTGGCGACAGCCGACAGAAAGCTCTGGCGTGGGCTGGTCCATGAAGTCACGAAGAGTCGGAAGCGACTGAACGAATAAATAACAACAACAACAGCAATAAACTTGACAGCCAAAACCAAACTATATTACACAAAAAGCAAATTGAGTATCTATTAATAGCAGCTCATATGCTGATAGCATATGTGAACCGCCCAGAGAGTTCCGGCTGTTGGGCGGTATAGAAATGTAATAAATAAAATATATAAATAGCTAAATGCTGGAAGGAGGCAAAAGTATGAAATAGAAGGAGTTGGTATGGTGTGGTGGAACCCGAAACCAAGGGTCCCTGTGGTTCGCTGAGTGGTGGTCACAGACTCTCGAGACACGATTTCTCCCTCCTTAGAAGGTTTATTACGAGCAGCCTGCAGCGCTGCAAGGTGACAGTCCCAGAAGACCTGAGGAACTGCCCAACAATTGCAGGAAATGTTAACATATTTATAGGGTCAGGTCCCCTCGGATACAATGACAGAACCTTCTCACCAATCATAATACATAATACAGCTCTGCAACACAACAACCAATGAGAAGCAAAGCACCTAGGCATACACAGAGTTCAAGTACTTCTCAGATTAGAATACAAAAATGGGTATTACAATAGTTACAGGAAATACATCTCCATATGTTTCCTAGTTGCTTGCCTTTAAAAATATTCTATCTGTTTAAGTGTCTAACTGTTTTGTGACATGTGGTTTCAGCAAGTGTAAAATTAAAAATAGGGTTTAAACAAAACAGGAACCTATGAACTTTATGATGTATAGAGCTAATGTGTTATAGAGCCATTTTCCTATACCTGCGGGCATTAGGTAAAAGAACCACCCAGCTTGATTTCTCCGACAACGGTAATAACATTGGAAATGACGCTCTCAGAGAAGCTTAATCAAATGTATTAAGAGGACAAAAGAAAAAAGACAGTTTTGCTACAGAATGGTCGTGTTTTATTACTCACACAGATGAGAAACCATATCAGTGCTTGGAGTATGGAAAGAACTTCAGTCAGAAGCGACTTCTCACTCAGCATCAAACAGTTCACACAGGGGAGAAATCATACAATTGGTGTGTGGAAAAAGGTACAGTCAGAAAAGAACTCTTACTTCTCATCAAAGAATTCACACCGGGGAGAAACCATATAAGTGTTTGGAGTGTGGAAAGAGCTTCAGTCAGAAACCACATCTCAATTCTCATCAAAGAACTCACTCTGGGTTTGTATAGAAAAGGCTGTATTTCAAGATACAGGTTTTACATCACTACCTTTCATTAAAAAAGAAATTAAAAAGGGCATACAACAACAACGCACAAGTATTATTTTCTATATTAAAAGTCTAGAAATACAGAAAGGAATCATTGATGCCTGGGATATCTCCACTGATACCTATTTGTGGACTCCCAGATTTTCACCTAAAAGGGAGATTGAGAAACAAAAATGCTTTAAAAGACAATCAACTGGATAGATTAATGCATTATTATAAAGACTTATTAGCCGTATCTAGATCTGCCTGGAGGACATCATTGAGGAATACAAACATTACATGGTTAGTGTAGTATCAACTATCCACATGTCTTAGAAAGCAGTATATCATGCAGCAAGACACCAGAAACTTGACAGATTTTGAAAGAATGACCATTAACTCAGCAGAAAAAGATAAAGGACAAATCACTATATAGATTACTACTTAAACTGGATTTAGGATCACAGGAAGTACTACGAACTTGCTGGGAATCTGACTGGGCTATTAGAATAGATCAAGAATATGAGATAAAAATGTGGGGGGAAATCTTTTAAAGCCACATCAGCTAAATGTACAGAAATATTGCTTAAAATATTACAAAAATGGTTCTTCACGCCATCTAGAATAACAAAAATAGACAAGTCCTACTCACCATTGTGCTGGAGAGGATGTGGGGTCCGGAGATCCTATTTTCACACGTGGTGGGACTGTGAACGTATGCAAAGATGTACCTTTTTGAAAAAATATCCATCGTAATGGAAATGACAGTAATAAAAACACAAGAATTTGCATTATTTAATAAACTTGAGGGCCAAAACCAAACTATATTACACAAAAAGCAAATTGAGTATCTATTAATAGCAGCATGTATGCTGATAGCTAAATGCTGGAAGGAGGCAAAAGGATGAAATAGAAGGAGGTGGTACGGTAATAGCGTGGGAAATAGCGCTCTCAGAGAAACTTACACAAAGGTATTAAGAGGACTAAAGAGCAAATACAGTTTTGCTACAGAATGGTTGTGTTTTATTACACACACAACCAAAATACCAGCATCAGCACAGGTACAAATTGCCTTTCATAGCTTATAGTTACTGTAAAGGATGTGATGGTCCACCTGACAGCCCTGCAAGGAAGGCTCCTGGACCAAACGTCCTGAACTCCCAGGCAACCTGCCTCCCTAGCCTTGTCCACATCCGGGATGAGCCAGATGGTCAGAGAATAACACACAGACACACGTTTAGGGACCAAAGCAACTTTATTACCATTACTAAAACTTAACACGTATGGCCTTGGTCAATAAAAGCCTTTCAAAGGGGAAAGGGAAAGGGGGGAAAGGGAGTGAGGTAGGAAGGTGAGGAAAAGTTCTCAAACGTCCCCACACCCAGTCGCAACGGCGGCTGACCTCCAAGGTACCCACACACGTTAAAACATAAAAAAGCCCCTCTAACTCCAAGCAACCCCCTCATTATTATTATTATTATTATTATTATTATTATTATTATTATTTATATAGCACCATCAATGAACATGGTGCTGTACAGAGTAAAACAGTAAATAGCAAGACCCTGCCGCATAGGCTTACATTCTAATAAAACCATAATAAAACAATAAGGAGGGGAAGAGAATGCACCAAACAGGCACAGGGTAGGGTAAAACTAGCAGTATACAGTCAGAACAAAATCAAGTTTTAAAAGCTTTAGGAAAAAGCCTTGGACCTGATCTTCTCACTTGACATATGCACGAACCACCAAGGAAGATGGATATTATTATTATTATTATTATACTTATTTGTATCCCGCCTTTTGCCCAATGCTGGCCCTCAAGGCAGCCTTACAAAGTTTAAAATATACATGGGGGGTGGGGAGGGAAACAAAACCATAAACAATTAAAAAATACACAGCAAAATTATAAGACATTAACATAGATGGAGGACTGG
This sequence comes from Elgaria multicarinata webbii, assembly GCF_023053635.1. NCBI lineage: Eukaryota > Metazoa > Chordata > Lepidosauria > Squamata > Anguidae > Elgaria > Elgaria multicarinata. The sequence continues at coordinate 157,378,853 of NC_086173.1, forward strand.
ATTATTCTCCAAAGGCCTGCTTGAACAAAAAAGTTTTAGCCTGCTTCCGAAAGCCCATCAAGGAGGGAGCCAGCCTAGCTTCCCCAGGAAGAGAGTTCCAGGAGCACCGGAGCAGCCACCGAGAAGGCCCTCTCCCATGTTCCCACCAAGCGTGCCTGTGAAGAAGGTGGGACTGAAAGAAGGGCCTCTCCAGAAGATCTCAAAGCACGGGCAGGCTCATAAGGGAGAATATGTTCATTCAAATAACCTGGACCCAAACCATATAGAGCTTTATAGGTCATAACCAGCACTTTGAATTGTGCCCGGAAACAGACTGGAAGCCAGTGGAGCTGTTTTAACAGGCGAGTTGTGTGCTCCCTGTAACCCTTCTTCATGGGACTTTTTATCTCTTCTTTGGCCCTCCAGCCCCATGACCCTTGTTAACCAATCGGTGTCCTTCCCGGGCTTCCGACAACCCCTCCCCACTGAGATGGGACCCATCTTCTTTTCCCACAGCTGAAGCAAGTTAGCTCCTCAACAACGCTGATAAACCTCCAGGTGCTGCGGTGGGAGTTGCATAGGCTCTAGGCAGCAACGACCTTGGCCAAAAGCCACCAGCTCTCATCCTCTCTCCTGAGCCTGGCACAGCAGATATTAAACACAATAGAGCATACATGGAAGGCAGACATCAAAATCACATAGCAACAGCACAGAGGTTTGCACCCCTGTCCTTCACAGTTACCATAGCCTCTCTGGGAAAAATAACAATTAAAATAAATAGTCGTAATTGGGGATCTGTCCAACCAATTAATTATCCTTTAAAACTGCCTGATAACCAATGTTAAATAATTTGTACTGTGTGTTTATAGAAAGCATACGTAATCTATTATTCCTTGCATATATGGTTTCTGTATGATCTTAATATTTAAGTTTTTATATTTGAAAAGAAGAACACACACGGGAGAAACGCTCTCATTTGGAGTGCAGAAAGAGTTGTGTGCCCAATGCATCAGGCTAAATTACACAAGAAACAATAATAATATAATCAGTTGTTGAGCTCTGGGCATAAAAAGTATATTCTCCTGCCAGGTCATCTACCTGTCTCTGCCCCCCATTCAATAATGCAAGGGCCATTCTGTTTATAATTTCCATCTGGGATAATCCTGAAAAACTGCAACTCTTATCCTTCAAATGCCCATCGGGTAGAGGATGAGATTCCTCCGATGCCGGTGGCTGTTCATGGAAGTGAGCGTAGGGGGTGTCATCATCCTTTCCAATTCATGCATTGAGGTCGATGGCCAAAATACAATCCATCTTCTTATAGCAGGAGCACTTTACATCCCTTCACAAAGATATAAACATTTGGTTATGGAGAACTGGTCAAAACTGGAAAATTATAATAAATTGTGGGCTACACAAAAGCCGAACTGCCAGTTCTGACATGTGGAGCTCCAACTTCATTTAAGTAGTGCCTCTAACCATTATAGAGACAATGGGAGGGCATTTTGGCCTGCACAGTATCTGCCTGAGTTGCACATCCCAAAATTCAAGAAAGCTTTTACCCTGGCAGGAGATAATGTATTACCTTCTGCCTTATGGGAACAAAGGTTTAGAAGGAAACCATATTAGGAACTGGTTGGGAAGAGCAGAAATAGCAATATGCATTTTGCTTCATTGTACTTTCTATCAGGACTTGCGCCACATAGTTATAACTCCTATTTTACAACAGTTCTTGTGGGGAATGGAAGAACAACATCTAGCACATTGTCTTTCAGATAATGACCCCAAGGTCATGTCAAACGCAATGAGTTTTGTTGCAATGAATCAACAAATTGAGACTACTTGGTATTACAGATTAGTAATCTCTTAATTTTAATTCTAGGCTCCTGAATGAGTCACAAATTTTATGTATTGTAAATATTATATTTATTGCCTTTATTGTTTATTGCCTTTATTTATTCTATATTTTATTGAGTTTCAACACTGCTTTTGTACTGACTGTTTGACTGGTCTATGAACATAATAAAAGCAATCAAACAATTTCTTATAAAAAATGTCACATCCGTGAGAAAGCAGATAAATGCTTGGAATTTGGAAGGAACTTCAGTCAGAAGGTAATTCTTACTTCTCAACAAAGTAAGGTCAAGACTTTTCTCTTCTCCCAGGAAAGTCAGGGTGGTATTATTATTATTATTATTTATTTATTTATATAGCACCATCAATGTACATGGTGCTGTACAGATTATACACAGTAAATAGCAAGACCCTGCCGCATAGGCTTACAATCTAATAAAGTTGTAGTAAACAATAAGGAGGGAAAGAGAATGCAAACAGGCACAGGGAAGTGTAAACAGGCACCGGGTAGGGTGAAGCTAACAGTATAGAGTCAGAACAAACTCAATATTTAAAAGCTATAGGGAAAAGAAAAGTTTTTAGCTGAGTTTTAAAAGCTGTGATTGAGTTGGTAGTTCTCAAGTGTTCTGGAAGAGCGTTCCAGGCGTAAGGGGCAGCAGAAGAAAAAGGATGAAGCCGAGTGAGGGAAGTGGAGGTCCTTGGGCAGGCGAGAAGCATGGCATCAGAGGAGCAGAGAGCATGAGCAGGGGAATAGTGTGAGATGAGAGAGGAGAGATAGGCAGGAGCTAGACCGTGAAAAGCTTTGAAGGTCAACAGGAGAAGTTTATATTGGATTCTGGAGTGAATTGGGAGCCAATGAAGAGATTTCAGAAGTGGAGTGACATGGTCAGAGCGGCGGGCCAAGAAGATGATCTTAATGGCAGAGTGGTGGACAGAGACCAGCGGAATGATGTGAGACGAAGGAAGGCCAGAGAGAAGAAGGTTGCAGTAGTCCAACCGAGAGATAACCAGTGCGTGAACGAGAGTCTTGGCAGAAGAGACAGACAAAAATGGTCGAATCCTGGCAATATTATACAGGAAGAAACGACAGGATTTAGCTACTGCCTCGATATGAGGAATAAAGGAGAGCGAGGAATCAAATATAAAGCCAAGACTACGAGCTTCCTTGACCGGAGAGAGCGTGACATCGCGTGACATCGTTGACAGAGAGAATGAGAGGTGAGGAGAAGGTTTAGGAGGAAAAACAAGCAGTTCAGTTTTTGCCATATTAAGTTTCAAACGACGATGAAGCAGCCAGGCTGAGATATCTGAAAGACATGCCGAGATATGATCGTGAACATCAGGAGAAAGTTCCGGAGATGAGAGATATAATTGTGTATCATCGGCATACAGGTGATATTGGAGGCCATGAGATCATATAAGGAAGGGCACGATCCACTGCAGGTGGGACCATCTCACCCAATTCCGTTCTCTAACCGGGATTTAAACATCTTGACGGCAAGAATGCCCCACTGTTTGAACTCACTTATTGGGGAATCTGTTGGATATGGATTCACAAGACCTCCGGGCTGCTGCCTGTGGCCCAGGCTCCCCTCGGCCTGTAGGTTTACCAGCCCCTTTCTGCAAGGATGGGATTTGCGCTGGTTCATGATGCCTCAATACAGGAGAGCATCTCTCGCTAGCCGGGTTTCCCGAGAGGCGTCACAGGGAGAGATGTGGGGGGACCCTGGGAGGCGTCAGCAAAGTAACACTTCAACTGGTTCCCCTGTCTCATTAGCTGCCCCTCCTTGAAGCAGAGAAAGCCTCTTGCTGCCCTCCTGAGGGTTAAAGAAACGAGCTCGATTCCTAGAGAGGAAGGGGAGGAGGGGCCGGTGTCTTGGAGCTGCGCTCCTTCGTGCCGCCTCCTTCTTCCTCCGGAGGGAAAAGGCCTTGGAGCTTCCTCCGGGCGCTGCATCGGGGCCTCCTGAGCGGGATCAGGTGAGAGCCCTCCTGGCCTTGGGCTGAAGGCGGGTCCCTGGGTTGCAGGGGAGGAAGAGGAGGGGGAGACCTGGGAAGGGGGAAGATGCCCGAATTCAGTCCCCAAAGGGTCAGAGGAGGATCTGAGTTCGCAATAGGAAGGGGGCTGGACGCTCCCCCCACCCCACCCCATAGGGAGGAGACCAGCCAGGCTGAGCCTCTCGGGAGCCCCCGCAGTCTCCGCCCCCTCCTCCCTCCGCCGCTGCTGGGTCCATGGATCAGAACTGCTTCCTCGATCAGGCCTCCCTGCAGGGACGACGGTCCTTCTTCCCCCGTTCATCGGGCCCCTGTTTCCCCCCCCCCACACACACACCCTCCCTCTTGGCCCATGGGGGTCCCCGGGTGCAATCCTGCCTGGGGCTGAGACGCTGCCCTCGTTCTCTGCTGGACCAGCCGGACTGACAGCAGCCACCAAAGGCGGGTGGAGGGAGACCAGGTGCCCCCCCAAGACCCCTCCCCCAAAAGGCAAGTGATTTGGAGACCCCTGAAAGGGCAGCAAGTTTTGTAGACATTTTACTCTGGGGGGGGGAATTGAGGGGCGCTTATGGCAGTTTTTCCAAGGGCAGCCAGAGATCTTGGGACCCCCCTGAGAGGCCGGCCTGCAGAGAGAGGACAGGAGGAGAAGGCTGATAATAACTGAATCAATAAATGGAGAAGTAAAAGAGAACGAAAAAGAAGTGTTACACATTCTGAAAGGGGGGAAAAGGCAAACCTCCTCAACCGAACATTGACCCATGGTTTCTGTGGGGCAAAAACCTTGTGATCTCTTGGGGTGGAGGATGGTGTCCTGTGAGAACCTGTCCTGTCCTCCAGTGAGGAAATATATATGATAGCCAGGAAAGGCTAGTTAGTTCTTTAATTGGTGACTCCTGACCTTTTACTACTGTGGGGGGTGAGGGTGGCGGAGGAGAGAGGCTAAAGGCAGCAAAAGATCTTGGCCGAACCCAGTGAAGCAGCTGGAGAGGAATCCCTTTGAGAAGGAGGAGAAGGCTGATGATAAAGAAATGGTGAAGAGGATGAAAAAGAGGTGTTTAAAAAATCCAGCATAGAAAAAACAAACAAACAGAGCACAATTTTTATTTTATTTTATTTTATTTTATTTTATTTATTTATTTATTTATTTATTTTATTTTATTTCATTTCATTTCTATACCACCCAATAGCCGGAGCTCTCTGGGCGGTTCACAAAAATTAAAACCATTCAAAATATAAAACAACAGTATAAAACCGTTTCTGTGAGGCACAAAATTTCTTGCTTCCTTGGACCTCTGGAAACCAGGGAGAAATGTTTTTGTTCTTTTTAACTAGATAAAGTAAAACCAAGTCTGTGTAAAAGGAAGAAATGTCTGTATGAATCAGAATGTCTTGTTTCTGTGCATATGTAAATTCTGATGTTTCATCCATTGACCTTATAAGATCAGTTGACTAATCAACAGAGATTACTTTAAAGGACAGACAGCTCTATTGCAACAAATTTTAAGATAGGTTAATGAAAAGGGGGTTTTAACGAGAAAATATAAATCTCCTTTAATGGAACCATGTCTTGACTTTGTAGTGCCATCTCATAAGCCAATTTTGGCCAAGATACAGAAGAGAGAAAACTTTCTTTGGCCCCATTGAAGGTTTTTGGAAATACGGATCAATGATGGTTGAGCCAAACCCTGAAGCAGGAAGTAATCCTGATGCTGTTAAGACCGAGAGCAGTGGGGAATTCTGGGAAAGAATGGAACGGAAGGACCTGGGTGAGGATATGGCCAGCTCAGACGTGCAGCTCCAGCGTTTCAGGCAGTTCTGCTACCAGGAGGCTGATGGACCCCGAGAGGTTTGCAACCAGCTCCACTCTCTTTCCCATCGGTGGCTGAAGCCAGAGCGACATACGAAAACCCAAATCGTAGACCTGGTGATCCTGGATCAGTTCCTGACCATCCTGCCAGTGGAGATGGCGAACTGGGTGAGGGAATGCAGAGCGGAGACCAGTTCCCAGGCGGTGGCCCTGGCAGAAGGCTTCCTCCTGAGCCAGGCAGAGGACAAGAGGGAGGAAGGGCAGCAGGTGAGAGCGTTTCATCCAGGGGGGCAGGAATGGGAGGGTTGTGGTCTGAAAACTCCCTACTCATTGCCCCAGGAGAAATGTCCATTTCCTCGCCTCTGTTATTTTGCACTCTCTCATTCTTTTTCTGACCCTTCTCCTCATTCCATGTGTTGGACCATCACTGCTATTTCAGGTAAAGGCCCAATTTCCAGAAGTGAGACCTGATTTCCCTGCAGCAGAGGCGGCTCCATTGTCAGGCACTTGGCAGAGCCCCCCACAAAGGGGGTTCCGGCCAGAGGACAACGGACGTGCCGCCTTGCAGGGTAAGGATCAATGGCAGGTGGTGGCTGTATTTCAACTTGGTCTCACTCTCTGGGGAATATCAGAGACAGGGCTGGCGCTACCATCAAGGCCACTAAGGCAGCGGCCTAGGTCACCAAGCTAAGGGGGGCGCTGAGCACAGCACAGCACTCAGCCAAAGTTCGAGAGAGCGCGTGGCAGCATGGGGCTCAGTTTGCTCGCTGTCGCAAGTGGCTGGGCCTGCCCCAGCCGCTTGCGAAGGTGAGGGAAGACGGAACCCCACCCGTTGCCTCGTGTCACCCTTATGCTCGTCAGCTATGGGTGAATGGGGTGCATGGGGTCTTTGAGTGAATGCATGTGTTTGTTTGGAGTGAGTGATGCTGAGTGTGTGTGTGAGTTGGGGGGATGATTTGGAGGTGATATTCCTATTAAATAATGCATTTTAGACCCATAGACGTTCCTTTCCAATTTGCTATAATTGGCATGATGTATATTTTGTAATAATAGGTGATAATTGTTCATCCTTCTTAAAACCCTTTTAAATAATTTACAGTAAATAACATAAATTATTTTTATCATCATCTTCATCATCATCATCATCATCATCTATCTCTCTTTTCTTGCTTGTGGTGGTTTTTCTAGATGAATATGATGGGCTTTGCCAAACCGTGCTGTCTTTGACCGATTCAGAAATGTCGTGACTATTGAACATGTTTTAAGTATGACTGCTTTCTGGATGTTGGCGTGCATGTATTTTGGTCGGCCTAATTTCTGAAGGTTTTGTTTGTTTCTCTATCTGAATGTAAGCAAAATATTTTGTTAACATGATGGGTTGGTTACGCCAAGTTACCTTAAATAGTATAAGTCAAAGGTTTTAATGTTGTGTCGCCAATGGCGGAGGTATACTTTTTACCGAGTGCCCACACAAAATGCTTTGTGTGCCAAAATATTTTCTTTTGTATTTGCAAAAGACAATCAAAATTTGATTATTACTTATTCTTGCACTTTAAAATTTAGCAGTTTCAAGTTTTGTGCTTCTTATTTTTTCTACAAAACATTTCTTAAAAATCAAAGTTGGCATTTTTGGGATGTGTGTATGAAAGTAGCTCACCTTGCCTAGGCCGCAAAATAGTCTGGCACCGGCCCTGGTCAGAGAATCCTTGGAGTCCTTTTCTGTTCCCCTTGGATTGTTCTAAGGGGAAGATGCTTGTCTCCAACCTTTTTGTACAATTCAAATTTTCAACACTTGGAGACTTTATAGCTGAAAACCAAACACTTTGATTTGTGGCCTAGAGCCCAAGTGGGGAAATACACGTTTCCCTCCAACTGAAGTATTAAAATCCAAATGAAGGATGACACATCTTGCAACGATCTCAGGTGTACTTAGACTTGCTGCAATTCTAGGCATTTGCCTGTAGGTTCATTCCTGTTGGGTTCCAAGGGGCTTCCTTCCCAGGCGTTTAGGACGGCAGCCTCCGCCCCTATTATTATTATCTCCTTCTGCCTCCCCATCCTCTTTGTCTCTTGCAGGGCGTGGAATGACGTTGGCAATGAGTACACAGCCGTCTCTTCCTGAAGGAATGGAACTGGACCAGGTAGGCGTAGCAATGTCACGTGCACTGGGGAGAAGCACTCATTGCATTTCCTAGGAGGGCTATTCCCAATGATCTCTGTATGCTGACCGTAAGTGATGGGGTTAGGGACTGAAAGCAGAAAGCTGCTTAGCTTAGCAGGGATACCTTCATCTCGGTGTTCCTGGTATCAGTGTCAAATCTGGCTCTGTTGAGAGAAATAGGAATCATGGTATGACCACCTCTAAAATTTTGGATGAGGTCGTCAATGCGGGACTTATAAAAGGCAAAGATTTGATCCAAGTCCTGGGAGAATGGGAAGCGTACCGGACTCGGTTACCTTAGCTCTGCAAATCATGCCTGCCAGATAAGTGACTATAAGATCTGCATGCTGAATGCTGTGTTGGTTGAGAGGAACAGAACTTTAATTTTGCTAAGGGATGTGCTAGCCATGGTTTCTATTGTGCTCCTATTCATCATCGTTGCATTGTGCCGAGTAATGTGTTTTGCTTGTTTTATCATTTCAAAGTTTTGTTATTCTCTATTTGAGGAATAGATTTGTATTTTGTGGTATCACTTTGTTATTTAGCCTGAAAGGTCTTTCATGGACCCCAACCCATATCCAATAATCCTTGAAACTCAGAACACTCATTGGGATTCATACAACCATTGTGAAGTGGGGTCTGCCCATATAGCCGCAGTTTTCTCTCTTGGTGAAGTGAGTCACAGACACCCTTGTTCAAGGAGGACTGAGCAGGAAGGAGGAAGGATCACTGGGGAGAAAAGCAGGGAGCAGCCTGGGTGCCTCCATCCACTGCTCACCTCTCAGGGCCTGAAGACTTCTCTTTCCCACTGTTTGCTCCTGGCAAAGCTTATAGCCTACAGAGAGCCCAGCTGCATGGGACAGAAGGCCCATCTAGTCTGACATCCTGTTTCTCGCAGTGGCCCAAACGTTGCCTCTTTGGAAAGCCCACAAGCGGGACGGAGGGCCAGAGCCATTTCTCTGGCTGTTGATCCCCCAGAAGTGCACTCTAATGCCCATCCAGCTGACTTCATGTTATCCTTGAGAAGGAAATGTTTTCTCTTTCCATCCAGGGTCTGGTGACTTTCGAGGAGGTTGCTGTACAGTTCACGGAGGAGGAGTGGGCACTGCTGGATCCCGACCAGAGAGCCCTGCACAAGCAGGTCATAGAGGAGAACCGGGGGATCGTGGCCTCTCTTGGTAAGGCTCCCTGTCTGCCTACTTAATGATATCATGGGATTCCAAATGCAATCATGATGACAATATTACCATTTTGGGCACCTGCCCTCTAAGAGGCTTTTGAGGTCGCCGTTTAGGACACAGCCCTCAGAAGGCAGCATTCAAAGAGAAAAGAAATACATTCAATTATATTATATTGTGGAATGATTTAATGCTACTTTAAGAGGGCAGCTTCAAACGTACCACAAATATTTTCACAAGACTCATTGGGTCTGTTCAGACAACATGCTAAGCCATGGTTAGGCCGCTAACCCTTTTGTAGCAAATGTTTAGAGAGCCTGTTTAAATCGTGGTTATGTAGCCACCATGGCTAGGATTGTATGTTCACACGACACACTAAGCCCTAATGTTTAGCTCAAAATGCTTAACTACAGTGGTTTAGCGTGTCATCTGAACAAGGTCATTAAAAGAGCTCAGAGTCTCAAAAACCAACAAGAACAAAACCCTAATTAATAAAAGGCAGCCCAGAATGAGTGCGTTTCCAAGGCAGTGCACAAGGCTTCTCCTCGTAGAGGCTGTGCAAAATTCGATTACCTGTTTCAACATTCCAGATCCCTTCTTTCAGTCTACCAGAATTTGGCAATAGTTATCTATTAAAACGTTTCTAATGCTGTCTTTGCATTAAACAACAGTCCACACTGTAGCTAATACAAAATATTGGAAAACCACAACAAAATCAAACCAACAACCAGCATTTGGAGGGGAGTACTGAGGAAACACATCTATTCACCCTGGCTTTCCCTGGGCCTGGAGTAAAATAATCATGCCTCTCATTTTGCTGCTCCTTTAATTGCTTTTACTGTAGTTGTTTTAACATTGTCTTCTTTAATATTGTCTTCTAATATTGAGATTTTATTACATTAAGTGGTATGTAAGTGCCTTAATTAAATAAAAGAATTAATAAATAAATGTGTCTTATTAGTTCTTCTTTTAATCAAAATCATTGATTGTAGGTGCTCCATTATTATTTTGAGTTCTATTGCTAACTCAGACTTTTACCAATTTCTTCCCTTTATTCCAGAAAGTGACAGGTGGGAAAGGAAGAATAAGAGGGAAACATTTTGGATGTCACCGAAAAGAGACAAATGTAACAACAGCAAACAGCAGAGAAGTAAAACCAAAGTAAATAGCAATGGAAGGAACAATTCCTTTTCTTCTCAGGGCAATGGCTACCATGATATTACAATCCAGGAAGAAATACATCAAAAAAAGGAAATGAAAAGTTTCCATATGCAGAGGAAAACTTTCAAGTCTGAATCAAACTTCAAAGTTCATTGTGAAATTCATACCTTGAGGAAACCGTATCGATGCTCGGTGTGTGGAAAGAGCTTCAATGAGAAGGGGACTCTGATTTCTCATCAAAGAACTCACACAGTGGAGAAACCATATCAATGCTTGGAGTGTGGAAAGAGGTTCAGTTTGAAGAAAACAGTTATTTCTCATCAAAGAACTCACACAGGGGAGAAACCATATAAATGTTTGGAATGTGGAAAGAGATTCAGTCGAAAGGCCCATCTCACTTCTCATCAAATGACTCACACAGGGGAGAAACCATACTATTGCTTGGAGTGTGGAAAGAGATTCAGTGAAAAGAAAAATCTTACTTCTCATCAAAGAACTCATACAGGAGAGAAACCATATAAATGTTTGGAGTGCGAAAAGAGCTTCAGTCATAAGACAACTTTCAATTCTCATCAAAGCACTCACACAGGGGAGAAACCATACCATTGTTTGGAATGTGGAAAGAGGTTCAGTTGGAACGCCCAACTTAATTCTCATCAAAGAACTCACACAGGGGAAAAACCATACCATTGTTTGGAATGTGGAAAGAGGTTCAGTCAGAAGAAACATCTTATTTCACATCAAAGAATTCACACAGGGGAGAAACCATACCATTGTTTGGAGTGTGGAAAGAGCTTCAGTGCGAAGATAACTCTTACTTCTCATCAAAGAACTCATACAGGGGAGAAACCATATAAATGTTTGGAGTGCGAAAAGAGCTTCAGTCAGAAGGCACATCTCAATTCTCATCAAAGAACTCACACAGGGGAGAAACCATATACATGTTTGGAGTGTGGAAAGAGCTTCAGTCAGAAATCATATTTCAATTGTCATCAAAGAATTCACACAGGAGAGAAACCATATAAATGTCTGGAGTGCGAACAGAGCTTCAGTCAGAAGGCACTTCTTAATTCTCATCAAAGAACTCACACAGGCGAGAAACCGTATCAATGTTTAGAATGCGAAAAGAGCTTCAATCATAAGACACTTCTTGATTCACATCAAAGAATTCACACAGGGGAGAAACCATATACATGTTTGGAGTGCGAAAAGAGCTTCAGTCAGAAGGCACTTCTCAATTCTCATCAAAGAACTCACACAGTGGAGAAACCATATCATTGTTTGGAGTGTGGAAAGAGCTTCAGTCAGAAGAAATATCTCACTCAGCATCAAACGACTCACACAGATGAGAAACCATATCAGTGCTTGGTGTGTGGAAAGAACTTCAGTCATAAGAGAACTCTCAATCAGCATCAAACAATTCACACAAGGGAGAAATCATACGATTGTTTGGTGTGTGGAAAGAGGTACAGTGAGAAGAGGACTCTTACTTCTCATCAAAGAACTCACACAGGCCAGAATCCATATCATTGCTTGGAGTGTGGAAAGAACTTCAATCATAAGGGAGCCTTTAATTCTCATCAAAGAACTCACACAGAGTTTCTATAGAAAAGGCTTTATTTCAAGCCTTTCATTAAAAAAAAGAAATTAAAAAGGGCACACAACAACAACACACGTATTATTTCTATATTAAAAGTCTAGAATTACAGAAAGGAATTCTTGATACTAAGGAAATCTCCACTGATACCTATTTGTGGACCCTCGATTTTCACCTAAAAGGTTTTAAAAGACAATCAACTTGATAGATTAATACATTATTATAAAAATTTATTAATACCCATATCTCTGACTGCCTGGAGGACATCATTGAGGAATACAAACATTACATAGCATGGTACCAACTATCCACATGTCTTAGAAAGCGGTACATCATGCAGCAAGGCACCAGAAACCTGACAGATTTTGAAGGAATGACCGCTAACTCAGCAGAAAAAGATAACGGGCAAATCACTATATAGATTACTACTTATCCTGGATTCAGGATCACAGCAAGTACTATGAACTCTCTGGGAATCTGACTGGGCTATTAGAATAGATCAAGAATTCGAGACAAAAATGTTGGGTGAAATTCTTTTAAAGCCTCATCAGCTAAATGTACAGAAATATTGCTTAAAATATTACCAAAATGGTACTTCACGCCATCCAGAATAGCAAAAATAGACACGTCCTACTCACCATTGTGCTGGTGAGGGTGTGGGGTCTGGGGATCCTATTTTCACACGTGGTGGGATTGTGAATACATGCAAACATTTTGCACGGGGATTTTTGAAGAAATATCCATCGTAATGGAAACGACAGAAATAAAACCAACGGCATTTGCATTACTTAATAAGCCTGACGGCCAAAACCAAACTATATTACACAAAAAGTAAATTGAGTATCTGTTAATAGCTGATAGCATACGTGAACTGCCCAGAGAGCTCCGGCTGTTGGGCGGTATAGAAATGTAATTAATAAAATATATGAATAGCTAAATGCTGGAAGGAGGCAAAAGTATGAAATAGAAAGAGTTGGTAGGGTAATAACATTGGAAATGGCGCTCTCAGAGAAGCTTAATCAAATGTATTAAGAGAACAAAAGAAAAAAGACAGCTTTGTGACAGAATGGTCGTGTTTTATTACACACACAAACAAAACACCAGCATCAGCACAGGTACAAACTGCCTTTAACAGCTTATAGTTACAATATTCTCCCTGAAAAAATAACAATTAAAATGAATAGCTCTGATTGGGGATCTCATTTTAATTAATTATCCTTTAAAACAGCCCCATAACCAATGTTAAATAATTTCTACTGTGTGTTTATAGTGTTGGATTGTGTAGCATTTTCTTTCTATTTAAAAAAAAGGAAGCGTATGTAATCTCTTATTCCTTACATGTATGGTTTCTGTATTATGTTAATATTTAAATTTTTATATTTGCAAGTTAAAAACTTTTTTTAAAAAATAACTCACACGGGGGAGGAACGCTATCATTGTTTGGAGTGCAGAAGGAGTTGTGGCCCGAACACATCAGGCGAAATTGCGGAAGAAACAATAATAATATAATCAATTGTTGACACACCGGCTCTGGACTTAAAGTATATTCTCCTGCCCGGTCATACTCTACCCCTCTCTGCCCCCTATTCAATAATGCAAGAATCATTCCATTTATCATTTTCATGAAGGATAAGCCTGCAAAATTGCAACTCTTATCCTTCCCTTGCTTGGCTTCGCCCATTTTCATCTGCTGCCCCTTACGCCTGGAACGCTCTTCCAGAACATTTGAGAACTACAAGTTCAACCGCAGCTTTTAAAGCTCAACTAAAAACTTTTCTTTTTCCTAAAGCTTTTAACACTTGATGTTGTGCAGACTTCTACTGTTACTTTCTACTGTTAGTTTTACCCTACCCTGTGCGTGCTTACCCTACCCTGTACCTGTTTGCATTCTCTTCCCCTCCTTATTGTTTTACTATGATTTTATTAGATTGTAAGCCTATGCGGCAGGGTCTTGCTATTTACTGTTTTACTCTGTACAGCACCATGTACATTGATGGTGCTATATAAATAAATAAATAATAATAATAATAATAAATGCTTATCGGGTAGAGGATGGGATTCCTCCGTTGCCGGTTGCTGTTCATGGAAGTGAGCATAGGGGGTGTCATCATCCTTTCCAATTCATGCATTGAGGTTGATGGCCAAAATACAATCCATCTTTTTATAGCCTGCATGCTTTACATCCCTTCCTAAGGACATAAACATTTGGTTATGGAGAACTGGTCAAAACTGGAAAACAATAATAACAAATTGTGGCCTACACAAAAGCCGTACTGCCAATTCTGGGACGTGGCGCTCCAAATTCATTTAAGTAGTGCCTCTAACCATTCTGATTATAGAGACAATGAGGGTGGGTGGGCTTTTTGCCTGCACGGTATCTGTCTAGTTGCACATCCCAAAATTCTGGAAAGCTTTTACCCTGGCAAGATACAATGTATTATCTTCTGCCTTATGGGAACAAAGGTTTAGAAGGAAACTAGATTAGGAACTGGTTGGGAAGAGCAGAAACTATGTACTTTCTATCAGGACTTGTGCCACATAGTTATAACTCCTATTTTACAACAGTTCTTGGAGGGAACGGAGGAGCAACATCTAGCACATCGACTTTCAGATAATGACCCCAAGGTCACCTCAAAAGTGATGAGTTTTTGTGTATCGACAATTAATCAAATTGAGACTACTTGGTATCTAGACACCTGAAGGAGTCACAAATTTTATTTATTGTAAGTATTTTATTCATTGCCTTTATTGTGTTTTTATGTATTCTGTATTTTATTGAGTTTCAACACTGCTTTTTTTGTATTCTATATTTTATTGAGTTTCTATTCAGCTTTTGTACTGACTGTTTGACTGGTCTATGACCTTAATAAAACCACTCAAACAATTTCTTATCAAAAATGTTACATATGTGAGAAAGCAGATAAAAAAACTGCAGTCAGAAGGTAATTCTTCTCATCAAAGAACTCACACAGAAGACGAAGTGTAAAACTGCTTGGAATGTGGGGGAAATTGATTCTGATCTTCTCTAATCCCTCACATGTGAGGGAAACCATAGAAGTACTTGGGGCTATAGAATGAGATTAATTTACAATCAAGCCCTATTTCACATTAGACTACCGAATTAGGCGATGGAGTATATAAAAGGAATGCTAACTTAAGACAACAAAGAAACTAGATAATATTTTCCACGATATCATTGCAGAGTAAAAAATAATGATCAGAATATGAGAAATAATTATACTGACTGGGGAATTTTTAGACAACTTTGCCCCATTTTGTTGTTTATTCGTTCAGTCGCTTCCGACTCTTCCTGACTTCATGGACCAGCCCACGCCAGAGCTTTCTGTCGGCCGTTGCCACCCCTAGCTCCCCCAAGGTCAAGTCTGCCCCATTTTAAACACCTATTAAATGATATTTTAGGAGTTGCCAGACACGTGGAAGTAAGCCAGGGTGATACAATTTAATATAATTTAATATAAGCAAGGGCAGAATCCACTGCCCGTGGGAGCATCTCACCCAATTTCGTTCCCTAACCGGGATTTAAACATCTTGACGGCAAGAATGCCCCACTGTTTGAACTCATTTATTGGGGAATCTGTGGGATATGGATTTACAAGTCTTCCGGGCTACTGCCTGGGGCCCAGGCTCCCCTCGGCCTGTAGGTTTACCAGCCCCTTTCTGCACGGATGGGATTTGCGCTGGTTCATGATGCCTCAATACAGGAGAGCATCTCTCGCTAGCCGGGTTTCCCGAGAGGCGTCACCGGGAGAGATGTGGGGGGACCCTGGAGAAGTGTCAGCAAAGTAACTTTTAAGACGGTTCCCCTGTCTCATTAGCTGCCTTTTGCTGGCCTCCTGAGGGTTAAAGAAACCAGCTCAATTCCTAGAGAGGAAGGGGATTTGGGGCAGGGGAGGAGGGGCCGGTGTCTTGGAGCTGCGCTCCTTCGTGCCGCCTCCTTCTTCCTCCGGAGGGAAAAGGCCTTGGAGCTTCCTCCGGGCGCTGCATCGGGGCCTCC
This sequence comes from Elgaria multicarinata webbii, assembly GCF_023053635.1. Lineage (NCBI taxonomy): Eukaryota > Metazoa > Chordata > Lepidosauria > Squamata > Anguidae > Elgaria > Elgaria multicarinata. The sequence continues at coordinate 157,394,597 of NC_086173.1, forward strand.
TGGGCGGGATCAGGTGAGAGCCCTCCTGGCCTTGGGCTAAAGGCGGGTCCCTGGGTTGCAGGGGAGGAAGAGGAGGAGGGGGAGACCTGGGATGGGGGGAGATGCCCGAATTCAGCCCCCAAAGGGTCAGAGCAGGATCCGAGTTCGCAACAGGAAGGGGGCTGGACGCTCCCCCCACCCCACCCCATAGGGAGGAGACCTGCCAGGCTGAGCCTCTTGGGATCCCTCCGCAGTCTCCGCCCCCTCCTCCCTCTCTCCCTGCGTTCCCCTTGGATTGAGCAGTGGGGATTCCGAGGCGAACTGCGACGCTGCTGGGTCCATGGATCAGAACTGCTTCCTCGATCAGGCCGCTCTGCAGGGACGACGGTCCTTCTTCCCCCATTCATCGGGCCCCTGTTTCCCCCCCCCACACACACACACTCCCATTTGGCCCATGGGGGTCCCCGGGTGCAATCCTGCCTGGGGCTGAGACGCTGCCCTCGTTCTCTGCTGGACCGGCCGGACTGACAGCAGCCAGCAAAGGTGGGTGGAGGGAGACCAGGTGCCCCCCAAGACCCCTCCCCCCAAAAGGCAAGTGAGTCATTTAAACCACTGTTACTGACATTTTACTGTGGGGGGTGAGCATGGTGGAGGTGAGAGGCTAAAGGCAGCAAAAGATCTTGGCCAAACCCTGTGAAGCAGCTGGAGAGGAATCCCTTTGAGAAGGAGGAGAAGGCTGATGATAAAGAAATGGAGAAGAGGATGAAAAGGAGGTGTTAAAAAAATTCAGCATAGAAAAAACAAAACTCAACAGAGCACAACTGGTGAATCCCAGTTTCTGTGAGGCACAAAATTTCTTGCTTCCTTGGGCCTCTGGAAACCAGAGAGAAATGTTTTTGTTCTTTTTATTAGGTAAAGTAAAACAAAGTCTGTGTAGAAGGAAGAAACGTCTGTATGAATTAGAATGTCTTGTTTCTATGCATATCTAAATCCAGATGTTTCATCCATTGACCTTGTAAAATCAGTCGATTAATCAACAGATATTACTTTAAAGGACAGACAGCCTCAACTTCAACAACTTTTAAGATAGGTTAATTAAAAGGTTTTTTTTTAAGAGAAAGTATGAATTGTTAACAGAACCATGTCTTGACTTTAGCACCATCTCATAAGCCATTTTTTGCCAAGATACAGAAGAGGGAAAACTTCCTTTGGTCCCATTGAAGGCTTTTGGAAATACGGATCAATGATGGTTGAGACAAACCGTGAAGCAGGAAGTAATCCTGATTTTATTAAGACCAAGAGCAGTGAGGAATTCTGGGAAAGAACAGACTAGAAGGATCTGGGTGAGGACATGACCAGCTCAGACATGCAGCTCCAGCGTTTCAGGCAGTTCCACTACCGGGAGCCTGAAGGACCCCGAGAGGTTTGCAACCAATTCCACAAACTTTCCCATCGGTGGCTGAAGCCAGAGCGACACACGAAAAACCAAATCCTGGACCTGGTGATCCTGGAGCAGTTCCTGACCATCCTGCCAGCGGAGATGGCGAGCTGGGTGAGGGAATGCGGAGCGGAGACCAGTTCCCAGGCGGTGGCCTGGCAGAAGGCTTCCTCCTGAGCCAGGCTGAGGACCAGAAGCAGCCAGAGCAGCAACAGGTGAGAGTGTTTAATCCAGGGGGGCAGGAACTCTACTCATTGCCCCAGGAGAAATTTCCCTTTCCTCGGCTCTGTTATTTTGCACTCTCTCATTCTTTTTCTGACCCTTCTCCTCATTCCATGTGTTGGACCATCACTGCTATTTCAGGTAAAGGCCCAATTTCCAGAAGTGGGACCTGATTTCCCTGCAGCAGAGGGGGCTCCATCATCAGGCACCTGGCAGAGCCCCCCACAAAGGGGGTTCCAGCCGGAGGACAACGGACATGCCGCCTTGCAGGGTAAGGATCAATGGCGGGTGGTGGCTGTATTTCAACTTGGTCTCGTTCTCCGGGGAATATCAGAGAGTCCTTGGAGTCCTTTTCTGTTCGCCTTGGAGTGTTCTAGGGGGAAGATGCTTGTCTCCAACCTTTTTGTACAATTCAAATTTTCAACACTTGGAGACTATAGCTGAAAACCAAAAGCTGTAAGTGGGGAAATACACATTTCCCTCTAAGTGAACTATTAAAATCCAAATGAAAGATAGGACATCTTGATACGACTTGATACTTCCTGCACTGTCAGTGCAATTCTAGACATTTGCCTGTAAGTTCAGTCCTGTTGGGTTGCAAGGGGCTTCCTTCCCAGGAGTTTAGGATGGCAGCCTCCGCCCCTGAGACCAGCACCTCCTACTGCCTCCCCATCCTCTCTGTTTCTTGCAGGGCATGGAATGCCGTTGGCAATGAGTACACAGCCGTCTCATCGTGAAAAAATGGAACTGGACCAGGTAGGTGTAGCAATGTCATGTGCACTGGGGATAAGCATTCATTGTATTTCCTAGGAGGGCTATTTCTAATGATCTCTGTATGCTGACTGTAAGTGATGGGGTTAGGGACTGGAAGCAGAAAACTGCTTAGCTTAGCAGGGATACCTTCTTCTTGGTGTTCCTGGTGTCAGTGGCAAATCTGACTCGGTTGAGAGAAATAGGAATCGTGGTATGACCATCTCTAAAACTTTCGATGAAGTCATCCACGTGGGACTTGTATAAAAGGCAAAGGTTTGATCCTATTGCCGAGAGGGGTCCTGGGAGAATGCGAAGCGTACCAGATTGATTACCTAAGCCCTGCAAACCATGTTTGCTGGAGAAGTAACTACGAGATCTTCAGGCTGGTTGAGAGGAACAGAACTTTAATTTTGCTAAGGGATGTGCTAGCCATGATTTCTGTTGTGCTGAGTAATGTGTTTTGCTAGTTTTATCATTTCAAAGTTTTGTTATTCTCTATTTAAGGAATAAATGTATATTTTGGGATACCACTTTGTTATTTTGCCTGAAAGTTCTTTCAGAGACCCCAACCCATATCCATTAATCCTTGAAGCCCAGAACACTCATCTGGGATTCATAGATCCGTTGCGAAGTGGGGTCTGCCCATACAGCCACAGTTTTTTCTCTTGAAGAAGTGAGTCACAGACACACTTGTTCAAGCGAGTCAGACGGAGCAGGAAGGATCACTGGGAAGAAAGGCAGGGAGCAGCCTGGGTGCCTCCATCCCCTACTCACCTCCCAGGACCTAAATACACCTCTTTCCCACTGTTTGCTCCTGGCAAAGCTCAGAGCATACAGACAGCCCGGCTGTGTGGGCCAGAAGGCCCATCTAGTCCGACATCCTGTTTCTCGCAGTGGCCCAACAGTTGCCTCTTTAGAAAGCCCACAAGCAGGACGTAGAGCTAGAGCCATTTCTCTGGCTGTTGAACCCCCCAGAACTGTTTTTCACAGCAAGCAAGTTTCATTCCTGCACTCTAATGCCCAGCCAGCTCACTTCATGTTATCCTTGAGAAGGAAAGTTTTTCTCTTTCCATCCAGGGTCTGGTGTCTTTTGAGGAGGTTGCCGTGCAGTTCTCAGAGGAAGAGTGGGCCCTGCTGGATCCTAACCAGAGAGCCCTGCACAGGCAGGTCATGGAAGAGAACAGGGGGATCGTGGACTCTCTCGGTAAGGCTCCCTGTTTGCCTGCAATTCCATCGTGCAATTCCAAATGCAATCATGATGACAATATTACCATTTTTGGTCACATTTTTGACTTTTAAGGCCGCCTTTTAGGACCCAGCCCTCAGAAAGCAGCGTTAAAGAGAAAAGAAATACATTAAATTATATTAAATTGTGGAATAATTTAATGCTATTTTAAGAGAGCATCTTCAAACATACCACAAAAAAATTCACAAGATTCATTGGGCCTGTTCAGGCAATATGCTAAGCCATGGTTAGGCCCCTAAGACTTTTGCAGTAAATGGTTAATGAGCCTGTTTTAATCATGGTTATGTAGCCACCATGGTTAGGAATGGTTCACACCACACACTAAGCCCTAATGTTTAGCTCAAAATGCTTAACCACGGTGGGTTAACGTGTCATCTGAACAGGGTCATTAAAACAGCTCAGAGTCTCAAAAGCAAACAAACGCAAAACACTAATTAAGAAAAGGCAGCCCAGAATAAATGTGAACCGTGAAGCTCAGAAGGCTCCCTTGTTTTCTGGGGAGCTTCGGACGATGTAACAGGTCACTGGAACATCAGTGGCAGAAGATGCATCCCGAACACCAAACACACGACCGTAGAATTGCGCCTTCCGCATAGTGCTGAAGGCAGCACATTTTGCCACCTCCATTGCATCCTTGATTAGTTGTCTAGCTGAGCCTTTCCAAGTAGTATGGGGCTTAATTTAGTTAATCTAATCCTATGTGATGGAGTGGTCCCTACTGCCATGAGTGAGGCAGTAGTGCGACCACTCCTGAAAAAAGCCTCCCTTCATCCAGAGATCTATGCTACCAATTGACTGGTTGCAAATACCGTTTGTGAGTAAGGTGTGTGACAGCGTGGTGGCATCTCAACCGCAGGATTCTCTGGATCCATTCCAGTCTAGGTTCAGGCCTGGTTTAGGGACGGAATCAGCCTCGGTTGCCCTGATGAATGACCTTCTTCGAGAGTGGGACAGGGGGAGTGCGACCTCTCAGCGGGTGTTGATACTGTTGACCAAGGTATCCTTCTAGACCCCCTCCTTTAGTTGGGACTTGGAAGGACTGTACTACTGTGGTACAACTCATATTGGAGGGGTTGCCTGTTCTGGATAGGGTTGCACTTCCACTGAATGAGTGTATGTGTAGTTTGGGGGTGCTCCTGGATCCATCTCTGTCACTGGAGGTCCGAGTAGCCTGGTGCCCCTGTTGCCAACTTCTGTTCCTGGCTAGAGAGAGCCTAACCAGAGTGATCCATGCGGGGCTGCCCTTGTGCCATAAACACACTACCTAGCAGACTGCCTTCCCTTATACATACCCAGGTGATCTTTAAGATCAGCACGGGAGGCCTTGCTGGTCATTCCAAAATGAACGTCATGTCACTGTCAAGTACCCAGATGGCGGGCTTTCTCTGTAGCAAGACCCACCCAGTGGGAAACCCTCCCTCACATAGTTTGGGAGGCAGGAAATGTGACATCCTTTAAACGCCTCTTAAAACGCACACCTGTTCACCCTGGCTTTCTCTGGGCCTGGAGTAAATTAATCATGCCTCACATTTTGCTGCTCCTTTAATTGCTTTTACTGTAGTCGTTTTAGCATTGTCTTCTTTAATATTGTCTTCTAATATTGAGATTTTATTACATTCATTGGTATCTAAGTGCCCCAAATAAATAAAAGAATTAATAAATAAACGTGTCTTATCAGTTCTTCTTTTAATCAAAATCATTGATTGAAGGTGCTACGTTATTTCGAGTTCTATTGCTAACTCAGACTTTTATCAATTTCTTCCCTTTATTCCAGAAAGTGACAGGTGGGAAAGGAAGAATAAGAGTGAACCATGTGGGATGTCACCAAAAAGAGACAAATGTAACAACAGCAAACAGCAGAGAAGTAAAAACGAGGTGAATCAGAATGGAAGCAACGATTCCTTTGCTTCTCAGGGCAATGGCTACCATGATATCACAATCCAGGAAGAAATACATCAAAGACAGGAAATGAAAAGTATCCATATGCAGAGGAAAACTTTCAATTCCGAATCAAACTTCAAAGTTCATTGTGAATTTCACACCTTGAAGAAAACGTATCGATGCCTGGTGTGTGGAAAGAGCTTCAGTGAGAAGGGGACTCTGATTTCTCATCAAAGAACTCACACAGTGGTGAAACCATATCAATGCTTGGAGTGTGGAAAGAGCTTCAGTCAGAAGAAAAATCTTAATTCTCATCAAAGAACTCACACAGGAGAGAAACCATATCAATGTTTGGAATGTGGAAAGAAGTTCAGTCGGAAGGCCCATCTCAATTCTCATCAAAGCACTCACACAGGGGAGAAACCATACCATTGTTTGGAGTGTGGAAAGAGGTTCAGTGAGAAGAAAAATCTTACTTCTCATCAAAGAATTCACACAGGGGAGAAACCATCCCATAGTTTGGAGTGTGGAAAGAGGTTCAGTAAGAAGAAGCATCTTATTTTTGATCAAAGAATTCACAAAGGGGAGAAACCATACCATTGTTTAGAGTGTGCAAAGAGGTTCAGTAAGAAGAAACATCTTGTTTCTCATCAAAAAATTCACTCAGGGGAGAAACCATACCATTGTTCGGAGTGCGGAAAGAGGTTCAGTGCGAAGATAACTCTTACTTCTCATCAAAGAACTCATACAGGGGAGAAACCATATAAATGTTTGGAGTGCGAAAAGTGTTTCAGTCAGAAGGCACATCTCAATTCGCATCAAACCACTCACACAGGGGAGAAACCATATCATTGTTTGGAGTGTGGAAAGAGCTTCAGTCGTAAGACATTTCTCACTTCTCATCAAAGAATTCACACAGGGGAGAAACCGTATAAATGTCTGGAGTGCGGAAACAGCTTCAGTCATAAGACAAATCTAATTTCTCATCAAAGAAGTCACACAGGCGAGAAACCATATAAATGTTTGGAATGTGAAAAAAGCTTCAATCATAAGACACTTCTTAATTCTCATCAAAGAACTCACACAGGGGAGAAACCATATCATTGTTTGGAGTGTGGGAAGAGCTTCAGTCAGAGGAGATATCTCACTCAGCATCAAAGGACTCACACAGGCGAGAAGCCATATCAGTGCTTGAAGTGTGGAAAGAACTTCAGTCAGAAGCGATTTCTCACTCAGCATCAAACAATTCACACAAGGGAGAAATCATACGATTGTTTGGCGTGTGGAAAGAGGTACAGCGAGAAGAGGACTCTTACTTCTCATCAAAGAACTCACACAGGTGAGAATCCATATCATTGCTTGGAGTGTGGAAAGAGCTTCAATCATAAGGGGGCCTTCACTTCTCATCAAAGAACTCACATAGGGTTTGTATAGAAAAGGCTTTATTTCAAGATACCGGTCTTACATCACTTCTTTTCATTTAAAAAATATTAAAAAGGGCATACAATGCATTAGTATACAGACTGTAGGAGGAATTTTATAGTGGTCTTTTAAGAAGTACTGAACATAGGCACAGGTTCCTGCAATACTTTGTAACAGTACTCCCCAAATTTTGTTTTAATCCTGTATTTTTTTTCTTATATGAATTTCTGCTGCCTGGTTTTATCCTGGTTGTGCTTTTTATACTGCATTTTATATTTGTGTTTTTAGATTGTGGGTTGTTTTATTATGTTCTTCATGGTTATAATTTTTGTGAACTGCTGAAAGAGCTTCGGCTATTGGGTGGTATAAAAATGTAATAAATAAATAAATTCCCCACTCTAGTAGGTGTAAAGAAGATCTGGAGATAAGACATCCAGAATGATGGACTTCACTCACAAGCACAATGAAACTGTTATCTTTAAAATCATTCCTTAAAACAATTAAAGAAAGTTAAAGTCAGACACACAAAGCTCCATTCAGCAAAGCAAATTAAAAGAACATACAAGTCTGGCAGATTTGGAGAACAAGACAAACATAGACAAAAACAAAGACAAACAGACAGACAAACACAGGCTCTGTGAACAAGCTCTTGTCCACAGAGGGACTCCCATCTCTCCCAGGCAAGACCAAACCATGCCTGAGGGAAAGGGAAGACCTCTTATCCCTCTGTGCTCTGCCTTAAATGCCCAATTGGACATCATCAGTTCCTCCTATTGATGTCTTCTAAACTCCTAAACCCATTGGACCGCCTCATAATTTAGACCAGCCTCTCCTGAAAACCTCCTCCCCTTTCTGATGTATTTTTTTATGACAACGAAAGGTCAAGTTCCCTGTTCTTGTGGTTGTCTGGCTCTTATTTTTCTAACCACAACCTCACCTGTCCTTCACCCTGGACCATTCCCCTAGTTACAGTTCGTACATGTCACAAGTTCAGATGACTCATGTCCTTTGAGCAATACCAAGTTGCAAGTCCCCATGATTTGATCTTTGAACAATATCAAATCATATTTCCAAATCGTTTTCTATCAGGCGTTTTCCAAACCAAATCATCTAACCCTGATACTGTGTTCAATGGGTATATGCCTACTTGTCCATTTAATATTAAAACATTACCTTTATCACTTGTACTCCCATTTAAACCCATTCTATGCCCCCCAAATTTCTTTCTCTATGCTATGCCAAGAAACTTTTATAACCCCAATCTTACACATATCTTGTAAAATTTCAAATGAAGAAATGATCTTACAAGACTTATTACCCATATCTAGGACTGCATGGAGGACATCATTGACGAATACAAACATTAAATGGGTAGCGTGGTATCAACTATCAACATGTCTTAGAAAGCAGTACATAATGCAGCAAGGCACCAGAAACTTGACAGATTTTGAAAGAATGACCATTAGCAGAAAAAAATAAAGGGCAAATAACTACTCTATATAGATTACTACTTAAACTGGATTTAGGATCACAGCAAGTACTACGAACTCGCTGGGAATTTGACTGCACTATTAAAATAGATCAAGAATATTGGACAAAAATGTGGGGGGAATTTCTTTTAAAGCCACATCAGCTGAGGGGTGTGTGTGTGTCCAGGGACGGAATCTAACAGCATTTGAATGAGAGATGATGAGATACAAAGGAATTACAAAAGGTTTGAGCTCAAAGTTATATAAGTGCATATTAACTTAGGAAATTGGTATAAAGGACCCACTTGGGATGGTCTGGGAAACTGATCTAAGAACCTGAATTGAAGAAAAAGACTGGAATGCCCTATGGGATAGATGCCCATTACAATATCGTATAAAAAGAATCAGTGTTAAAATTGATACATAGATGGTTTCTGACACCAAGAAAATATCCATGATGAGCCCAGGGACTTCCCCAGAATGTTGGAGAGGTTGTTCAGGCGTTAGGCCATTTTTACATATGTGGCGGTCATGTCCAAAGGTTAGTATTTTCTGGAACAAAGCTCAATAATTGGACAATGGGTTCACCCATCCTCCCACCTAGCGCTGTTAAATTTATATAAAGGACTGGACAATAAACTATTAGACAAGGACTTAATAGGCCTCCTTCTACTGGCGGCAAGAGGGTTGATTTCCAGGCACTGGAAGGGTGACAAAGGACTTCACATTGATAAATGGTATCAAAGGGTTGGACAAACTGCCCTTTGAGGAAAAACTGGCAGAAAAAATGAGGACAGTGTGAGGACAATTATACGAAAATAAATGTGGGAGCCTGGAAGAAAGTTATCGACTTTGTGAATAAAGAAGGAGGGAGGACACCCGCCCCCTTATTTTACAGACATTTGGAGTGGGTAGAAAAACGGTAATAGCGGGGCGGGGGTGGGGGGGGAGTCCATCCAAGGCAGAAACTAGTAAGTTATATCTGAATTGATATGGAAAGTATCGTTATATGTGTATATATAAATGATGTAACATTTGACCTCTGTAAACAAACTACTAAAAATAAAATATTAAAAAAACAAATTAACCAAATAAAGCCACATCAGCTAAATTTACAGAAATATCGCTTAAAATGGTTACAAAAATGGTACTGAACCCATCCAGAATAGCAAACCATTGTGCTGGAGAGGACGTGGGGTCCGGTGCGTGAGCGCATGCAAAGATTTTTGCACGGGGATTTTCGAAGAAATATGCATCGTAAAGGAAACGACAGAAATAAAAACGGCATTTGCATTACTTAATAAACCTGACGGCCAAAACCAAGCTAGATTACACAAAAAGCAAATTGAGTATCTCTCGCTAGCCGGGTTCCCCGAGAGGCGTCACAGGGAGAGATGTGGGGGGACCCTGGAGAGGCGTCAGCAAAGTAACACTTCAGCCGGTTCCTCTGTCTCATTAGCAGGCTCTTGCTGGCCTCGATTCCTAGAGAGGAAGGGGATTTGGTGCAGGGGAGGAGGGGCCGGTGTCTTGGAGCTGCGCTCCTTCGTGCCGCCTCCTTCTTCCCCCGGAGGGAAAAGGCCTTGGAGCTTCCACTGGGCGCTGCATCGGGGCGTCCTGGGCGGGATCAGGTGAGAGCCCCCCTGGCCTTTGGCACTGGGCTGAAGGCGGGTCCCTGGGTTGCAAGGGAGGAGGAGGAGGGGGGGAGAGATGCCCGAATTCAGCCCCCAAAGGGTCAGAGGAGGATCCGAGTTCGCAATAGGAAGGGGGCTGGACGCTCCCCCCACCCCACCCCATAGGGAGGGGACCTGCCAGGCTGAGCCTCTTGGGAGCCCCCGCAGTCTCCGCCCCTCCCTCTCTCCCTGCGTTCCCCTTGGATTGAGCAGTGGGGATTCCGAGACGAACTGCGACGCTGCTGGGTCCATGGATCAGAACTGCTTCCTCGATCAGGCCGCTCTGCAGGGACGACGGTCCTTCTTCCCCCCTTCATCGGGCCCCTGTTTTCCCCCCATACCCTCCCCTTTGGCCCATAGGGGTCCCCGGGTGCAATCCTGCCTGGGGCTGAGACGCTGCCCTCGTTCTCTGCTGGACCGGCCGGACTGACAGCCACCAGCAAAGGTGGGTGGAGGGAGACCAGGTGCCCCCCCAAGACCCCTCCCCCAAAAGGCAAGTGATTTGGAGACCCCTGAAAGGGCAGCAAGTTTTGTAGTCATTTAAATAACTGGGGGGCAGTGGTGGGAGGGGGAGGCTGTGGCGTTACACCCCACAAGTCAATTCCAAATGTATGTCTGCAGTGTGTAAGTCTGTGGTTTGTAGAATGTTGGCCTGAGTGGGCGGAGTTAGAATGTCTTGGGAGGTGGGAGGAGTGATATATAAGGGAAGGACTGAGGGGATTGTGAGTTCTTGTTTTTGTTCTTTTCAGGAAAGCTTTTCAGGGAGACTTGTTAGGGACTCTTAGAGTCTGTGGTGCTCTCTGTATTTATGGTACTTAAGTTCTGGGAAATTTGAGAGTCAGTGTAGTGAGTGGTGTCTTTAGAGTGTGGTGTGCACGTAGTGGAAGTATATTAATACTGATAATAAAGAGAGTTCAAGAGTGATTGTGTGAGAAAAAGGAAAGTGCGAATGTGAGAGTGACAGGATTGTATGGAAGGTTTCAAAAAGGTTTTTAAATGTTGTTATTTGAAACAAAGCTTATGACCTTTTAAAAATAAATTTTGATTGTTTGTTTTAAAACTACCACAAAAATCCCACGTGTCTGTTTGGCGTTTATCATCTTAAGTTTACACATTCAGCACCCACTCTGACAATCATTCACCTAAGCAGATATAACTCACAGCGCATTATTATATATATTAAAACCCATTCTCCATTTTAAACCCCTTTCTCCACATAGTTTGGAGGAAGGTGGGCTTTATCCCTTGCCTCAGGCATATCAAGTGTTGGTGCTTGGCTTGAGCAGGGAGTAGCCTCGGCCAGGTCTGGTGTTCAGAGCCTGTGTCGCCCCATAAGAAGTGGTGGCAGACGTGAGGTCTGGTGTTCAGAGCCTGTGTCATGGCAGAGGCGCTTGTGGCACATTCTTTCTTTCTTTCAGACATTTATATCCCACTTTATATCATTAAGATCTCAGGGCGGCGTAGACATCTCTAAGGGCAGCCAGAGATCTTGGGACACCCCTGTGAGGCAGGCCTTCAGAGAGAGGAGAGGAGGAGGAGGCTGATAATAACTGAATAAATGGGGAAATAAAAGAGAACGAAAAAGAAGCGATACCCATTCTGAAAGGGGGGGGGGAAGGCAAACCTCAACAGAACATTGACCCAGGGTTTCTGTGGGGGCAAAAACCTTGCGATCTCCTGGGGTGGAGGACAGTGCCCTGTGAGAACCTGTCCTGTGCTCCAGTGAGGCAACTCCTAGCTATGATAGCCAGGAAAGGATAGGTAGTTCTTTAATTGGTGACTCCTGACCTTTTACTACTGTGGGGGTGAGCGTGGCGGAGGTGAGAGGCTAAAGGCAGCAAAAGATCTTGGGCAAAAGGTGTGAAGCAGCTGGAAAGGAATCAGTTTGAGAAGGAGGAGAAGAGCATGAAAAAAGTGTTAGAAACAGTATAGAAAAAAACTAAAAACAAAACCAACAGAGCACAACTGGGCCAGATCTACACGTCGATTCGAAGACGCACTCCAGACGCAGGCAAGCGCCCCGAAGCTCCACGTATAGACCCTGCCTTTGAGAGGCGGGAAAAGACGCCTTTTCTATTCTCCTCAATTCTCAACGGGAAGATTCCCAGCTGCTGTTGATCAGCTCGGGATTCTAATACTGAGCGCGCTTACACGCAAGTAAATCCTGTTGAACCCAATTGGGCTTCTGAATAGACATGTATATAGGATTGCCTTGCTCGTCCGGGAAACTCCTCGCATTCACCCGCAACGCTGCTGCTCTGCTGTTACCGTGGAGAGACCAGGGCGTGGGAGGGGAGGCAGTGGCTGGTTGAACAGCGTGTGTGTGTGTGTGTGTGTGTGTGTGTGTGTGTGTGAGAGAGAGAGAGAGAGAGAGAGAGAGAGGGAGCGGCAGCAGCAGCAGCGACCGGGAGAACTGGTAATTTATGCTGTCGCCAATCACAACTCCAAAATAGCGACATTTCCCGCCTTTTAAGGGAAATGCCCCTCTTTTTTGACCCCACACACACCTGACACGAGCAAGGCAATCCTTGTGTACATGTCTACTCAGAAGCCCAATTGGGTTCAACAGGATTTACTTGTGTGTAAGCGTGCTCAGTATTAGAATCCCGAGCTGATCAACAGCAGCTGGGAATCTCCCCGTTGAGAACTAAGGAGAATAGAAAAGGCGTCTTTTCCCGCCTCTCAAAGGCAGGGTCTATACGTGGAGCTTCGGGGCGTTTGCCTGCGTCTGGAGTGCGCCTTCGAATCGACGTGTAGATCTGGCCTCGGTGAATCTCTGTTTCCGTGAGGCACAAAATTTCTTGCATCCTTGGACCTCTGGAAACCAGGGAGAAATGTTTTCAGTGTTTTTAACTATATAAAGTAAAACAAAGTCTGTGTGGAAGGAAGAAATGTCTTTATGAATCAGAATGTTATGTTTCTATGCATATGTAAATTTGGATGTTTCATCCACTGATCTCGTAAAATCAGGTGACTAATCAACAAAGATTTCTTTAAAGGACTTGACAGCCTTAATTTCAACAAATTTTAAAGTAGGTTATTGAGAAGGGGGCTTTGAGGAGAAAGTATAAAACTTCTTTAACAGAACCATGTTTTCGCTTTGTAGCACCATCTCGTAAGCCATTTTTTTGCCAAGATACGGAAGAAGGAAACCGTTCTTTGGCACCATTGAAGGTTTTTGGAAATAAGCATCAATGATGGTTGAGCCAAACCTAACGGCCATTGAAGCAGGAAGTAACCCTGATGCTGTTAAGACTGAGAGCAGTGAGGAATTTTGGGAAAGAACGGAGCAGAAGGACCTGGGTGAGGACGTGGCCAGCTCAAATGTGCAGCTCCAGCGTTTCAGGCAGTTCCGCTACCAGGAGGCTGAGGGACCCCGAGAGATCTGCAACCAGCTCCACAATCTGTCCCGTCGGTGGCTGAAGCCGGAGCAACACACAAAAAATGAAATCGTGGACCTGGTGATCCTGGAGCAGTTCCTGACCATCCTGCCAGTGGAGATGGCGAACTGGGTGAGAGAATGCAGAGCGGAGACCAGTTCCCAGGCGGTGGCCCTGGCAGAAGGCTTCCTCCTGAGCCAGGCAGAGGGCCAGAGGCAGCAAGAGCAGCAGCAGCAGGTGAGAGCATTGCATCCCAGGGGGGGCAGGAAAGGGAGAGAGGAGGTCTGGAAACTCTCTACTCATTGCCCCAGGAGAGGTGTCCCATATCTTCCGATATTTTGCACTCTCTCATTCTTTTTCTAACCCTTCTCCTCATTCCGTGTCTTGGACCATCACTGCTATTTCAGGTAAAGGCCCAATTTCCAGAAGTGGGACCTGATTTCCCTGCAGCAGAGGCGGCTCCATCATCAGGCACCTGGCAGAGCCCCCCACAAAGGGGGATCAGGCCGGAGGGCGACGGACGTGCCTCCTTGCAGGGTAAGGATCAATTGGGGTAGTGGTGGCTCTATTTCAACTTGGTCTCGCTCTCTGGGGAATGTCAGAGTCCTTTTCTGTTCCCCTTGGATTGTTCTACAGGGAGGATGCTTGACTCCAACCTTTTCCACAATTCAAATTTTCAACACTTGGAGACTTTATACCTGAAAACCAAACCGTTTGATTTGTGGCCTAGAGCCCAAGTGGGGGAATGCGCATTTCCCTCCAAATTAAGTGTCAAAACCCAAATGAAAGATAAGACATCTTGCAACTATCTCAGGTGTACTTAGACTTGCTGCAATTCTCGGCATTTGCCTGTAGGTTCAGTCCTGTTGGGTTGCAAGGGGCTTCCTTCCCAGGCGTTTAGGATGGCAGCCTCCACCCCTGAGAGCAGCACCTCCTTCTGCCTCCCCATCTTCTTTGTCTCTTGCAGGGCGTGGAATGATGTTGGCAATGAGTACACAGCTGTCTCTTCCTGAAGGAATGGAACTGGACCAGGTAGGCATAGCAATGTCACGTGCACTGGGGAGAAGCTTCATTGCATTTCCTAGAAGGGCTATTCCTAATGATCTGCGTATGCTGACTGTAAGTGATTAGTAAAGATGAGATTAGTTGTATGTGTGTGGTGAGATAACTGTGAGGAATGGAATGTATCCATGGAAAGAAGGCTGCCACAAACGAGTTGATTAGGGACTGGAAGCAGAAAGCTGCTTAGCTTAGCAGGGATACCTTCATCTCAGTGTTCCTGGTGTCAATAGCAAACCTGGCTCCATTGAGAGAAATAGGAATCATGGTATGACCATCTCTAAAACTTTGGATGAGGTCATCCTCGTGGGACTTACTAAAGGCGAAGAGGGGTCCTGGGAGAATGGGAAGCATACCGGACTCGGTTACCTAAGCTCTGCAAACCATGCTTGCCAGAGAAGTTACTATGAGATCTTCATGCTGACTGCTCTGTTGTTTGAGAGGAACAGAACTTTAATTTTGCTAAGGGACGTGTTAGCCATGGTTTCTGTTGTGCTCCTATTCATCCTCGTTGCATTGTGCTGAGTAATGTGTTTTGCTTGTTTTAGCTTTTCAAAGTTTTATTATTCTCTGTTTGAGCAATATATGTATATTTTGTGGTACCACTTGCTTACTTAGCATGAAAGGTGTTTCAGGGACCCCAACCCATATCCATTAATCCTTGAAGCCCAGAACACTCATCTGGCATTCATACATCCGTTGCGAAGTGGGGTCTGCCCATACAGCCACAGTTCTGTCACACTGGTTCAAGGACAAGCGAGTCAGATTGAGCAGGAAAAGGAAGGATAACTGCGGAGAAAGGCAGGGAGCAGCTTGGGTGCCTCCATCCCCTGCTCACCTCCCAGGGCCAGAAGACGTCTCTTTCCCACTGTTTGCTCCTGGCAAAGCTAAGAGCATACAGAGAGCCTGGCTGCGTGGGCCGGAAGGCCCATGTAATCCGACATCCTGTTTCTTCAGTGGCCCAACAGTTGCCTCTTTGGAAAGCCCACAAGCAGGACAGAGGGCCAAACCCGAACTGGTTTTCACAGCAAGCAAGTTTCAATCCTGCAGTATAATGCCCAGTTTATGTTATCCTTGAGAAGGAAACGTTTTCTCTTTCCCTCCAGGGTCTGGTGACTTTCGAGGAGGTTGCTGTGCGGTTCACGGAGGAGGAGTGGGCACTGCTGGATCCCGACCAGAGAGCCCTGCACAGGCAGGTCGTGGAGGAGAACCGGGGGATCGTGGCCTCTCTTGGTAAGGCGCCCTGTTTGCCTGCTTAATATTATGGGATTCCAAATGCAATCATGACGACAATATTACAGTTTTGGGCCCTTGCCCTCTACGAGGCTTTTGAGGCCGCCTTTTAGGACTCAGCCCTCAGAAGGCAGCGTTCAAAGAGAAAAGAAATACATTCAATTATATTAAATTGTGGAATGATTTAATGCGACTTTAAGAGAGCAGCTTCAAACATACCACAAACATTTTCACAAGACTCATTGGGTCTGTTCAGACAACAAGCTAAGCCATGGTTAGGCCACTAACCTGTTTGTAGCAAATGGTTAGTGAGTGTGTTAAACCGTAGTTATGTAGCCACCATGGTTAGGAATGGTTTACACAACACACTAAGCCTTAATGTTTAGCTCAAAATGCTTAACCACCATGGTTTAGCGTCTCATCTGAAAGGGGTCATACGGGGCTTAATCTAGTTAATCTAATCCTGTGTGATGGAGGTGTCCCTCCTGCCATGAATGAGGTAGTAGTGCGACCCCTCCTGAAAAAAGCCTCCCTTCGTCCAGAGATCTATGCTACCAGTTGACTGGTTGCAAATACCCTGTTTCTGAGTAAGGTGTGTGACAGCGTGGTGGCATCTCAACCACAGGATTCTCTGGATCCATTCCAGTCTAGGTTCAGGCCTGGTTTAGGGATGGAATCGGCCTCAGTTGCCCTGATGAATGACCTTCTTTGAGAGAGGGACAGGGGGAGTGTGACCTCTTAGTCCTTCTTTATCTCTCAGCGGGTGTTGCTACCGTTGACCAAGTTATCCACCTCTTTGAGGTGGGACTTGGAAGACTGTCCTACAGTGGTACGAGTTGTATTGAGCAGGGGGTGGGGGGTGTTGCCTGTTCTGGATAGGTTTGCACTTCCACTGAAGGAGTGTATGTGTAGTTTGGGGGTGCTCTTGGATCCATCTCTGTCACCGGAGGTCCAGGTAGCCCAGTTGTTGCCAACTTCCGTTCCTGGCTAGAGAGAGCCTTTCCAGAGTGATCCATGCACCGATAACCTATTGATTAAACTACTGCCATGCGTTCCATGTGGGGCTGCCCTTGTGCCATAAACACACCACCCAGCAGACCGCCTTCCCTTATAGATACCCAGGTGACCTTTAAAATCAGCAGAGGTGGCCTTGCTGGTCATTCCAAAATGAACGGAACTTCACTGTCAAGTACCCGGATGGTGGGCCTTCGCTGTAGCAGCACCCACCTTGTGGGAAACCCTCCATCACATAGTTTAGGAGGCAGGAAATGTGACATCCCTAAAATGCCTCCTAAAAACACACCTGTTCACCATGGCTTTCCCTGGGCCTGGAGTAAATTAATCATCCGTCTCGTTTTGCTGCTCCTTTAATTGCTTTTACTGTAGTTCATAGAATCATAGAATAGTAGAGTTGGAAGGGTCCTACAAGGCCATCAAGTCCAACCCCCTGCTCATTGCAGGAATCTTCTTGAGTTGTTTTAGCATTGTCTTCTTTAATATTGTCTTTTAATATTGAGATTTTTTACATTCAGTGGTATATAAGTACCCTAAATAAACAAACAATAAATAAATGTGTCTTATCAGTTCTTCTTTTAATGAAAATCATTGATGGAAGGTGCTCCATTATTTTGAGTTCTATTGCTAACTCAGACTTTTACCAATTTCTTCTCTTTGTTCCAGAAAGTGACAGGTGGGAAAGGAAGAATAAGAGCGAACCATGTGGTATGTCACGGAAAAGAGACAAATGTAACAACAGCAAACAGCAGAGAAGTAAAACCGAGGTGAATCGGAATGGAAGCAACAATTCCTTTGCTTCTCGGGGCAATGGCTACCATGGTATCACAATCCAGGAAGAAATACATCAAAGACAGGAAATTAAAAGTTTCCATATGCAGAGGAAAACTTTCAATTCCAAATCAAACTTCAAAGTTCATTGTGAAATTCGCACCTTGAAGAAAACGTATCGATGCCTGGTGTGTGGAAAGAGCTTCAGTGAGAAGGGGACTCTAATTTCTCATCAAAGAACTCACACAGAAGGGAAGCCATATAAATGTTTGGAGTGCGAAAAGAGCTTCAGTCAGAAGAAATATCTCACTCAGCATCAAAGGATTCACACAGGAGAGAAACCATATCAATGTTTGGAGTGTGGAAAGTGCTTCAGTCGTAAGGGAAAACTTACTCAGCATCAAAGGATTCACACAGGAGAGAAGCTATATCAATGTTTGGCGTGTGGAAAACACTTCAATGACAAGGGAAATCTTACTCATCACCAAAGAATTCACACAGGAGAGAAACCACATAAATGTTCGGAGTGCGAAAAGAGCTTCAGTCAGAAGGCACATCTCACTTCTCATCAAAGAACTCACATAATGGAGAAACCATATCTTTGTCTGGAATGTGGAAAGAGCTTCAGGTATAAACAATCTCTCACTTGTCATCAAAGACGTCACACAGGGGAGAAACCACATCAATGCTTGGAGTGTGGAAAGAGGTTCATTTTTCAGGTATATCTTACTTCTCATCAAAGAACTCACACAGGGGAGAAACCATTTAAATGTTTGGAGTGCGAAAAGTGTTTCAGTCAGAAGGTCCATCTCAATTCCCATCAAAGAACTCACACAGGGGAGAAACCATATCAGTGTTTGGAGTGTGGAAAGAGGTTCAGTGGGAAGATAATTCTTATTTCTCATCAAAGAACTCATACAGGGGAGAAACCACATAAATGTTCGGAGTGTGAAAAGAGCTTCAGTCAGAAGGCACATCTTACTTCTCATCAAAGAACTCACACAATGGAGAAACCATATCTTTGTCTGGAATGTGGAAAGAGCTTCAAGTTTAAATCATCTCTCACTTGTCATCAAAGACGTCACACAGGGGAGAAACCACATCAATGCTTGGAGTGTGGAAAGAGGTTCATTTTTCAGGTATATCTTACTTCTCATCAAAGAACTCACACAGGGGAGAAACCATTTAAATGTTTGGAGTGCGAAAAGTGTTTCAGTCAGAAGGTCCATCTCAATTCCCATCAAAGAACTCACACAGGGGAGAAACCATATCAGTGTTTGGAGTGTGGAAAGAGGTTCAGTGAGAAGATAATTCTTATTTCTCATCAAAGAACTCATACAGGGGAGAAACCATATAAATGTTCGGAGTGTGAAAAGAGCTTCAGTCAGAAGGTACATCTTACTTCTCATCAAAGAACTCACACAATGGAGAAACCATATCTTTGTCTGGAATGTGGAAAGAGCTTCAAGTTTAAATCATCTCTCGTTTGTCATCAAAGAAGTCACACAGGGGAGAAACCATATCAATGCTTGGAGTGTGGAAAGAGGTTCAGTCAGACGGCACATCTCAGTTCTCATCATAGAACTCACACAGGTGAGAAACCATATAAATGTTTGGAGTGCAAAAAGAGCTTCAGTGTGAAATCAAGTCTCAATTCTCATCAAAGAAGTCACACAGGGGAGAAACCATATCAATGCTTGGAGTGTGGAAAGAGGTTCAGTCAGACGGCACATCTCAGTTCTCATCATAGAACTCACAAAGTTGAGAAACCATATAAATGTTTGGAGTTCTAAAAGAGCTTCAGTGTGAAATCAAGTCTCAAGTCTCATCGAAGAACTCATACAGGGGAGAAACCATGCCATTGTTTGGAGTGTGGAAAGAGGTTCAGTGAGAAGGAACGTCTTATTTCTCATCAAAAATACCACACAGTGTAGTTGTTTTGTGTATACCTTTGATTGTATGTTTTATATGTGGTGTAAAGATTTTGTGTTTGTGATGTTTAAAATAATATATATCTCACACAGGGGAGAGAAACCATTTCATTGTTTGGAGTGTAGAAAGCACTTCAGTCGTAAGACAGATATTACTTTTCATCAAAGAACTCACATGGGAGAAACCATATCATTGTTTGGCGTGCGAAAAACAGCTTTAGTCATAAGACACTTTTCCTACTGAGCAAATTCAATCCTGGTGTTTTGGGCTCATCTGCGAAAAGGAAGTACTCTTCCCAGAAAAGGATATAGAGATTGCAAGATTCCTCCTAAATTCAAGAGTAGCCCACCAGTCAGAGAGGCAAGAGACAACATTTCTTTGCTGTCAGAGATGAAGAGAAAACTAAACAGAAAGCAATTGCCGAAGAAAGGTCCACTGCCCTGGATCCCATTTTAGATTGGTCCATGGAGATTAAAGGGAAATGAGACACAAACTGGGTTGAAGACTCTACCTCCACAAATTTGGCTTTACAACTGGCCCTGGCTGAAACGGTGGCATTGAAGGGAACACCTGCAATCACCAGAGAAAGATATACATATGCACAAACTAGAACGATCTGATCCTAAAACAAATCGCTGAGTGAGGGGCCGGGACAGGACAAATCTAGAACAATTGATCAACCACAATGAACCAATGAAGGAGTGTAAAATGTTATTTGATGGCTGGCTCTTTCTGTTATCTCAGGACCTAGCTCTCCTCAAATCTCTTCTTTCTGAATGCAATGGGCTTTTAACAACATACATCGAAGCGTTCAGAACGATGAGGCCAGACCTTGGAAGCTAGGATGTAATGCAAAAATGCAATAATGCCAAGACATACCTAAAAAGGAACATAAGAAGAGCCCTGCTGGATCTGACCAAGGGTCCATCTAGTCCAGCACTCTGTTCATACAGTGGCCAACCAGCCATCGGCCATGGATGAACAAGCAGGACATGGTGCAACGGGACCCTCCAACCCATGTTCCCCAGCAACTGGTGTACACAAGCTTAATGAATGATTGTTTTAAATGGATATTGTTGTTTTTTATACTTTCAGTGGTTTTAAATGTTTATCTGTTTTTAACGTTCATTGTTTTTAACCTTTGTAAACTGCCCAGAGAGCTTCAGCTATGGGGTGGTATATAAATGTAATAAATAAATAAATACATAATTGCCTCGAATACTGGAGATAGTACACAACCATCAGGGTTAGTAACCATTGATAGCCTTTGCCTCCAGGAATGTATCCAACCCACTTTTAAAGCCATCCAGATTGGTGGCCATCACATTCTCCATACCATGCATAATTTTGTACACTTCTATCTCCCCTTTGCTTCCTTTTTTCCAAGCTAAACAATCCCAGTTGATGTAACCTTCCCTTGTAGGGGAGTTGCTCCAGCCCCTTCGTCATTTTAGTTGCCCTGTTCCACACTTTTCCCAGCTCTATAATATCCCTTTTTAGGTGTGGTGACCAGAACTGTACACAGTATTCTAAGTGTGGTCGCACCATAGATTTGTATAAGGGTAGTACGATACTGGCCATTTTATTCTCAATTCCTTTTCTTATAATGCCTAACGTGGAGTTCACCTTCTTTACGGCGGCCGCACCCTGGGTGGACATTTTCATCGAGCTGTCCACCACAATCCCAAGATCTCTTTCTTGCTCTGTCACCACCAGCTCAGATCCCATTAGGTTATACTTGAAGTTGGGGTTTTTTTTGCCCCAATGTGAATCACCTTACACTTGCTTACGTTGAACTGGATCTGCTATTTGGATGCCCACTCTCCCAGCTTGGAGAGATCCCTTTGGAGCTCTTCGCAATCCCTTTGTGTTTTAACTACCTTACATAATTCGGTGTCATCAGCAAACTTGGCCACTTCCCTGCTCACTCCTAATTCCAGATCATTTATGAACAACTTGAAAAGAATTGGTCCCAATACCAATCCCTGTGGGACCCCACTATTTACTTTCCTCCATCAGGAGAATTGACCATTTATTCCTACCCTCTGTTTTCTGTTCTTTAACCAGTTACTGATCCATAAGAGGACCTCTCCTCCTATTCCATGTCTATTAAGTTTATTCAGGAGTCGTCGGTGGGGGACTTTATCAAAAGCATTTTGGAAATCCAAATAAACAATGTCCACCGCTTCACCAGATTAGTGAGACAGGAGTTGCCTTTGCGGAAGTCATGCTGATTCTTCTTCAGCAGGACCTGCCCTTCTATATGCTTACTAATTTTGGCTTTAATAATGCTTTCAAATAATTTACCTGGAACAGATGTCAAACTAACTGGCCTGAAATTTCCAGGATCCCCCTGGATCCCTTTTTGAAAATTGGTGTTACATGGCCATCTTCCAGTCCTCTGGTACAGAGGCTGAGCTTAGGGACATGTTGTACATTTTTGTGAGGAGGTCCACAATTTCATATTTGAGTTCTTTGAGAACTCTAGGATGGATGCCATCTGCGCCTTGTGATTTATTTTGATTTTGATTTGTCAATAAGTTTCAGAACTTCATCTTTTGTTACCACTATTTGCCTCAGTTCCTCAGACTCCCTGAAAACATCAGTTTAGTCACAGGCATCTGTCCTGTATCCTCTGCAGTGAACATCGGTGCAGAGAAAAGGCAACGGTGAAGAATAGTTTAGGGTGACCATATGCAAAGGAGGACAGCGCTCCTGTATCTTTAACAGTTGCATAGAAAAGGGAATTTCAGCAGGTGTCATTTGTATATATGGGGAACCTGGTGAAATTCCCTCTTCATCACCACAGTTAAAGCTGCAGGAGCTATACTAGAGCGACCACATACAAAAGCGGGCAGGGCACCTGCAGCTTTCCCTGGTGTGATGAACAGGGAATTTCACCAGGTTCCCCATATATACAAATGACACCTGTTGAACTTCCCTTTTCAATACAACTGTTAAAGATACAGGAGCCCCGTCCTCCTTTTCATATAGTCACCCTAGAATAGTAAGAATACGCAAACAATTTAAAGAAGAGCAAAATCGTTGGGGGGCTGGAGAGAAGGAACGGACCCTGGGAGGCGTCAGCAAACGAACACTTCAGTGGGTTCCCCTGTCTCATTAGCTGAGAGCATCTCTCGCTAGCCGGGTTTCCCGAGAGGCGTCACAGGGAGAGATGTGGGGGACCCTGGGAGGCGTCAGCAAAGTAACATTTAAGAAAGTTTCCCTGTCTCATTAGCTGCCTTTTGCTGGTCTCCTGAGGGTTAAAGAAACGAGCTGGATTCCTAGAGAGGAAGGGGGGGTTAGGGGAGGGGAGGAGGGGCCGGTGTCTTGGAGCTGCGCTCCTTCGTGCCGCCTCCTTCTTCCTCCGGAGGGAAAAGGCCTTGGAGCTTCCTCCGGGCGCTGCATCGGGGCCTCCTGGGCGGGATCAGGTGAGAGCCCTCCTGGCCTTGGGCTGAAGGCGGGTCCCTGGGTTGCAGGTGAGGAGGAGGAGGGGAGATGCCCGGATTCAGCCCCCAAAGGGTCAGAGCAGGATCTGAGTTCGCAATAGGAAGGGGGCTGGACGCTCCCCCCACCCCATAGGGAGGAGACCTGCCAGGCTGAGCCTCTTGGGATCCCTCCGCAGTCTCCGCCCCCTCCTCCCTCTCTCCCTGCGTTCCCCTTGGATTGAGCAGTGGGGATTCCGAGGCGAACTGCGA
Source organism: Elgaria multicarinata webbii (assembly GCF_023053635.1). Lineage (NCBI taxonomy): Eukaryota > Metazoa > Chordata > Lepidosauria > Squamata > Anguidae > Elgaria > Elgaria multicarinata. The sequence goes on from NC_086173.1 coordinate 157,417,764, forward strand.
CGCTGCTGGGTCCATGGATCAGAACTGCTTCCTCGATCAGGCCGCTCTGCAGGGACGACGGTCCTTCCTCCCCCGTTCATCGGGCCCCTGTTTCCCCCCCCCCCCACACACACACTCCCCTTTGGCCCATGGGGGTCCCCGGGTGCAATCCTGCCTGGTTCTGAGACGCTGCCCTCGTTCTCTGCTGGACCGGCCGGACTGACAGCCGCCACCAAAGCCGGGTGGCGGGAGACCAGGTGGCCCCCCAAGACCCCTCCCCCCAAAAGGGCAAGTGATTTGGAGACCCCAGAAAGGGCAGCAAGTTTTGTAGTAATTTAAATAACTATTAAATAAATATTCTTGACATTTTACTCTGGGGGGGGGCGGTGGGGAACGGGGGGGGGGGGCAACCAGAGATCTTGGGACCCCCCTGTGAGGCCGGCCTGCAGAGAGAGGCAGCCAGAGAGGAGGAAAAGGCTGATAATAACTGAATCAATAAATGGAGAAATAAAAGAGAACGAAAAAGAAGTGTTACACATTCTGAAAGGGGTTAAAAGGCAAACCTCAACAGAACATTGACCCAGGGTTTCTGTGCTGGTGTAAATCTTGTGATCTCTTCTGCTGGAGGACGGTGCCCTGTGAGAACCTGTCCTGAACTCCAACGAGGCAACCCCTAGCTATGATAGCCAGGAAAGGATAGATAGTTATTTAATTGGTAACTCCTGAACTTTTACTACTGTGGTGGGTGAGCGTGGCGGAGGAGAGAGGCTAAAGGCAGCAAAAGATCTTGGGCGAACCCTGTGAAGCAACTAGAGAGGAATCCCTTTGAGAAGGAGGAGAAGAGGATGAAATATCCCAGTTTCTGTGAGGCACAAAATTTCTTGCTTCCTTGGACCTCTAGAAACCAGGGAGAAATGTTTTTGGTTTTAAGGAGAAGATGGCAGCAAGAAAAGTTGCCACAGAGAGGGTTTGAGGCTGGGGACTTTGGATGGAGAATGCATAAGATGTCAGGAGAAGGCAAAAATAAGATATGCAGTTTGCTCTATGTGTGGTTCACAACATGGTTAGAGATGGATCTGTGGTGGGGAGGGAATGAGTCATCTAAATAAATAAATAATCTTCTGATTCTAAAGCAATTGAAGACTTTGCTCAATGACTGAAAGATCTTCCCCAGTCTCCACTTTCTGGTGCAGTCTTGGCATTCGCCTGCCTTTCCTTCTGGGACGAGACCTGCTTATTAGTGTTTCATCATGTCCTGACAGTATAAAACTCCTTTAACAGAACCATGTTTTGACTTCGTAGCACCATCTCGTAAGCCAATTTTTGCCAAGATACAGAAGAGGGAAAACTTTCTTTGGCCCCATCGGAGGTTTTTGGAAATACAGATCAATGATGGTTGAGCCAAACCCCAAAACAAGAAGTAGTCCTGATGCTGTTAAGACCGAGAGCAGTGTGGAATTCTGGGAAAGAACGGAGCAGAACGACCTGGGTGAGGACACTACCAGCTCAGACGTGCAGCTCCAGCGTTTCAGGCAGTTCCGCTACCAGGAGGCTGAGGGACCCCGAGAGGTTTGCAACCAACTCCACTCTCTTTCCTGTCGGTGGCTGAAGCCAGAGGGACACACGAAAAACCAAATTGTAGACCTGGTGATCCTGGAGCAGTTCCTGACCATCCTGCCAGCGGAGATGGCGAGCTGGGTGAGGGAATGCGGAGCGCAGACCAGTTCCCAGGCGGTGGCCCTGGCAGAAGGCTTCCTCCTGAGCCAGGCAGAGGACCAGAAGCAGGAAGGGCAGCAGGTGAGAGCATTGCATCCCAGGGGAAAGGATTGGGAGGGAGGAGGTCTGAAAACTCTCTACTCTTTGCTCCAGGAGAGATGGCCCATTCCTCACCTCCAATATTTTGCACTCTCTCATTCTTTTTCTAACCCTTCTCCTCATTCCATGTATTGGACCATCACTGCTATTTCAGGTAAAGGCCCAATTTCCAGAAGTGGGACCTGATTTCCCTACAGCAGAGGGGGCTCCATCGTCAGGCACCTGGCAGAGCCCCCCACAAAGGGGGTTCGGGCCGGAGGGCAACGGACATGTCGTCTTGCAGGGTAAGGATCAATTGTGGGGAGGGTGGCTGTATTTCAACTTGGTCTCACTCTCTGCGGAATGTCAGAGTCCTTTTCTGTTCCCCTTGGATTGTTCTAGCAGGAAGATGTTTGTCTCCAACCTTTTTGTACAATTCAAATTTTCAACCCTTGGAGACTTTATACCTGAAAACCAAACAGTTTGATTTGTGGTTTAGAGCCCAAGTGGGGAAATACGCATTTCCCCCCAACTGAACTATTAAAATCCAAATGATAGATAAGACATCTTGCAATGACTTCAGGTATACTTAGACTTGCTGCAATTCTAGGCATTTGCCTGTAAGTTCAGTCCTGTTGGGTTGCAAGGGGCTTCCTTCCCAGGTGTTTAGGATGGCAGGCTCTGCCCCTGAGACCAGCACCTCCTACTGCTTTCCCATCCTCTTTGTCTCTTGCAGGGCGTGGAATGACATTGGCAATGAGTACACAGCCGTCTCTTCCTGAAGGAATGGAACTGGACCAGGTAGGCATAGCAATGTCACGTGCACTGGGGAGAAGCTTCATTGCATTTCCTAGAAGGGCTATTCCTAATGATCTGCGTATGCTGACTGTAAGTGATTAGTAAAGATGAGATTAGTTGTATGTGTGTGGTGAGATAACTGTGAGGAATGGAATGTATCCATGGAAAGGAGGCTGCCACAAATGACTTGGTTAGGGACTGGAAGAAGAAAGCTGCTTAGCTTAGCAGGGATACCTTCATCTCAGTGTTCCTGGTGTCAATAGCAAACCTGGCTCCATTGAGAGAAATAGGAATCATGGTATGACCACCTCTAAAATTTAGGATGTCATCCATGTGGGACTTATAAAAGGCAAACACTTGATCTGATTGCCGAGAGGGATCCTAGGAGTATGAGATGTGTATTGGACTGGCAAAGATTTGATCCAATTGCTGATTACCAAAGCTCTGCAAACCATTCCTTTCAGATACGTAACTATAAGAACTTAATGCTGACTGATTTGTTGATTGAGAGGAACAGAACTTTAATTATGCTAAAAAATGTGTTAGCCATGATTTCTATTCTGCTTCTAATCATCCTAACTGTATTGTGCTTGGTAATGTGTTTCGCTTGTTTTATCATTTGAAAGTTTTGTTATTCTCTGTTTAAGGAATAAATGTATATTTTGTGGTACCACTTTGTGGTTTTTAGCCTGAAAACACAAGGGACCCCAACCCATATCTATTAATCCTTGAAGTCCAGAACACTCAGCTGGGATTCATACATCGGTTGCGGAGTGGGGTCTACCCATACAGCCGCAGTTTGTGTCTTGGTTGAGTGAGTCACAGACACACTTGTTCAATTATTGTAGATCACGAGCTGAATATGAGCCAACAGTGTGATATGGCTGCAAAAAAGCAAATGCTATTTTCGGCTGCATTAATAAGTATAGCTTCCAAATCACGTGAGGTACTGGTTCCTCTCTATTGGGCCCTGGTTAGGCCTCATCTAGAGTATTGCGTCCAGTTCTGGGCTCTAGAATTCAAGAAGGATGCAGACAAGCTAGAGTGTGTTCAGAGGAGGGCAACCAGGATGATCAGGGGTCTGGAAACAAAGCCCTATGAAGAGGGACTGAAAGAACTGGGCATGTTTAGCCTGGAGAAGAGAAGATTGAGGGGAGACATGATAGCAGTCTTCAAATACTTAAAAGGTTGTCACACAGAGGAGGGCCAGGATCTCTTCTCGATCCTCCCAGAGTGCAGGACACGGAATAACGGGCTCAAATTAAAGGAAGCCAGATTCCAGCTGGACCTCAGGAAAAACTTCCTGACTGTTAGAGCAGTAACACAATGGAATCAGTTACCTAGGGAGGTTGCGGGCTCTCTCACACTAGAGGCCTTCAAGAGGCAGCTGGACAAGCATCTGTCAGGGATGCTTTAAGGTGGATTCCTGCATTGAACAGGGGCTTGGACTCAATGGCATCATCATAATAATAATTAATAATAATTTTATTTCTAACCTGCCTCTCCATCCCGACTGAGGCGGGGAACAACAAGAAGCATAAAATACATAAAACATCAAACAAAACATAATATACATTATTAAAACTTCCTAAAAACATTCTAAAAAATACTAAAAGCATCCTAAAATTCCACTGGATAGGCCTGCCGGAAGAGATCAGTCTTTATAGCTTTATTAAACGCCAAAAGACTGTTAAGTTGACTGTTAAGGCCCCTTCCAACTCTACTATTCTATGATTCTACAAGTAGGAGAAACAAATGAGCAGGAAGGAGCTGCTCGCATGAGGAGGAAGCATCACTGGGGAGAAAGGCGGGGAGCAGCCGTTGCTCACCTCCCAGGGCCAGAATATGTCTCTTTCCTCCTGGCAAACTAAGAGCATACAGAGAGCCCAGCTGCATGGGACATTGAAGGCCCGTCTAGTCCAACATCCTGTTTCTCACAGTCGCTCAGCAGTTACCTCTTTGGAAAGCCCACAAGCAGGACGGAGGGCCAGAGCTGTTGATCTGGCTGTTGATACCCCCAGAATTGCACTCTAATGCCCACCCAGCTCACTTCATGTCGTCCTTGAGAAGGAAACATTTTCTCTTTCCCTCCAGGGTCTGGTGACTTTCGAGGAGGTTGCTGTGCGGTTCACGGAGGAGGAGTGGGCCCTGCTGGATCCTGACCAGAGAGCCCTGCACAGGCAGGTCATGGAGGAGAACCGGAGGATCGTGGCTTCTCTCGGTAAGGCTCCCTGTTTGCCTGCTTAATGATATTAAGGGATCCCAAATGCAATCATGATGACAATATTACCGTTTTGGTCACATGCCCTCTAGGAGGCTTCTGAGGCCGCCTTTTAGGACTCAGCCCTCAGAAGGCAGCGTTGAAAGAGGAAAGAAAATATTTATTTATTTATTTATTTATTTATTTATTACATTTTTATACCGCCCAATAGCCGAAGCTCTCTGGGCGGTTCACAAAAATACATTCACAAGCTGCCCTTGTGCCTGGTTCAGAAGCTGCAGCTAGTGCAGAACGCGGCAGCGAGGGTGCTCACGAAGACACCTAGCCATGGTCACGTAACACCTGTGCTAAAAGAACTGCACTGGCTGCTTATTAGCTACCGAACCACGTTCAAGGTTAAGGTGTTGTCATATAAAGCCATAAACACACTACCTAGCAGACTGCCTTCCCTTATTCATACCCAGGTGACCTTTAAAATCAGCAGAGTTGGCACTTTTAGTATTATTTCTGTGAAACAACAAAAACTGCTCCTTTAAGCCATTGGCTGGATTTTTGTTGGCAGCAGCCAGACTGGTCATTGCTCAATTTTGGAAGAACCTAAAAGGAGTCTCATTGGAGGCCTGGTGGACTCAGGTTTGGAGGATTGCCTTTTCTGAAAAATTAATAAATGAGTTACAATTGGCAAAAGGAAGTAGGGAACACGGTACATTCGCTCCACAATTCAAGAAGGACGCAGACAAGCTGGAGCGTGTTCAGAGGAGGGCAACCAGGATGATCAGGGGTCTGGAAACGAAGCCCTATGAAGAGAGACTGAAAGAACTGGGCATGTTTAGCCTGGAGAAGAGAAGGCTGAGGGGAGACATGAGAGGACTCTTCAAATACTTAAAAGGTTGTCACACAGAGGAGGGCCAGGATCTCTTCTCGATCCTCCCAGAGTGCAGGACACGGAATAACGGGCTCAAGTTAAAGGAAGCCAGATTCCAGCTGGACATCAGGAAAAACTTCCTGAATGTTAGAGCAGTATGACAATGGAACCAGTTACCTTAGGAGGTTGTGGGTTCTCCCGCACTAGAGGCCTTCAAGAGGCAGCTGGACAACCATCTGTCAGGGATACTTTATGGTGGATTCCTGCATTGAGCAGGGGGTTGGACTCAATGGCCTTATAGGCCCCTTCCAACTATACTATTCTATGATTGGTATCAATTTATTATATATGTTGGTAACACTCAATTTCATAACACTTTGCCTGTAGCATATCAGTCTCTCTGGTTCATGTGAATAATGTATTTTGTATTTTTCTGCCTTGATTTATTATAATTATTGGATGCTTCCTCCCATCCTCCACCCCCACACATGTAGGTGGGGGGGGGGGAGGAAATAGATTGTTAATTTTCAAATAAATAAATGTGTCTTATCAGTTCTTCTTTTAATCAAAATCATTGATTGAAGGTGCTCCATTATTTCAAGTTCTATTGCTAACTCAGACTTTTACCAATTTCTTCTCTTTATCCCAGAAAGTGACAGGTGGGAAAGGAAGAATAAGAGCGAACCATGTGGGATGTCACGGAAAAGAGACAAATGTAACAACAGCAAAAAGGAGAGAAGAGAAACTGATGTACATCGGAATGGGAACAATTATTCCTTTGCTTCTAAGGGCAATGTCTACCATAATATCACAGTCCAAGAAGAAATACATCAAAGACAGGAAATTAATAGTTTCCATATGCAGAGGAACACTTTCAATTCTGAATCAAACTTTAAAGTTCATTGTGAAATTCACACGTTGAAGAAAGCATATACATGCCTGGTATGCGAAAAGAGCTTCAGTGAGAAGGGGACTCTGATTTCTCATCAAAGAACTCACACAGGGGAGAAACCTTATCATTGTTTGGTGTGTGGAAAGAGCTTCAGTCATCAGATAACTCTTACTCGTCATCAAAGAATCCACTCTGGGGAAAAACCATATCCATGCTTGGAGTGTGATATGAGCTTCAGACAGAAGATTCATCTCACTTCTCATCAAAGAATTCACACAGGGGAGAAGCTATATCAATGTTTGGAATGTGGAAAACATTTCAGTGACAAGGGAACTCTTATCTGTCATCAAAGAATTCACACTGGAGAGAAACCACATAAATGTTTGGAGTGTGAAAGGAGCTTCAGACAGAAGGGAAATCTCATCTCTCATCAAAGAACCCATACAGGAGAGAAACCATATCAGTGTTTGGAGTGTGGAATGAGCTTCAGTCAGAAGAGAAATCTCACTTCTCATCAAAGAACTCACACAGGCGAGAAACCATATAAATGCTTGGAGTGTGGAAAGAGCTTCAGTCAGAAGACCCCTCTCACTCAGCATCAAAGAACTCACACAGGCGAGAAACCATATCTCTGCTTGCAGTGCGGTAAGAGCTTCAGTCAGAAGAAGCATCTTATTTCTCATCAAAGAACTCACACAGGGGAGAAACCACACCATTGTTTGGAGTGTGGAAAGAGCTTCAGTGAGAAGAGAACTCTTACTTCTCATCAAAGGATTCACACAGGGGAGAAACCATATAAATGCTTAGTGTGTGAAAAGAGCTTCAGTCAGAAGAAATATCTCACTTCTCATCAAATAATCCACTCGGGACAAGCTATATCACTGTCTGGAGTGTGAAAAGAGTTTCAGTCATATCTCATTTCTGACCAAGACACTTGATCTTTGCCCCAAAGCAGACGGATTAAGCCAAGATGGCACCATGGTAAGAAGCGTGGTCTGAAGCCCATAAACTGGTTTCCCCAACACATACTTTCCCCCCCTTTTTTGTCCCCTATGTCTGTCGCTCTCATCCTACTCTCATTGTTTTTACTCTTTCCTTTGGAAAATTACTCTTTTCCTAAAATTAAAGTAGCTAATTTCCATAAGTAAATAAAGTAGTTTATCACCTTTGGCATGGAGGAGTTTCCTAAGCAGAGAGGCCAGATGAAAAGCTAAGGACTCTGCCATGATTATTTAGCATTCGCTGAAGAAAAGTAACAACCAACTACCCAGTGATGATGAGTGAAAAATAATCTCCTACTGAGTAAATTCAATTCTGGTCTTTTGGACTTATCTGCGAAAAGCAATTATGCTTTTCAGAAAAGCGTATAGAGGTCGCAAGATTCCTCCTAAATCCGAGAGTAGCCTGCTGGACAGTCAGAGAGTCAGGAGACAACTGGCAAAAAACACATTTCTGTGCAATCCGAGAAGAGGAGAAAACTAAACAGAAAGCAATTGCCGAAGAGAGCTCCTCTACCCATTTTAGATTGGTCCATGGAGATTAAAGGGAAATGATGCAAAAACTGGGTTGAAGACTCTACCTCCACAAATTTGGCTTTACAACTGGCCCTGGCTGAAACTGTGGCGTTGGAAGGAACACCTGCACTTACCTGAGAAAGAGAAACAAATGCACGAACTTGAATAATCTGATGCTAAAACAGATCACTGAGCGAGGGGCCAGGGGAGGACAAATCTAGAACAACTGATTAACCACAATGAACCACTGAAGGAGTATAAAATGTTAGTTGATGGCTGGCTCTTTCTGTTATCCTAGCTCTCATCAAATCTCTTCTTTCTGAATGCAATGGGCTGCAGTGTGAATAATCACGATGAGAGCAACCACTTATCTCTGTCTTTATTTTTGAATTTGGGAAACTTTGGCCTTAGCTAGACCTAAGGTTTATCCTGGGATCATCCCGGGGCCATCCCTATGCATCTAAATGACACACAGGGGATCCCGGGAGAAGTCAGGGACGACCCCAGGACGATCCGATCCCGGGATAAACCTTAGGTTTAGCTAAGGCCTTCATCACGTTTGCTGAACATGGCCGAATGTGAAAGGTCCAGGTTGAAATGTGCTTTAGGCGATCAGCTAAATTAGACAAAAACAATAATATAATCAATTGTTGATGCACCGGCTCTGGACATAAAGGTATATTCGCTCGCCTGGTCATACTCTACCCCACTCCCCAGTTCAATAATGTAAGATCTAATCTGTTTATCATTTTCATGAGGGATAAGGCTGCAAAATTGCAACTCCTGTCCTTCGAATGCCTTATCAGGTAGACAGAGGATGGGATTACTCTGATGCCGGTGGTTGTTCACGGAAGTGAGCAAGATTAATAAAGCAAAAAGGCCTTATCCACTGTGGTTAAGGCCATGGTTTAAGGTGTCTTCTGAACATGGCCTAGCTTTCTGACTTAACCGCCGTGGTTAAAGCCATGGTTTAAGGTGTCTTCTGAACTGGCCCAATATGTGCCATGGTGCCCATCCTGAAACACAGATTTCCTTCTTGACATTCAATGCCTTTAACCATTTGGAATGGACTTACATTGTTGAGTCATTATCGTAATATATATCCTTACATTGTTGAGTTACTGTGGGGACATGCAGAACATTTTGGGGTTGGAATCTTATTTTCTCTAGCAATAAAGTCCTTCGCACATACAATAAGCCAGAGTTAAAGGGTTTAAACTTGGATCAGGCACAATTGGTAATGTCTTTGCTGATATCATAACGTTTTGCCTTTTGAATATAGAGGAGGTCAGGCCGGTTCTTACTGAAATTTCCTCCATTTTTCCAAAAGTCTCCAGGGCTCCAAATCAACTATAGTGAATCAGCATTGCCGTGTGTAAATATGCTTGAGGAAGCCCAGCAGATTATTCAGAATATGTTTGTAATTATTCAGCTCTCATCCTTGAAATAAGAACATCAGAAGAGCCCTGCTGGATCAGACCAAGGGTTCGTCTAGTCCAGAATTCCGTTCACACAGTGGCCAACCAGCTGTCGACCAGGGACACACAAAGCAGGACACGGTACAACAACACTCTCCCACCCATGTTCCCCGGCAACTGGTGCATATAGGCTTACTACCTCAAAAACTGGCGGTGGCACATAGCCATCAGTAGCCTTTGATAGCTTGGTTGTGCTTACCTGTAAAGCTACTCATCAACTGGTCAACAGAAATAATCCAGTTAATTATAAATTATTAAACACTTTTCTGTTTCAGAACATATTTTCTAGGTGGGAGCCTTGCCAACAGAGTAGGTAATTATGATCACAGCTTCAAGATAACTTTTCTTCGCAGTCGCAGGCTAGGCACAAGACAGGTAGCAACGGTCAGATAGTCCAAAATGCCAGCCAGCCAGAGTTCAGGGTGCAGGATCCAAACAAAGCAAAGTCAAAACCAGTCCAGAGCCATCCACAAAGTTTAATACCAGGCCAGGAAATCAGGAACAAGAAACAGACATAGCCTGCCTATTTGCAAGCCTTTTAGGCAGGAATAGCCTAATCACACCCAATTCCCAGTTGCAACTAATTAGGGAACTTTCAGGCAAAGCCAGCTTTACAAGGAAGGCCTCACTAGCAAAATTCCTTGCCTGTAACCTGACACTTCGCCTAAGGGACGAGGCCTTCTCAGTTGTGGCCCCCCAATTACAGAATGATCTCCCCGACGAGGCCCTCCTGTCACCAACATTGTTATCTTTTTGGAGCCAGGTCAAGACTTTTCTCCCAGGCATTTCACAGCATATGCTGAGTTTTTAATTGAACACAGATCTGCTGAGAGTTCATAGTTGTTTTAAGTGTGTGTGTGTGTGTGTGTGTGTAATATGCTTTTATGGTTTTTAAATTTTGTGTTTTCATGGTTTAAAATTTTGTATATTGATTTTTAATGATTAATGTATTTAGGGTGACCCTATGAAAAGGAGGACAGGGCTCCTGTACCTTTATCAGTTGTATTGAAAAGGAAATTTCAGCAGGTGTCATTTGTATATATGGGGAGCCTGGTGAAATTCCCTCTTCATCACAAGGAGCCCTGTCCTCCTTTCCAGATGGTCACCCTAATGTATTACTCTTTGTAAACCACCCAGACAGCTTCAGCTATGGGACAGTATATAATAATAACAACAACAACAACAACAACAAAACAACAATAATAATAACTACATTGGCGCTTTCCCCTGAATTTTTAAATTTTAAAATAATAATAGTAATGATGATGATAATGACAATTTGCAGATGACACAAAATTGGGTGGGATAGCTAATACCCTGGAAGACAGAAACAAACTTCAAAGTGATCTTGATAGGCTGCAGTGCTGGGCTGAAAACAACAGAATGAAATTTTAATAGGGATAAATGCCAAGTTCTACATTTAGGAAATAGAAACCAAAGGCACAGTTACAAGATGGGGGATACTTGGCTCAGCAATACTACAAACGAGAAGGGTCTTGGAATTGTTGTAGATCGCAAACTGAATATGAGCCAACAGTGCGATATGGCTGCAAGAAAGGCAAATGCTATTTTGGGCTGCATTAATAGAAGTATAGCTTCCAAATCACATGAGGTACTGGTTCCTCTCTATTCGGCCCTGGTTAGGCCTCATCTAGAGTATTGCGTCCAGTTCTGGGCTCCACAATTCAAGAAGGACGCAGACAAGCTGGAGCGTGTTCAGAGGAGGGCAACCAGGATGGTCAGGGGTCTGGAAACAAAGCCCTATGAAGAGAGACTGAAAGAACTGGGCATGTTTAGCCTGGAAAAGAGAAGATTGAGGGGAGACATGAGAGCACTCTTCAAATACTTAAAAGGTTGTCACACAGAGGAGGGCCAGGATCTCTTCTCGATCCTCCCAGAGTGCAGGACATGGAATAACGGGCTCAAGTTAAAGGAAGCCAGATTCCAGCTGGACATCAGGAAAAACTTCCTGACTGTTAGAGCAGTACGACAATGGAATCAGTTACCTAGGGAGGTTATGGGCTCTCCCACACTAGAGTCATTCAAGAGGCAGCTAGACAACCATCTGTCAGGGATGCTTTAGGGTGGATTCCTGCATTGAGCAGTGGGTTGGACTCGATGGCCTTGTAGGCCCCTTCCAACTCTGCTATTCTATGGGTTGGACCTGAGTTCTGCATTTCATATGCCATTGCTGACCAGGGCTGGGTAGTTGTAGAATCTCTGGCTTGGGGTCTGAAGCATCCTGGGAAGGAGGCCCAGATATTCCAGAAGGACCTGCCTCCTCTTCAGCTGTAAGTCTGACTCCCTCTTGAGATATTACCTTTGGATCACTCTTGAGGGTAGAAGAGTCCTTGAATGCAGGTAGGCCATGGGCTACCTGCGTTCAAGGATTCTTCTACCCCCAAGAATTATCCAAAGGTAATTCAAGGGACAAACCCAGATTTCATAACTGGGAAAACTGAAACTCCCAGTTGGGCAGGATAGCTTTAGTCAAACTGATGTCATTGGCCAAGTTTTTATTTCAAATGCTCCCCAAACCACCCTCAGAGGGACCATTTCCCACCACATTAAAATATGGCAGGAAATGGTAGCGTCGTTGATTAATACCAGTACAAGGAACAAGCTGTCAAAAGAAGCCACATAAAGACAACGGGGGGAAAAGCTGTTGGCCTGTTCCTAACTTCAAATTGTATCTTGTGGCCTTCCAAATCCGTCAACTGATTCCTATTATCAAAGGTTGGACCCAGAGAGTTGTTCCTGAAGCACAACTGTGTGTTTAAAAAAATAAACTTGTATTCCTGGTGACACTTTGCCCTGTGGAAAATCAAGTAGCAGTGGTTACCTGATGGTCTAGGGGCAACTCAATAATGGAATTCCATCTCCTCAAATCCCTGGAAAGACTAACAGTACCTAACTCCTTTACAGGGGACTTCCCTGCCTCATATATCTTACTATTTTTCGCCCTACAGGAATGTTTTAGATCAGAAATGTGCCTTTCCATGGAATGGCAGCTTTGTTAGCCAATTCATTGTCTCTTTTTTACTGCCAATGGAAACCTCTATCGGTGGGACCACACACACACACACAGCGTCTGTCAGTGGGAGAGATGGGGACATATCTTTAAGCCTGAAGTATAGATTGCAGTTGATACGAAGGGAGGAAGTTGAGGACCGGGGAGAGAATTCTCCAAGAGGAGTCGTTGGTCTCTGAGGGGGAGCCAGAATAGGGTGGGGGATGTTGCATTATTATTATTACATTTGTATACCGCTCCATAGCTTAGGCTCTCTGGGCGGTTTACATATGATAAAAACAATGTTGGTGCCAGGCGGGCCTCGTCAGGGAGATTGTTCCACAATTGGGGGGCCACCACAGAAAAAGCCCTCTCTGTTGCTGTCCTCTCAGCTTCCCTCGGAGTAGGCAGCCGGAGGAGGACCTTGGATGTTGAGTGCAGTGTACGGGTAGGTTCATGTCAGGAGAGGCGTTCCATCAGGTATTGTCATCCCAAGCCGTATAAGGCTTTATAGCTTAAAACCAGCACCTTGAATCAGGCTCGGAAACATACAGGCAGCCAGTGCAAGCGGGCCAGAGTGGGTCTTATATGTTCGAACCTTCTGGTTCCTGTTCTCACTCTGGCCGCTGCATTTTGCACAAGCTGCAGCTTCTGAACCTTCTCAAAAGGCAGCCCCATGTAGAGTGCATTCCAGTAACCTAACTTGGATGTTACCAGGGTGTAGAGGACTGAAGCCAGGTTATCCCTGTCCAGATAGGGGTGTAGCTGGGCCACCAACCGAAGATGGTAGAAGGCGCTATGTGCCACCAAGGCCACCTGAGCCTCAAGTGACAGATGGTTCTAGGAGAACCCCCAGGCTACGAACCTGCTCCTTCAGGGGGAGTGCAACCCCATCCAGAACAGGTTGAGCACCCTCCAGCCGGTCAGCAGAACCACCCACTAACAGCATCTCAGTCTTGTTTGGATCGAGCTTCAGTTTATTAGCTCTCATCCAGTCCATTGTCACCAGTTGAGTACATCCACAGCCTCACCTGACGAAGAAGAAAAGGAGAAATAGAGCTGTGTATCATCAGCATACTGGTGATTGTTGTTTATTCGTTCAGTCGCTTCCGACTCTTTGTGACTTCATGGACCAGCCCACGCCAGAGCTTTCTGTTGGCTGTCGCCACCCCTAGCTCCCCCAAGGTCAAGCCTGTCACCTCCAGAATATCAACCCTCCATCTTGCCCTCGGTCGGCCCCTCTTCCTTTTGCCTTCCACTTTCCCTAGCATCAGCCTCTTCTCCAGGGTATCCTGTCTTCTCATTATGTGGCCAAAGTACTTCAGTTTTGCCTTTACTACCATTCCCTCAAGTGAGCAGTCTGGCTTTATTTCCTGGAGTATGGACTGGTTAGCTCTTCTTGCAGTCCAAGGCACTCTCAGAATTTTCCTCCAGCACCACAGTTCAAAAGCATCTATCTTCCTTCGCTCAGCTTTCCTTACGGTCCAGCTCTCGCAGCCATAGGTTACTACGGGGAATACCATTGCTTTAACTATGCGGACCTTTGTTGTCAGTGTGGTGTCTCTGCTCTTAACTATTTTATCGAGATTTGTCATTGCTCTCCACCCAAGAAGTAAACGTCATACTGTTAAGGAAACCTCACTGGCGAAATCCAGCACTTCAGGCGAGGGTGCAGCTGTGTATATCATGACAGACAGAAGGCTGGGGGCTGCCTGGTGATAACACTGTCATCTTTGGCTGTTGGGCGGTATAGAGATTAAATAAACAATTTTTTGCCGTCAAGTTAAGACTGTCCTCCACTGGCACTCATGCCAGCTGTATGAGGGGGGCATTCATGCCAGCTGGTCTAGTATTTTACTTACATTGTTTTTAGCTTCTTACAGTGTTTTTACGTTTTGTCTTATTTAAATGCTTATGCTGCATGTTAACTTTCCAAGTTCAAGTTCAACGTTTACGGTACTAGCCATAGGCCATGACAAATACATCAAAAGAAAATATTTATACAAATATACAGTAATATAAATATTTCGAACAGTAGAAAATTATACAGAAAATTTACAATAACTAAAACTCAGCTTTCACTCAGCAGTCTGAATCTCCATGGCAGTTTATGGCAATTTTGTCTAGTTCTCTCTTCCTAATCTTTTTTGCTGCCAGAACAAACGACGCCACTTTATGTGTCATGTAGCTGTTGGTATCAGAAAAAAAAAAGAATGGTTTTTGCAAGGGCATTCCTAAATCCATGTGTTAACGAGGGTTTCAGGAATCTCTCTCTTGGGTCCCTATACAGAGGGCAAATTAACATGGAGTGAACAATGTCTTCCACTTGATGTTGGCCACAGATGACTAGTCTGCATTCAAACAGCACCTTGGGGTAGGGGGGTTTTATCTTGTGAATTGTCATGAACTGCCCAGAGAGCTTTGGCCATTTGGGTGGCATACAAGGGAAATAAAAATCAATAAATGAAATTCAAGTCTAACCGGTGAAGAGCCTCTGACCAATCTTCCTGCACTTCGGTGTGAAGTTGCTGGAGTAGCACCCATATATTCTCATCCTCCTGTGGAGCTGGGCTACACTTGGGAGGCTTAGGAGGCTCGGATAGACCTGGTACCATGTTTATTTATATTTATTTATTGCAGTTATATACCGCCCCATAGCCGAAGCTCTTTGGGCAGTTTACAAAAATTAAAAACAGTAAACAAAAACAAATATACAAAGTTTAAAAATGTAAAAAGAACAGTATCCTTATAAAAACAGCTATTCTGGGGTCTGTTAAAAACAAACTCAGCACATGTTAAATGTCTTGGAGAAGAGAAAGGTCTTAACCAGGCACCGAAAAGATAACAATGTTGGTGCCAGGCGAGCCTCCTTGGGGTGATCATTCCATAATTGGGTGGCCACCACTGAAAAGGCCCTCTCCTTTGTTGCCATCCCCCGAGTAGACACTTGTAGGAGGACCTTAGATGTAGAGTACAGCAAGAGGGTAGGTTCATGTCAGCAGAGGCGTTCCGTCAGGTCTCAAGCCATGTAAGGCTTTATAGGTCAAAACCAGCACCTTGAATTGGGCTAGGAAACGTATAGGCAGCCAATGCAGGCGGGGCAGAATCGGACTTACATGTTCACACCTTCTGGTTCCAGTTATCAATCTGGCCATTGTTTGCCAGATACATCCTAGTAGATGATGGGTAGATATCAGGGATTTCCTTTGGAGGGAAATAGTTCTTTAAATCTCTTTCTGGAACCTAATCATAGAATTGTAGAGTTGGAAGGCTCCTGTAAGGCTGTCAAGTCCAACTCCCTGCTCAATGCATGAATACACATTAGAGCATACCTGACAGATGGCTGTCCAGCTGCATCATGAATGCCTCTAGTGTAGGAGAGCCCACTACCTCAGTATAAGGCAGCTTCCTATTGAGAAAGTAAGGCCAGAAGCCTTGATATACCTGCTCTGTGTGTAGTTTGATTCTTGGAAGCGAACGCCATGATGGGATTAGAATAATGTATGTGCTTCACCGTGCTGTAATAGTAAAACTGTTATATCAGCAAAGAAACATTGAATTAGAATTTCTAACTGCCAAGACCTCTTGATATAACAGAAGACAAATAAGCTAGCTTGATAAAGACATTGCCAGAAGAGTTATGGGCCATCTGTATAATGAAAAGAAAAAGAAATTCTGTCTTTACTTTGCTTTAGAACTTTGCTATTTGCTATTTGGTTAAAATGCTACTATGTATAAATATACCAGCTTTTCCCATTGCCATTTGAGAAGTTCCGTATGTAGGACTCTCTCCATACAGCTGTATTATGCTCAATAAAACAGAGTTGCCTTACAACCGCTCTCTGGGCGGTTTTGTGAACCGCCCAGAGAGCTTCAGCTATTGGGCGGTATAAAAATGTAATAAATAAATAATAAAAAATAAATAAAACCAAAGTGGATTTTTATCTTTGACACGATGTTCCTATGTAACAGTAAGTTTTTCCTGAGATTGAGCTGAAATCTGGCTTCCTGTAATTGATACCAATAAATTGTCCTGCACTCTGGGATGATCGAGAAGACATCCTGGCCCTCCTCTGTGGGACATCCTGGCCCTCCTCTGTGGGACAACCTTTCAAGTACTTCAAGAGTGTCTCCCCTCCACCTTCTTTTCTCAAGGCTAAATATGCCCAGTTCTTTCAGTGTCTCCTCATAGAACTTTGTTTCCAGATCCCTGATCATCCTCATTGCCCTCTTCTGAACCCCCTTCACCTCTGCTTCATTCTGCTTTGCAGTTTCTCAAAAAGAAATGGATTAACCAAGGATTCAATCTATGCTTTAGCTGCATTTTGGGATTTATGTATCTTAGAGATAGGAGGGAACGTTAAGAACCCTATTTTTTCTGTTGCATCCTCAAAAGGAAAGATACAGAGCAGATTTTCAGGAGCCAATGCTTGCTCCTAATGGAATTACCGAGTTAATTTAATTTTTTTGTATCTGGGGCTAGAATGTTTTTTTAAACATTTTCCCCCTGGTGAAGACCATGTGGGTCGAAACACGTTTGGTTTATTGTATGTTTAATGTTTGCGGACTACTTAGCTTATATTTTAATTGTATGTATTTGTTAAATGATTAAATATTTTTTATGGACAAATTTTATTCTAGTATGTATAGCTCCATTTGAATTTTGAACATTGTTCCATATCCGTTTCCTTAAACCCTTTACATTTGCATTAAACATTGGTAAAGTAAATAAATGATGGGTAGAAGTGTAGGCGAGAATCGTATGCATCCATCTTGGATTGACTGCACGCCACACACACCCCTAAGCTGTCTGGTTTTTTGACTCTAGATCCTCCATTGTCAGCTTCTCACCACTCTATTCCTGGGACAAATGTTTCCTAAAATGTTAAGGATCACCATGAGATTTCCAGGGGACAGTTCTTGGAAAAACACTTGACTCTCAGCCTGGGAGGCCCAATTGTGCGGGACTGGGTGCTGGAATAATGCAGACTATCCTTTGATGCATTTGTTCATAGAACCCCCTAACTGCTTAGCTAGGTCAGCCCAGGCAATATGGGTCCCAATATTTACTGCAAACTACAACACCCACCCTGTTTTATCCAGCTCCAAAGCGAACCACAAACGAGTCCTGCAGCAGGTGTGTGGGCGAAAACCACAATGTGATGAGAGAATGAATATCTTTCATTCATATACCCAACCCATTCTCTCCCAACCATGGTTCTCGGATTTCCAAAGCATCTCCAAATATCTTGCAGCATAGCTGCTGGTGGAAATGTCAATGGAATGGTGAATGAACGCTTTTCATATTCGTCATGGTGCCGTCCAAATGGACAGAAGAACCTTGAACTCTCATGGAATACAGTCTTATCCATGTGCCACAAAAAAACAGCATAAAGAGAGGCAGCGTTACTAGAAGAGGGCCTCCTCTCACAGTTTAACCCCCTGCTGCCCACACAAACAGGCTAAGGTCAATTCACAGGAGGCTTCTTCTGGCATTATATACACCCAGACGACAACTACGATTCTCAGAGGAGGCCCTACTGGCCATTCGGAGATGAATGGAATACCGCCACGAAGAACCTCGGCAGCGGGCCTTCTCTGTGGTGGCACCCTCTGGAGGACCCTGGTGCAGTTCGGGAGGCGGGAAATGTAATACCTTTTAAACGCCTCTTGAAGACATACCTTTTACCACAGGCTTTCCTTGGTTTTTTATGTAGCTGGTTTTATATTGCCTTTTTAACTTATTTATTTTTTGCGTTTTTATACCGCCCAATAGCCGAAGCTCCCTGGGCAGTTCACAAAAATTAAAACCATTCAAAGTATAAAACAAACAATATAAAAATCTGATATAAAATACAATATAAAAGCACAACCAGGATAAAGGCAGCAGCAGTGCAGAAATACACATTTAAAATACAAAGTTAAAACAGTAAAGTTAAAATTAAATTTATAGACTGTTAAAATGCTGAGAGAATAAAAAGTTCTTCACCTGGCATCTGAAAGAATATAGTATAGGTGCCAGGCGAACCTCCTTAGGGAGCTCATTCCACAGCTGGGGTGCCACAGCAGAGAAGGACCTCCTGGTAGCCACCTGCCTCACTTCCTTTGGTATTAAAACATTAAAACTCTTTAATGTTGAAATTTGTACTTGCTATACTTTATGGTTTTTGGTTGTGCACTGCCCAGAGAGCTTTGGCATCAACTCTGTCTGAAAACCATAGGCTACTGGCAGCTTTGTAGCTTTAGAACGATACTGAGCATGAATTACATCAATTCGATAGCAGTTGCTGCCCTAGATTTTATTGGAGCAGAAAAACCATAACAACATTTCCCCCGCTACTTAAAACATCACCAAACCAATGGAAGGCTCCCATAATATGCCAAAAAGCCAAAACACAGTTTCACCAAAGTTCCACAATAGTATACGATCTTGCCTTTTCAAGAACTGGAGATTTACCATTTCTCCCCTATGTGAGTTCTTTGATGAGAAGTAACATTTTTCTTCTGTCTGAAGCTCTTTCCACACTCCAAACAAGGATATGGTTTCTCCCCTGAGTGAATGCTTTCATGTGAAGAGAGATTTCTCTTCAGAGAGAAGCTCTTTCCACACAACAAACAATGATACGGTTTCTCCCCTGTATGAGTTCTTTGATGGCAAGTAAGACTTCTCTTGTCACTGAAGCTCTTTCCACACTCCAAACAATGATACGGTTTCTCCCCTGTGTGAGTTCTTTGATGACAAGTGAGATGTTTCTTCTGTCTGAAGCTCTTTCCACACTCCAAACAATGGTATGGTTTCTCCCCTGAGTGAATGCTTTCATGTGATGTGAGATTTCTCTTCAGAGAGAAGCTCTTTCCACACTCCAAACAATGATATGGTTTCTCTCCCGTATGAGTTCTTTGATGACAAGTAAGAGTTTTCTTCTCACTGAAGCTCTTTCCACACTCCAAACAATGATATGGTTTCTCCCCAGTGTGAGTTCTTTGATGAGAAATGAGGGTTCCCTTCTGACTGAAGCTGCTTCCACACTCCAAACACTGATATGGTTTCTCCCCAGTGTGAGTTCTTTGATGAGAAGTTAGATGTTGATAGATACTGAAGCTCTTTTCACACTCCAAACAATGATATGGTTTCTCCCCTGTGTGAATTCTTTGATGTCGAGTCAGAGTGACTTTCTGACTGAAGTTTTTTCCACACTCCAAACAATGGTATGGTTTCTCCCCTGTATGAGTTCTTTGATGACAAGTAAGAGTTCTCTTCTCACTAAAGCTCTTTCCACACTCCAAACAATGATATGGTCTCTCTCCTGTATGAGTTCTTTGATGCAGAATGAGACTGATCTTCTGACTGTAGCTCTTTCCACACTCCAAACAAAGATATGGTTTCTCACCTGTGTGAGTTCTTTGATGCAGAGTGAGATGTCCCATCTTCCTGAAGCTCTTTCCACACTCTAAACAACGATATGGTTTCTCACCTGTGTGAGTTCTTTGATGAGAAGTGAGAAGACTTTTCTGTCTGAAGCCTTTTTCACACTTTATCTCCCCAGTGTTAGTTCTTTGATGATGAGTGAGATTTGCCTTATGGCTGAAGGTCTCCCCACATTTCAGGCATTTATATGTGTTCTTCACTGTTTGAATTTTGCAATGAGCTTTAACATTTGATACAGAATTGAAAGCTTTTCTACTCATATAGAACCTATTCTTTTCCAGTCTTTTATGTATTATTTCTTGAATTGTGATATCTTGATAACCAAGGCCCTGGGAAGCAAAGGAACTCTTCCTCATGTTGCAATCGACTTCAGTTGTCCTTTCCTGCTCTTTGCTATTTATATATCTTTCTATTTGTGGTGACATCCCACATGGTTCTCTCTTATTCTCCACTTTACTCCTGTCACCCTCTGCAGTGAAGACATGAAAATGGTGGAAGACTGAGTTAGCATTTAGTATTGATGATTCACCAGTACTAGCTCGAGTATAGATCGTTGTTTAAGGGAATGGCAGGGTTATGAATGTTTTAGTACATAACCTGGCTACCTATTAGCTACTGAACCACGTATAAGGTTCTGCTATTGCCATACAAAGCTTTGAACAACTTGGAAGTAGGAAACCTAATAGGCTGCCTTTTCATATACACACCAGTGTGGCGTAGTTGCTAGAGTGTTGGACTGGGAGTCAGGAGATCTTGGGTTCTAGTCCCCACTCCGCCATGGAAACTCACTGGGTGACTTTGGGCCAGTCACAGACTCTCAGCCCAACCCACCTCACAGGGTTGTTGGGAGGATAAAATGGAAAGGAGGACAATTACGTACAGTGCCTTGGGTTCCTTGGAAGGAAAAAGGCGAGATATAAATGCAAATAATGATGTTAATAATAATAATAACAACAACAATACCCAGGTGACCTTTAAGGTCTGCAAAGGAGACCTTGCCAATCATTCCAAAACGAACACAATGTTGCTGTGAAATAACCAGATGGTGGCCCTTTTCTGTGGCGGATCTCAGTCGCCTGGAAAACCCTCTCTCATGCAGTTCAGGAGGCAGAAAATATGACATCTTTGAAATGCCGCCTGAAAACATACATGATCATCCAGGCTTTCCCTAGGCTGTAAGTATATTAATTATGCTGCTCTATTTTTCTACTCCTTGATTATTATTGTTTTACTGTAGTTAGAAGTGTTTTTAATGCTGTGTTTTTAGTGTTGTTATAGAGCCTCGTGTGGCGCAGAGCGGTAAAGCAGCAGTTTCTGCAGCTGAAACTCTCCCCACGGCCTGAGTTCGATCCCAGCAGAAGCTGGTTTCAGGCAGCCGGCTCAGGTCGACTCAGCCTTCCATCCTTCCGAGGTCGGTAAAATGAGTACCCAGTTAGCTGGGGGAAAGGTAATAATGGCTGGGGAAGGCAACGGCAAACCACCCCACTATATAAGGCCTGCCAAGAAAACGTCAGCGAAAGCTGGCGTCCCTCCAAGAGTCAGTAATGACTCAGTGCTTGCACGAGAGGTTCCTTTCCTTTCCTTTCCTTTTAGTGTTGTGCTTTTTAATATTGTATTTTAATGTTCTGAACTGCTGAGAGATTTTACTGTAGTCAGCTGTATATAAATGACACAAATAAATAAATGAATAAATAAAATTTGGCAAGTCCCGGTAGACTGAGAAGAAGGGAGCTGGAGGTGCTGAAATAGGCAATGGAACCACACAAGGAACCCTACAGAGCAGGCCTTCATCTTCGCCTTGAAAGCATCTTTTGTGAAAACGTTCCGGCAGGTTTGCGGCCTGCGTCTTTTAGGTGCTGCTTTAAAACAGTTAATCATTTGATGACTTAAAGATGACTCGATGCATCTTATTTTCTTTTGGAACTCTGCCTTCTGAGGGCAGTTTCCTCAAAAGCAGCCACAGAATACTAAATCAATGAATAATATAGGACATGTGCCAAAAACTGGAAATATGTTCTTCCTCATCATTATTTCATTTGGAACCCGATATTATCATGATCAGGAAAACAGGGAGACTTACCGAGAGAGGCCACGATCCCACAGTTCTCCTCCATGACTTCCATGTGCAGGGCTCTCTGGTCAGGATCCAGCAGCGCCCACTCCTCCTCAGTGAACCACACAGCAACCTCCTCAAAGGTCACCAGAGCCTGGATGAGAAAAGAAAATGTTTCTTACTCAAGGATAACATAAATGTAGCTGCCTGGGCGTTATAGTGCAGGATTGAATCTTGCTTGCTGAGGGAAACGTTTGCTGGAGGTTCAACAGCAAGAAATGGCTACGGCCCTCCTGGGCTGCTTGTGGGTTTCCCAAGAGGCATCTGGCCAACCACTGTGAGATGCTGGACTAGTTGAGGCTTCAGTCCCATCCAGCAGGGCTCTCTGAATGCTCTTAGCTTTGCGAGAACCAAAGAGAAGGACAGAAACGTATTCTGGCTTTGGAGGTGAGCAGGAAATGGAAGCACCCAGGCTGCTCCCTGTCTTGACTCTGAAGATCCGTCCGCCTACCTGATCCGGTTCCATTCCATCACAAAGAACACGAGATGGCTGCGTACCCGTGGCCAGCGTCATTTCAGCCCCTGCGAGGGTCAAAGAGGATAGGAAGCCAGTAGCACATGTGTGACGCCCTGCCCCCCTGCGTTGTCTCAACTTCACCTGAGGCACCCACAAGCACCTGACAGGAGTGTCCATGCCTCCTTAAATTCTTCAATCTCTCTTAATACCTCCTCATAAAATTCTTTTTGTTTATTATTTGGAGCATACATATTGATCAAAGTATACATTTTCCCTTCCAATTGACCCATAGGGGTATGCTATTTTGGCTGGAGATTTTAATATGGTTATGAATAATAGACTAGATAGGTCAAATCCCTCTGAGATAGAAAAAAGAAATAATATCACTATGTTAAACAAATTAATTAAAGAAAAGGATTTTGTTGATTCTTGGCGAGTTCTTAGAGGGGCTGACCCAGGATTTACATTTTATTCTCCAGTCCATCACACATACTCCAGGATTGATCATATTTTTGTATCCAGAGATTTTTTAACTAAGATATGTAAAATGGAATTGGGGACAATCAAGGTAACGGATCATGCATTAGTAAGTTTAGTTTTCGCAGTTGATAAGGATTACAAACAAGCATTAAGGTGGAGACTGAATACTAAGATATTTAAGTACGATAAAGTAATTGAGAAAATGCAGAAGGAACTGTCAGAAACATGGGAAATAAATGAGAAGGGGGGAACAAGAACGGCAGTGGTTTGGGATACCATGAAGGCTGTGTTTAGGGGGAATTGTATTAGGGAAATGTGTAATCTAAAAAGACAACAGGAGGTAAGGCAGGTTACTTTAGAGAAAGAGATAATGAAGTTGGAAAATGAATTTTGGCAAACTAAAAATAAATATAAATTAATAGAAGTACAGGCAAAAAAAAAGGAACTAGAAAATATTAATTTAGAAGAGGTTCAGAGGAACTTAATTTATATGAAAAGGGAATACTTTCAAAATAGTAACAGGAACTCGAAGATGCTTGCCAAGCTCACACAAAAGGAAAAAGCTAAAAATGGGATAGGGGCAGTAAAAAATAAGCAGGGTAATTATTGTCATATGATGAAGGATAAAATAAAAAATTTTCAGCAATTTTTTGAAGATTTATACAAGGAAAGAGATACTCAAACGAAGAGGAAGGAAGAGTATGTGGGTAAATTTTTGAAAAAAGGATTAGAAAAAGAGCATAAGAAAATTATGGATAGTAACATACTGCAAAGTGAAATAGAGGAGGTCATAGATCAGCTTAAAGTAGGGAAATCACCGGGGGTAGATGGCCTGGGACCAGAGTTTTATAAAAAAATTTAAAACATTAATAGTGCCAAAGTTGTTGAAATTATATAACGCAATAATGGAAGGGGAGAAGATTCCAGAGTCATGGGAGCATTCCATAATAATTTTAATCCCGAAACCGGATAAGGATTTGACTCTCCCTGATTCATATAGACCAATTTCGTTAATAAATCAAGATGCTAAAATTTTTTCAACTATTTTGGCCAAAAGATTAAATAAATTTATAGCAAATTATGTAGGGGAAGACCAATGTGGTTTTATAGCAGGCAGACAGATGCATACATTAATAGGGAGAGTCTTAAATGCAATACAGGGGATAAAAAAGTCAAAGAATAAGGCGGGTATTTTAGCGCTAGATATTTTTAAGGCTTTTGATTGTGTGAGTTGGCAAACTTTAAAGTTGGTTTTAATCAAAATGGGATTTGGTAACAAATTCAGAGCAATAATAGAGCAGTTATACTCTAAAAACACAGCTGTAGTGGTAGTAAATGATGGAATAACGGATAAGATACGACTAGCCAGAGGGACAAGACAAGGATGCCCACTCTCGCCAGTCCTGTTTGTATTGGTGATGGAATTGTTGGCAAATGCAATAAGAGAAGATGGGGAGATAGAGGGGATAGGTAGTAGAAATAAAATTAAGTTGAATATGTTTGCAGATGATACATTGATGACTATTAGAGATCCGATAAGCAAAATGGAAAGAATTAGACAGCAGTTAAAAGAATTTGAAGAAGTTACGGGGTTAAGAATAAATTGGGCAAAATCCGAGTTGATGTTATTTAATTACACTAAAAAGGAAGAGAAGGAATGGGAAGGGAATTCAGTTTTGAATAGTAAAGAAAAAATTAAATATTTGGGTATTAAGATTACTAAAAATTTAGAAGATTTGGAAAGTGAAAATTTAAATGGATTGAAAAAAGAGGTAATAGAAAAGCTAAAGAAGTATAAGAAACTGAATCTTTCTTGGTTTGGAAGAATAGCTTTAATAAAGATGAAAATTTTGCCTAAGATCAATTTTTTTTTCAGGATGTTACCAATAAGAATTTCAGATTTAGAGTTAAAAAGTTGGCAGAATCTTATAAATAATTACTGCAATGCGGAGAAGAAAGCAAGAATTAACAAAAGTAAATGGTATATAAATCAAAAGAAGGGTGGATTGGGTCTCCCGAACCTTGAGTACTATTATATAGCAAACAGGTTAAGACACATTGTTGAAGCAATTTTAGGGGTAGGGGACTTAGAATGGATGGAGGAAAATACATTAGATAATATTGAGCTAAATTTGCAGAATGTATTTTTTAAGGAAAAAGGGAAGGGTAATTGGCTTAACGAAATAGATAACTACTTTTTGAAGTTCCATTGGGAACTTTGGAATAAATATAAAAAGGAATTGCTTTCAATTAATTCCCCTTTAACACCAGTGATAATGCTAAAGAAATTTCCTGAAAATTTAAAGAATAGATTAGGTAAAGTTTTAAAGGAGAAAAATAAAATGAGATTAAGTGAATGGTTAAAGGGGATGAATACAAGAGAGAGGTTGGAAGATGTTTTAAAAGATTTGAAATTATCATGGTTAAACTATGGGCAATTGGAACAATGGACTAAAAATTGGGTAAAAGAAAATAGAGAGTGTGGAGAGAAGACGAAATTTGAGGAATTAATTGAAAAAAAAGGAATTGATAAGGGACAAAATATAGGGATAAAAGGGTTAATGAGTCAACTATATAATGTATTAACTGAGAAAGGAGTGTGGGATAGTAGTGGGAAAGTGGTTTGGGAGACTGATTTGAAGATACAGATAGGACAGCAGAGATGGGAGGGATTATGGAGACAGAGAGTGTTGAGAAATATGTCAGTAAGAATAAAGGAGAATTACTACAAACTGGTATGGAGGTGGTATTTAACTCCAGTCAGATTAAATAAGATTAATAATCAGCTTTCAGCAGATTGTTGGAGGGGTTGTGGTGAAAAAGGAACGTATTTACATATGTGGTGGGACTGTAAACATGTGCAAAAGTTGTGGAAGATGGTTTTTTATGAGATTGAGCAGATAGTGGGATTTAAAGTAGAAGTCACACCAAGGATTGCACTACTTTCACCGCAAGAAGAACTTAAATGTAATAAAGAAACGAAAGAGCTAATAACGAATCTGTTGACGGCTGTGAGGCTGATTGTAGCCAGGAACTGGAAGATGCAAGGAGACTATTGTATTGAAGAATGGTATAAAGAAGTGTGGGACATTGCTATAAATGATAAATTGACATGTAATATTAAAATGAAAAAAGGTATAGCAAAAACAAATGATTTTGAGGGTATATGGAAAAAGTTCCTGGAGTTTGTATTTTCTAAAGGAAGTGGGAAACCACCAACAGAAGAAACTATGAGTTTTTGGAAACAGGAATGAGATCCCGAGGTGGGGGGAGCACTGTTATGTTTAGTATAAATATGTTTAATAGGCAAAATTTGTATATTTGATATTAAGGTAATTTTATGTTTATGTAACAAGTATGAAGCATGTTTGTACTTCAGCTGGTACAAAACAGGGCAGCCCGTTTACTAACAGGGACTGGCTGGCGAGATCACATTACGCCAGTCCTTTTACAACTTCATTGGCTGCCAGTCCAGGTCCGGGCCCGATTCAAAGTGCTGGTATTGACATTTAAAGCCCTAAACGGTTTGGGGCCAGGTTATTTGAAGGAACGCCTCCTCCCATATGTACCTACCCGGACCTTAAGAGCATCTACAGGGGCCCTTCTCCGTGAGCCCCTGCCAAAGGAAGTGAGGCAGGTGGCTACTAGGAGGAGGGCTTTCTCCGCTGTGGCACCCCGGTTGTGGAATGAGCTCCCCAGAGAGGTCCGCCTGGCGCCTACACTGTACTCCTTTCGTCGCCAGCTGAAGACCTTTTTATTCACTCAGTATTTTAACACTTAATTTTAACTTAAATTTAAATTATACTGTTTTAACTCTGTATTTTAACCTTATATCAATTTTGCTGCGTGGTTTTATCCTGGTTGTGCTTTTTATATTGTATTTTGTATTTGTATTTTTAACTTGTTGGTTGTTTTATGATGATTTTAATTTTTGTGAACCGCCCAGAGAGCTTTGGCTATTGGGCGGTATAAAAATGTAATAAATAAATAAATAAATAAATAACAAGTGTTTTTTTATTTGATGTTTTGTTGTTGTTATATGTTGCTTAATAAAAAAAAAAAAAGGAGTGTCCATGCCACTAGCACCCAGGACCACTTCAATCCCCCCTGTGCTCATGACGTGTTTGAGGTTTTGGGCCTACCACTGCTGCTCCTGTGTCGCCTCTTCTTCAGGCTCCACAGCTCAGCAACCTAGCCCTCAGTTTCCCATTCTGCTGCCACCATTTGTTGTTTTCTCCTCAATAGGGTTGCCATACGTCCCAGAAAACCGGGAACGTCCCAATTTCCAGGAGATTCTGAAATGTCCTGACCAGCTGGGCAAGAATCCAGGATTCCTGGTCCAGCTGGCCGGAGAAATTCTGACCTCCAAAATGGTGCCTTGAGCTTGCGCAGTGGAGCGGCAGCAGCAGAGGAAAAGACGCATCAATCTGGCGCCTTTTCCAGAGCATCACCGCTCCTCCACAGGCTCATCTGAGTCACTCACTGTGACTCACCTTATCGCGCCTGCGGAGCGTAGAAGAGGAACAACAGTGAGGAAAGGCGCACATGCTCTCCTCAGACTACCTGAGTCCCATGCAATGCAAAGGAGTTTGGTGAGCTTGGCTGGTTGTGGTCAGACCTTGAGGATAAGCGCAGGGCAGGGCTGCTGGGTTATTTGTGGGGGAAGAAAGAGAGTTTTTTGGGGGGGGAGCGAGTGGGGGACGAGGGGGTGAAGGAGAGGAGAGGATAGAGGGGAGAAAGGAAAGAAAAGCCACTCCCCCAAAATCACCCTTCAACAATCCACCTCCTTGGATTTGGGTTGCAAGCCTCAAATCTGTTACTTGGAAGTAAGTTGCAGTGAATTTAAGATGTCTGGTTTTACAGTTAATGTTTTAATTAAAAAATTGGGCTTTGCAAAAATTGGACCTTTAGATATTGCTCATTTTAAAAAAAAAATCCTAGCCCCCACCCACCCCAGAATTGTCCCAGTTTTGTGGATTCAGAATATGGCAACCCTACTCAGACACCTCCACAGACCACATCAGTTGTTTGAAAATATAATTGGAATTTATTAACTCAAGTAAATGCATGTATAAGTTTAATGGTTTCCTCAGTTTAAATGTGTATGGTTACAAGTTTCAAATTACATTGGTTTCAGTCACTTCTTTATTACAAAGCTCCACTAATAGTCTTAGAAATCATCTACTTCTCTCTACCTCACAGAATTCTAACCTACACACCGTATCTCTCATGGACTCATCTCCCCCTGACAATTCTACAGACACATCTTACACCATCTTCTCCACTCCCTCTCACTTAACTATATATAGATACATTTTTCCAGCTCCTCCCACTCTTACTCAGCCAATCTACACTCCCCCTCAACCATCCAATCAGCACTCAGGCATTCAACCCCCTCCCCTCTACAACTTGTAAGTACTTTGAGTCCTACTTATTTCCTGAACCTTATGGTGACCCTATGAAAAGGAGGACAGGGCTCCTGTATCTTTAACAGTTGCGTAGAAAAGGGAATTTCAGCAGGTGTCATTTGTATATATGGAGAACATGATGAAATTCCCTCTTCATCACAACAGTTAAAGCTGCAGGAGCTATACTAGAGCGACCAGATTTAAAAGAGGGCAGGGTACCTGCACCTTTAACTGTGGTGATGAAGAGAGAATTTCACCAGGTTCCCCATATATACAAATGACACCTGCTGAAATTCCTTTTTATATGCAGCTGTTAAAGATACAGGGGCCCTGTCCTCCTTTTCATATGGTCACCCTACATATAAACAATAACTGTGTGTGTGTGTGTGTGTGTGTGTGTGTATATATATATATATATATATATATATATATATATATATCACACAAGGCAGCTGAACATCATACCATGCTATGAGATTACAATACTAAACTCCTGGGAAGTAAATCCCTTGAAACACAAAAGGCTTTACTTCCCAGTCAAATGCATAGAATTACACTGGAATTGATGCAAGTCTAAATACACCTGGGCGTTACAAAATATCTAACCATTAATTTGCACTTCGATCATTCTTTCGGGTGAAAATGCACATTTCCCCATTTGAGAACTTGGCCACAAATCAAGCTGTTGCTTTCCATGGCTGAAGTCTCCAGGCCTTGAACCTCTGAATTGTGGAAAAGGCTGGGGACAAGCTTCTTAACCCACAAATGATACAGGGGAAATAAAAGCAGCCCAGGGATCTCTTCCATACTCCGAAAGACCAGGTTTAATTACACCCATCCCAAATGAATCCTTACCCTGCAAGCAGAAATGTTGGTCAACCTCCTGCTTGATCTCTGCTTGCAGGGGGTTCTGCCCAGTGTCTGGTGGAGCCTTCTCTGCTGCAGGGAAATCAGGTCCCACTTCTGCAAACTCTGTCTTTACCTGAAACTCAGTCTTTACCTGAAACAGAAATCAGGATCCGAGCATGGTGCGAGAGGAAGGATTAAAGAAGGAATGAGAGAGACAAAAATGTAATTGACAACGTATAGGACATCTCTACTCAGGGGATCTCTGGTAAAGGTTGGGCAATGAGTAGAGAGTTTTCAGACCACATCCCTCCCATTCCTGCCCCCTTGGATGAAATGCTCTCACCAACTGCTGCTCTTGCTGCCTCTGGTCCTCTGCCTGGCTCAGGAGGAAGCCTTCTGCCAGGGCCACCGCCTGGGAGCTGGTCTCCACGCCGCATTCCCTCACCCAGTTCGCCATCTCCGCTGGCAGAATGGTCAGGAACTGCTCCAGGATCACCAGGTCTACGATTTGGTTTTTCGTGTGTCGCTCCGGCTTCAGCCACCGACGAGAAAGTTCATGAAGCTGGTTGCAAACCTCTCGGGGTCCCTCAGCCTCCTGGTAGCGGAACTGCCTGAAACACTGGAGCTGCAAGTCTGAACTGGCCATGTCCTCACCCTGGAGCTTCTGCACCTTTCTTTCCCAGAATTCCCCACTGCTCTCGGTCTTAATGGCATCAGGGTCACTTCCTGCTTCATGGCCAGCTGTGTTTGGCTCAGCCATCTTTGACCCGAGTTTCAAAAAGTCTCCAATGGGGCCAAACGAACGGTATCTTCGCTATCTAGGCAAAAATTGCCATGGAAAGCAGCGGTACTAAGGCTCTGCAAAATCAAGACATGGTTCTGTTAAAAGTTTTATACTGTCAGGATAAGATGAAACATTAGGAAGCAAGTCTTATCCCAGAAGGAAAGGCAGGTGAATGCCAAAACTGCAACAGAAACTAGAGACTTAGGGAGGATCTTTCAGCCACTGACCAGAGTCCTTCAATTGCCTGAGAGTCAGAATATGTCTCATTTCCTTTAATCCCCCAGGACAATGTTGCAAACCACACAGCGAGCTTTGGCTATTAGGTGGTACAGAAATGTAATAAATAAATAAAATTTGTCCCACTAGAAGTACAATGCCTTCTCTTGAGTTCTTACCTGTTCTTCATCCAAAGCCCCCAGCCACATACGCCCTACTTCAGTGGTCTTCAACTGGTGGGTCACGACCCAAAAGTGAGTTGCGACCCAAAAGTGGGTTGCGAGACCAGGCCGCCATGTTGGGCCTGGAGAAAATTGCGAAAGTGGGTCCCATGTTGCAGGTTGGGAGTCTGAGGTGAGTCTCAAGTCTGGACCAGTTGAAGACCACTGCTCTACGTGACACCCTTTGCTGCTGCCATCTTCTCCTTAAACCTCTCTTTTCAATAAACTGCCTTAAAACTGATTTACATTAAGGCTTTCAATCTTTGTTGACAAACCAACTGATTTTAAAAGGTCAATGGATTAATCATCCAAACTTACATATGCATAGAAGCTGGAAATTCTGATCAATACCTATATGAGAGCCAGTGTGGTGTAGTGGCTAAAGTGTTGGACTGGGAGACAGGAGATCCAGGTTCTGGTCCCTACTTGGCCATGGAAACCCACTGGGTGACTTCGGGCCTGTCACAAACTCTCAGCCCGACCTACCTCACAGGGTTGTTGTTGTGAGGATAACATGGAGAGGAGGATTATGTATGCCGCCCTGGGTTCCTTGGAGGAAAAAGGCGGGATATAAGTGCAATAATAAATAAATAAAATTAATTACTCTTTCCTCTAGTCACACTTTGCTCTACATTATTTAATTAAAAAGACCCATAACATTTCTGTCTGCATTTCTGAGGTATTCTGCTTCAGCAGATGGAGGCTCCATTCCTAAAAAAAATTGGCTAGAAGCTGCCTCACTGGAACACAGCAAACGTTCTCACAGGACGGCATCCTCTGTTCAAGGAGGCCAGAAATGTTGTGCCACACAGAAACTGGGGTTTGCCATTTCTGCTCTGTTGAGGTTTGCTTTTTTTTTCCTGTTCGGGATTTTTAACACCTCTTTTTCATTCTCTTTTATTTTATTTTCCCCCTTCACCAGTTGTTTACCTATCATCAGTCTTTTCCTCTTTGTCAAAAGTGTTCCTCTTTAGAAGCCTCTCACTCCAGGATTGCATCACAGGGCAGGCCCAAGATCATAGAATAGTAGAGTTGGAAGAGGCCTCTAAGGCCATCGAGTCCAACCCCCTGCTCAATGCAGGAATCCACCTTAAAGCATCCCTGACAGGTGGTTGTCCAGCTGCCTCTTGAAGGCCTCTAGGGTGAGAGAGCCCACGACCTCCCTAGGGAATTGGTTCCATTGTCGTGGCTCACAGATCTTTTTCTGCCTTTAGCAAAAACTACCACAAGCACCTCTCCTCTCTGCCCGAAATGTCAATCGTAATCAGTTAAACAACTAAAAACATTGCTCCCATTTCTGGTCTCCCCAGATCACCTGCCGCATGGGAAGGCAGGCAGGCCTTTGTGGGGCACCTCCTCTCCCTCCACCCGCCTTTGTTTGCTTTTGTCAGCCCGGCCGATCCAGCAGAGAACGAGGGCAGCATCTCAGCCCCAGGCAGAATTGCACCCGGGGACACCCGCCCCCCCATCTGCAAAGGTTGAGGGGGAAGCAGTGCCCAGTTAATGAAGGAAGTTTAGTCAATGTAGTTTGGTCAACAATGGAGTTCACCTCTATATCTCCAAATCAAAGGGGCCACCTGGTCTGTTGAGTGGAAGACAGAGAGGTGCCCCTAGATATGGTGGTGGTGGGGAATCCCAAGTG
Organism: Elgaria multicarinata webbii; assembly: GCF_023053635.1. Lineage (NCBI taxonomy): Eukaryota > Metazoa > Chordata > Lepidosauria > Squamata > Anguidae > Elgaria > Elgaria multicarinata. The sequence goes on from NC_086173.1 coordinate 157,449,914, forward strand.
GATCAGCCTCACAGGTCACCTCTCTGTGGGGTGAAATGGGGGTGGAGGATCCGGCTCCTTCCCATAACACGAAATCAGACCACCACCACCACCCCGACACGCTGGGAGTTGAATTTGGGCATCTTCCCCACCCACCCCTGGGTCTTTCCACCCCCACCTCACTCCCCCCAGAGATTCCCCTTCACCCCATTGCACAAGACGTGGGAGAAGGTCTCACCTGAGCCCAAAGAGGAGGCCGCGATGCAGCACCTGGAGGCAGCTCTAATTCCTCTTTCATTTAAGGGGAAAAGGCGGGACAGGAAGGGCCTTGGGTGGGGTGGGGAGTGCAAGTCCCGTGGAGGCCACGGCCCCTCCCTCCCCAAATCCCTTTGTCCTTTAGGAATCTAGTTCATCCCATTTAACCCTTAGGAGCCCAAGATGCTTTCTCTGCATCTCTTCAAGCGGGGACCCGGGAAGCCTGGTCCCCCTTGCTTTGCACCACATGGGAGTTTCTTTTCCTCTCCATGTTCTTCTGGTTTCTCTGGATCCAGGGCTGACTTGGGACCTTTCGAGCCTCCTAGCAAGAACAGCCCCTAAACAGAGAGCGCGAAGTTTTACGAGCAAAATAAAACTTCCCACTGGCTGAACCGATTCATTCATTCATTCAGCCAGAAGAGGAAACGTCCAGCACAGAGGAGTGAAATCGCTGCCGGCAGCCGCCGTGGGGGAAGCAAAAAACACCCCCCCCCTCAATGTTTGACAATGCAAGACGTTTCCCGGGTCTTGCTTGGAGAGATGCAAGGAAACGATCTTGCTGCTTGGACTCGTGTGGGCTAAATGGGATGAACTAGATTCCTAGAGAGGAAGGGGATTTGGGGAGGAAAGGAGGGGCCGTGTGTCATCCGCAGGAAATGCATCTTCCCCACTAAAGGCCCTTCCTGTCCAGCCTTCTCCCTCCAGAGGAAAGAAGACTTGGCCCTTCCTCCAGGTGCTGCATCGGTACCTCCTTTGGGGGATCAGGTGAGACCTTCTCCCACGTCTTGTGCATTGGGGAGAAGCCAGGGCTGCAGGGGAAGGGATGAAGAGCAAGAGAGAGGAAGACCTGGGGCGGAAGGGTGGAGGACCAAACTCAACACCCACAGCATGTCAGAAGGGGGTCTGATTTCACGCTATGGAGGGGAGATGGACCCCACAGGGAGGTGATCTGTGCAGCTGATCCCTTTGGGATTCCACCCTCCCCCCTGCAATATCAGGCAGCTTTAATCTTTTCCTCCATTCAGGAGATCAGACGGCCCCTTTGATCTGGCAAATGTGGGTGGGTGTGGAAGAGATTTTGAAGTGATCTCCAATGCTGAATCAATTTATCAAACTGATTCACTGATTAAACAGCTCTACAGGGTGCTGTTGCACCATGGCCTGCTTGTTCATCCCTGGCCGACGGCTGGTTAGTCACTATGTGAACAGAGTGCTGGACTAGATGGACCCTTGGTCTGATCCAGCAGGGCTCTTCTTATGTTCTTACATTGACTAAAATCCTCCTTCCATTAATCAGGCAGTGCTCCCACCGCCCCACAGACGTGGGCTGCCTGATGCAATCCTGCTGGTGGCTGAGACACTCCCCTCATTCTCTCTCAGGTGAACCGTACTCCCCAAGTTTCTAGTTTCTCTTTCAATCTAGGCATTTGTCTGCCTTTTCCTTCTGGGACAAGACTTGCTTACTAGCTTACGTCTTCTGCTGACAGTATAAAAACCCACTAACAGGACCATATGCTGCCTTTTCAGAGCCTTAGTAGCACTGCCTCATGCGACACACGTTTTCCAGATACAGAAGAGGGAAGAGTTCCTTTGGCCCCTGTGTTCCTTTGGCCCACTTGGAATCTTGCAACACAAATCAAAGATGGCTGAGCAAAACTCAGCCGGCCCTGAATCACATAGAGGCCCTGATGCTATTAAGACTGAGAGCAGTGGAGAATTCTGGGAAACAATGGTGCAGAAGATCCACGTTGATGACACGGTCAGCTCAGATGTGCAGCTCCAGCGTTTCAGGCAGCTCCGCTACAAGGAAGCTGTGGGACCCCGAGGGGTTTGCAGCCAGCTTCATGATTTTTCCTGTCGGTGGCTGAAGCCGGAGCGACACACGAAAAACCAAATCCTGGACCTGGTGATCCTGGAGCAGTTCCTGACTATCTTGCCAGCGGAGATGGCGAACTGGGTGAGGGAATGTGGAGTGGAGACCAGTTCCCAGGCGGTGGCCCTGGCAGAAGGCTTCCTCTTGAGCCAGGCAGAGGACCAGAAGCAGAAAGAGCAGCAGGTGAGAGCATTTCATTAGGGTGACCATATGAAAAGGACAGGGCTCCTGTATCTTTAACAATTGCATAGAAAAGGGAATTTCAGCAGGTATCATTTATATATATGGAGAACCTGGTGAAATTCCCTCTTCATCACAGCAGTTAAAGCTGCAGGAGCTATACTAGAGTGACCAGATTTTTTTTTATTATTATTATTTATTTATTTTTATAGCACCATCAATGTACATGGTGCTGTACAGAGTAAAACAGTAAATAGCAAGACCCTGCCCCATAGGCTTACATTCTAATAAAATCATAATAAAACAATAAGGAGGGGAAGAGAATGCACCAAACTGGCACAGAGTAGGGTAAAGGTAGGATTTAAAAGAGGACAGGACACCTGCAGCTTTAGCTGGTGTGGTGAAGAGGAAATCTCACTAGGTTCTCCATATATACAAATGACACCTGCAGAAATTCCCTTTTCAATACGACTGTTAAAGGTACAAGAGCCCTGTCCTCCTTTTCATATGGTCAGTCTAATTTCATCCAAGGGGACAGGAATGAGAGGACAAATAACCTAAAACTCTACTAATCCCCCCATTCTGAAAAACATCTAAGGAGAGATGTCTCATAAATCACCCCCAACATTTTTGCCTCTTTCATCCGTTTTCTAATCCATCTCCTTCCATATCTTGGATCTTCACTGCTCTTTCAGGTAAAGAGTCTGCTTGCAGAATTGGGTCCTGACTTCCCTACAGCAGAGAAGGCTCCATCAGAGGCCAGGGAGAGCCCCCCACAAAGGGGGATCAGGCAGGAGGGTGACGGACATGCCTCCTTGCAAGGTAAGCATACATTTTGGGGTGGCTGTATTCCAACCTGGTCTCGTTCTCTGGAGTATGGAAGAGGTCGTTGGGCTGCTTATATGTCCCCCCATGTTATTTGTAGAGAAAATGTATGTGTATTTTGGTTGTTTTTGTGGTTTTTAATCTTGGTATATTGTTTTTAAGTGTTTTTATCTTATGTGAAACACCCAGAGAGCTTCGGCTATGGGGGTGGTATACAAATGCAATAAAATAAATAAAATTTTAAAAATCCTTATCTCCAGCCTTTTTCACAATTCAGAACTGTTTTGAAATTTCAACACTTGGAGACTTCATACGTGGAATTTGTGTCCAGAAGCCCAAATGGGGAAACATGATTTTTTATCTAACTGAACTATCAGAATCCAAGTTAAAGATAAGACATCTTTTAAAGCCCAGATGTTCTTAGACCTGCATCACTTCCAGTGTAATTCGATGAATTGTTGTGAGAATTGTGTTCCAAGGGGTTTACTCCCCAGGCGTTTTGGATTGTAATCTCAATCTCTGAGACTAGCATTTGCTACTGGTTTCCCATCATCTTTGTCTCTGGCAGGGGCTGGAATGACACTGGCCATGGGGACTCAGCCATCTCATGTTCTTTGTGATGGAGTGGAACCGGATCAGGTAGGTGGAAGGATCACAGGGGAGGAAGCAGGGAGTATCCCCTGCTCTCCATCCCCTGCTCATTTCCTAGGACCAGGATATATTTCTCTCCTTCTGTTCGCTTCCAGCAAATCTAAAATCCTAAGGAGAGCTAGATGAGACCAAAGGTCATAGAATCATAGAGTTGGAAGGGGCCTATAAGGCCGTCGAGTCCAATCCCACCCACCCACCCACCCCGCTCAATGCAGGAATTCACCTCAAAGCATACCCAACAGATGGTTGTCCAGCTGCCTCTTGAATGACTCTAGTGAGTTCCCCTTCATCTAGTGAGTTCCTCTTCATCACGTTTCTTGCTGTCCACCTCACTTTATGTTATCCTTGAGTAGGAAACAATTTCTTTTCTGATCCAGGGTCTGGTGACTTTTGAGGAGGTTGCTGTGTGGTTCACTGAGGAGGAGTGGGAGCTGCTGCATCCTGACCAGAGAGCCCTGCACATGCAAGTCATGGAGGAGAACTGTGGGATCGTGGCCTCTCTCGGTAAGCCTCCCCGTTTTCCTGCTTAATGATCTTGTTGTGTTCCAAATGTAACAATATTGAGGAAGATAATATGATTTTTTGAGCACATGTCCTATATTTTTTTCATTTATTTAATATTTTGAGGCTTCCTTCAGAAGGCAGTATTCAAAAAGAAAATAAGATAGGTCCACCCAGTGTGCGGCTGCTGTAAAGAAGGTAAACTCCATTTTAGGCATTATGAGAAAAGGAATTGAGAATAAAACTGCCAGTATCGTACTGCCTTTATACAAATCTATGGTGCGACCACAGTTAGATTACTGTACAGTTCTGGTCAACATACTTAAAAAAGTATATTATAGAGCTGGGAAAAGTGATCTTTAGGTGACCCAGTTAGTGTTGTGTCAGCTGAGTCAGTGACCTTAGCTTCAAATTGTCAGAAGCTCATCAGGATTGTAATCTGAATTGCTGACGGCCTGATTGCTCCACATTATAATGGCTATTTACTTGGGAATGGCTTAGTACACCCTAGCTAGGACTGGAGTCAGAAAGGAGTTCCTGGAAGATTCACAAGAGGGAACAATTGCTGTTCTGGGCTCAAAACAATGGGATTCGGACAAGTCCTTGCCAGAGCCATGTCAAATGTTAATGTGGGTGATTTGGGAAGAGTGCTCATTAATGGAAGTGCTGAGCCTGCAGCTATTCAGGGATAAGATGGAGAAGAGGAAGAGGGTTATGTACGCCTAAGGGCCAAGAAATTCTTGGTCTAGCAGCTGAGCTGGTAGTTTTTTTTATTTCAGAGAGATCACTTTAGGGCTGGCCTACGGTTGTATGGTTAGATTAGTGTTTGCCCATCCAAAAGCTTTCTGAATATCTGAACTTTCGATTAGCTTGATAATGCCAGATCTGACTTTGCGCAAGTGAGCTATAGCCTGTTGAGATAACTTTGCTGTTGCGTTTCCTGCCTTGGCACAGGCAGAGATTTGTTAAAGGAACTGAGTCCATGGTTGCCAAATTTCACTGGAGTTTGCAAAACGCACACAGTACATTTCGTTTCTCAACGGAAAGCAGAAACCAATTCCCCGTAGGCCCAAACAATTGCACTGCACCACATTATCAGTCAGTTAATGGCAGTCAACAGAGGCAGTAAAACACATGGTAAGAACAGAATCCCATTGAAGTCTTTTCAGTTCTCCCCTTCTTTGAAATCGTTAATCAAGGGTGCTCAGTTTTTTCGAGTTTATTGCAACTGAGACACTTAAAAACATAAGGGGAACCAGGCTGGATCAGACCAAGTTTCAATCTAGCCCAGCATTCTGTTCACACAGTGGCCAACCAGCTGTCCATGGAAAACCACAAGCAGGACACGAGTGCAACAGCACTCTCCCGCCCATGTTCCCCTGCAATTCGTGTACATAAGCATAGTACCCCTGATACTGGAGGTAGCACACAGCCATCAGGACTAGTAGCCATTGACAGCCTTCGCCTCCAGGAATTTATCCAACCCCATTTTAAAGCCATCCAAATTGGTGCCCATCTCTACAACTTGTAGTAGGGAATTCCATAACTACACACTGTGTGAAGATGGACTTCCTTTTATCAGTCCTGAATCTCCCACCAATCAGCTTCATGGGATCACCCCGGATTACAGTACTCTGAGAGAGGGAGAAGAACATCTCCCTGTCCACATTCTCCACCCCATGCATAATTTTGTACACTTCTATCAGGTCTCCCCTTAGCCTCCTTGTTTCCAAGCTAAGCAGTCCTAACTGATGTAACCTTCCCTCACAGGGGAGATGCTCCAGCCCCTTAATCATTTTAGTTGCCCTGTTCTGCACTTTTCCCAGCTCTATAATATTCTTTTTTTTAGGTATAGTGACCAGAACTGTACACCGTATTCTAAGTGTGGTCGCACCATAGGTTTGTATAAAGGCAGTATGATACTGGCCGTTTTATTCTCAATTCCTTTTCTTATAATGCCTAACATGCCTTCTTTACAGCGGCCGCACACTGGGTGGACATTTTCATTGAGCAGTCCACCACAACCCCAAGATCTCTTTCTTGGTTGATCACTGCTAGCTCAGATCCCATCAGGTTATACTTGAAGCTGGGATTTTTTGCCCCAACATACATTTGCTTGCTTTCAAGTAGAATGAAATCTTTATTGCTAAAAACGATAAGCCATCACAATTTGATATAATTAGAAAGATAGAATGCAAGTAAGAAGATGAGCTAATATAAACACTAGCTGTAGTGAGTTTAAAATAAAATAAAATAAAAAGGTAAAAATACGAGAATATGAAAATGCAGAATCACATTAGCAGGTATGCTTTAAGGTGGATTCCTGCATTGAGCAGGGGGTTGGACACAATGGCCTTATAGACCCCTTCCAATTCTGCTATTCTAGGATTCTATGATTTAAGAGCTCCCCTATGGGGTACTAGACCAATGTACATAAAGAAGGACAATATTTTATCTCCAGCTCCCCATTACAATACTTCTAAATGATTTTGATGCCTAGCTCTTAACTTACTTGTGGCCAAGGCAAATTTTGCAACCAAAGTAGTGGTAAATGTAGAAAATGTCCATCTTATCACCCCTGTCTACATATTTATTGACACTCTCAAAGGTTGGTGAGATAGGACCCAACCTACCTCTCAGCCCAACCTACCTCACAGGGTTGTTGTGAGGATAAAATGGAGAGGAGGAGTGTTATGTACATCTCCTTGGGTTTCTTGGAGGAAAAAAAGCAGGATATAAATGCAATAAATAAGCAATATCTTTTTTTTTACCAATTTCTTGTCTTCATTCCAGAATGGGACAGGTGTAAAGTAGAGAATAACAGAGAACCATGTGGGATGTCACTGAAAAGAGACAAATGTAAAAAGAGCAAAGAGCAAAGAAGTAAAACTGAAGTAAATCAGAATGAAAGGAACAATTCCTTTGCTTCTCAGGACAGTGGCTACCATGATATCATAATCCAAGAAGAAATACACCAAAGACAGGAAAATAACAGGTTCCATATGCATTCTGAATCAAATGTTAAAGGTCACTGCAAAATTCCCACACTGAAGAAAGCATATAAATGCCTGGGATGTGGAAAGAGCTTCGGACGAAAGATACATCTCACTTCTCATCAAAGAACCCATACAGGGGAGAAACCATATCAATGCTTGGAGTGTGGAAAGAGCTTCAGTCATAAGGGAACTCTTACTTCTCATCAAAGAACTCACACAGGGGAGAAACCATATCTTTGTTTGGAGTGTGGAAAGAGCTTCAGGTATAAGCCATCTCTTACTTGTCATCAAAGAAGTCACACTGGAGAGAAACCATTTCAATGTTTGGAGTGTGAAAAGAGTTTCAGTCATAAGGGAACACTCACTTCACATCAAAGAACTCACACAGGGGAGAAACCATATCATTGTTTGGAGTGTGGAAAGAGCTTCAGTCAGAAGAAACATCTCGATTCTCATCAAAGAACTCACACGAGGGAGAAACCATATCATTGTTTGGAGTGTGGAAAGAGCTTCAGTCGGAAGAAAACTCTAATTTCTCATCAAAGAACACACACAGGGGAAAAACCATATAAATGCTTTGTGTGCGAAAAGAGCTTCAGTCATAAGGGAACACTTACTTCTCATCAAAGAACCCACACAGGGGAGAAACCATATCAATGTTTGGAGTGTGAAAAGAGCTTCAGGCATAAGAAATCTCTCACTTCCCATCAAAGAACTCACACAGGGGAGAAACCATATCATTGTTTGGAGTGTGGAAAGAGCTTCATTCAGAGAATACATCTCACTTGTCATCAAAGATTTCACTCAGGGGAGAAACCATATCATTGTTTGGAGTGTGGAAAGAGCTTCAGCCAGAGGTCACATCTCACTTCTCATCAAAGATTTCACTCAGGGGAGAAACCATATCAATGCTCAGTGTGTGAAAAAAGATTCAGTGTGAAGGGAACTCTTACTTATCATCAAAGAACTCACACAGGGGAGAAACCATATTATTGTCTGGAGTGTGGAAAGAACTTCAGGCATAAGGGAACCCTCACTTTTCATCAAAGGGTTCACACAGGAGAGAAAGAGGAAAACTGCTTCGAATGTGAGAAAAATTTAATCTGATCTTCTCATCTAATATGGATATTGTCTGTTTTTGTTTTTATTTTATGCTTTTTATATTTTTTAATTTTGTATATTTGTTTTTAATGTTGACTGTTTTTAACTTTTGTAAACCGCCCAGAGAGCTTTGGCTATGGGGCGGTATATAAATGTAAATAATAATAATAATTATTATTATTATTCATATGTGGGAGAAACCATCGAAATACTTATATGCCCTGTTCAGAAGACATCTTAAACCATGGCTTTAACCGTTTTGGAGGGCTGTAATTAAAAAAAATAGGGGAGGACTATTTTAAGTCTGCAAACTCATACTCCCGCGGAATATCTCTTTACGACGATAATGAAATTGTTTTTCTGACTAAGTTTTGCGAGAAATGAAACAAGATTTACACTGGATGCCTGTAGAAAAACAACTTGTTTATTCAATTATTCTACTTTGTATTCACCTATGACTACGTAAAAATACTAACAGATGTGTGATACCACGTAGTTTGACCTACTTGTGTACAGTTGTGTGCTTTTCAGCATTGTCTGTTCTTGTCTTCTGAACAGGGCCATTGTGTGGAACGAGATTAATTTACAATCCAGCCACATTTTACACTAGACAACAAATTTATATAGATAATATTTTCACTTATACCGTAAGACCATATATAGTCCCAGAATATGGGGTAGGGCGGAGTTTCTCAATTATGTGTATTTCAAATTTACTTAATAAACTTTGTTGTTATAATTGTTGTAAAAAGATTAAGAAGAAATAAGGGTTTTTTTCTTAATAATGTGCAATTAACAAAACCGAGACAGTTCTTCATTAACGGAAAGAGCAAGCATAAAAATAATCTTCCATTTTAAGCCTCAACATTGACACCTCTGAAACTAATGTGACCCTTGGCTTCAGAGATCTCATTGGGCCTGTTCAGACAACACACTAAGCCATGGTTAGGCTACTAACCCTTTTGCAGGAAATGGTTACTGAGCATGTTTAAACTGTGGTTATGTAGCCACCGTGGTTAGGAATGTTTCACATGACACATAAGTCATGGTTCACACAACATTCTCAGCCATAATGTTTAGCTCAGAATGCTTAAACACATGTTTCGCATGTTGTCTGAACAGGCTCTTTGAAGCTCTACAACTGCCAAACCAGGGTGATCAAATGTGGAATAGGTACAACAGGTTAAAATCATTACAATTGACCCATTTATCCTTTTTACTTCAATTTCAGATTAATAATAATAATTTGTTTATTTATTACTTGCCACTCCATCTGGATTGAGGCAGGGAACAACATCAAATACAAAAATACTATAAAATACATAAAACTGATTAAAAACATAAAACTAATACATTATTAAAATAACAGCCAGACATCTTAACATTTGACTGAGTAGGCCTGCTGGAAGAGATCCATCTTTATAGCTTTTTTAAATTCAGAAAGACTGTTAAGTTGGCGAATCTCTCCCAGCAGGCCATTCCACAGTCTGGAAGTGGCAGAAGAAAAGGTCCTCTGGGCAATAGTTGACAACCTAGTTTTGGCTGACTGAATAAAGTTCTCCCCATAGGACCTGAGTGTGCAGGGCGGATTGTATGGGAGAAGGCGATCCCACAGGTAACCTGGACCCAAACCGTGTAGGGCTTTAAAGGTAATAATTAACACTTTGTACTTCGCCTGGAAACTAATTAGCAGCCAGTGAAGTGATTTTTAGAGTTGGTGTAAACTGTGCCTTTGGTTTCTTTGTCTTGGGTGTAGAACTTGGCATTCACATCTTTGTGAACTGCCCAGAGAGCTTCGGCTATTGGGCAGTATAGAAATGTAATAAATAAATTTATCCCTATTAAATTTCATTCTGTTGCAGCACAACGCTCCAGCCTATCAAGTGCATTTATATCTTGTAGGATACACAAAGGCATTTCTTGCCGTATTTTGAATAATGTGGAATAAAAAGCAGGAAATAACAGATGAGAGCAGTGTATGGAATGTGTCATGTGCCCAAAACAGTTTTCAGTGCACTTCAATAATGCTATAAAGAAGTAGTATAGATCTAGTCCAGAAGAGAAATTGTTGCCAGCAGCACCCGAGAGGCAGGGCCGGCGCTACCATTAGGCCAACTAGGCAACTAATTTGTATAAAACTAGGGTCACAGTTTTATACAAATTAGCTGTTTTAAGAAAAACATAAAAGGAAAATATAGTTCAGAAACTCTTCTTGAACAGCTGAATCGAATTTGGCAATTTTTGGGTGTGTGTGTGTGTGCAAGTAGTTCGCCTTGCCTTGGGCAGGGGGGGACAGTGGTTTTGAGGGGGCCTACCCCTAGGCAAAGTCGCTTAATTTTTCTGTTGTTGATTATGAATTTTCCCAAAGAAAAGCACATAAAGCATTTCTGAATGTGAAGAAGTGATGTCTTATATATACATCTTGAATAAAAGTGCTTGCCATTACCTTTTTTTAAATCAATCGTTCTAGTTCATATGTATTTAGAACTGATTAAAAAATACTTAATGAGCTGTTTGAAATGGGGCCTACATTTCCCATCTGGCCCAGGCCTATTACCAGCTTTGCCCGGCCCTGGCTTAGGGCGCAAAATAGTCTGGCACCGCAGTGCAGGAACCCCAAATCCATTGTGGTGCAATGCAAGGAGAGATGCAGAGAAAGGATCTTGCAACTTAGCCTCTTAAGGGTTAAAGAAATGACTTCCATTCCTAGAGAGGAAGGTGATTTGGGGAAGGTCCTCCACAGGAAATGCACCTCCCCGGCCCGCAAAGGCCCTCCTTGTCCCGCCTTCTCCATCCAGAGGAGAGAGGACTTAGAGCTGCATCCAGATGTAGCGTCGATGCTTCCTAGGTGGAATCAAGTGAGAAACCACCACCTCCATGAAGGGGAGGCGGTGGGGCAGGGAGGGCAGGAGACAGAGGAGGGGGCAGAAAGACCCGGGGGTGGAAGTGGGAGATGCCCCAATGCAATTCCCCAGTATGTAGACGGGGGCCCCTCTCCGATTTCACCCCATAGGGAGGTGACCTGTTTAGCTGATCCACTTGAAGTTCCGCCCACAATATCAGGACTCTTGCTTCTCCCCGTCCCCCATTCAGGAGACCTGGTGGCCCCCCGTTGGTTTAGCAAATGGGGAGGGGGGGTGTCGATTTTAAAGTGATCTCCAACGCTGAGTCAATTTACTAAAACCATTCCCCCATTAATTCGGCAATGCTTAAACACTCCCCCCCCCCCCACACACAAACGTGGGTCGCCTGTGGCTGAGACGCTCTCCTCGTTCTTTGCTGGATGGATAAACGAAAACGTGGGTGGAGGGAGACAAGGTGCCCCACCGAGGCGGTCCCTCCCAGAAGACATTATTATTATTATTATTATTATTATTATTATTATTATTATTATTAGCATTTATATACTGCTCCATAGCCGAAGCTCTCTGGGCGGTTCACATAAGACAAAACATTTAAAAACAATATACAAAAATTAAAAACCACAAAAGCATACAAAATTCACATACGTTTAAAACCACTATATCAACTTTAGAAACAATGAGCCAAAAAATCACATAGACCCAGGCTCATTACTAGGGTGTCCATATGAAAAGGAGGACAGGGCTCCTCTATCTTTAACAGTTGTATTGAAAAGGGAATTTCAGCAGGTGTCAGTGTATATATGGAGAACCTGGGCAGGATCTACACTACTGCTTTAAAGCGCTTTAAAGTGCTTTATAACAGTTTTGAAAACTGTTGTGGCCCAAGACGCACTCCATATACAGTTGTCAAAGCAGTTATAAAGCGCTTTAAAGCAGTAATGTAATTCCCTCTTCATCACAACAGTTTATTTATTTATTTATTACACTTATAATAAATAGCCAGAGCTCTCTGGGCAGTTTACAGAAATTCTAAAATTGCGATAAAAACAAGTATACAAAATTTAAAATTTTAAAACACAGAACATACACACATAAAGCATTAAAAACTGTTAAAAAACTAAACATGTGGGTGATTAAGATGTGCTGCCATATGCCTGGGCAAAGAGGAAAGTCTTAACCTGGCTCCGGAAAGATAGCAGCATTGGCGCCAGGCAAGCCTCATCAGGGAGATAGTTCCACAGTCCGGGGGCCACCACCGAAAAGGCCCTGTCCCTCGTTGCCACACTCCGAGCCTCTCTCAGAGTAGGCACCTGGAGGAGGACCTTAGATGTTGAGTGCAGTGTACGGGTAGGTTCATTTCGGGAGAGACGTTCCATCAGGTATTGTGGTCCCAAGCCGTGTAAGCCTTTATAGGTCAAAACCAGCACCTTGAATTGGGCTTGGAAACATACAGGCAGCCAGTGCAAGCGGACCAGAGCAGATGTTATATGGTCGAACCTTCTGGTTAAAGCTGCAGGTGCCCTGCCCTCTTTTATACCCTCACTCAAGTATAGCTCCTGCAGCTTTAACTGTTGTGATGAAAAGGGAATTTCACCAGGTTCTCCATATATACAAATGACACCTGCTGAAATTCCCTTTTCTATGCAACTGTTAAAGATACAGGAGCCCTGTCCTCCTTTTCATAGGGTCACCCTACTCATTACATATTGCTAAATGCCTGGGAGAAAAGAAAAGTCTTGACCTGGCGCCGAAAAGATGACAATGTCAACACCAAGAGGGCCTCGTCAGTTAGAGGGCCACCACAGCCCTCTCACAACTGATTCTTATTTTTATATTTATTTATTTATTTATTTATTACATTTATATACTGCCCCATAGCCGAAGTACTCTGGGTGGTTTACAACAGTTAAAAACAGTGAACATTAAAAACAAATATAAAAATTTCAACCATCAAAAGCATAAAAACAACAATATCCATTTAAAACAAACTATTCTGGGGTCAGTTAAAAGCTCAGCATATGTAGTTAACTGCCTGGGAGAAGAGAAAAGTCTTGACCTGGCGGCGGAAAGATGACAGCGTTGGCGCCAGGCGAACGGGGAGATCATTCCTGACTGTCATGCAAGTGACTTTGGTCTGGGTGTCCAAGGCAGAGGATCCTTCCCAGGTCTCCATTTTCTCTTTCACTCCTGGTATTTGTCTGCCATTCCTTTGGGGACACATTTCTACTTGCCCTGACAGCATAATAGTTCTTTAAGTCAGCAATGTCCTGCTTTAAGAGAGCTTTAGGAGTGCTGCTTCGTGAGCCAATCTTTGCCAATCTTTACCCAGGTACACAAGAGAGAAGAGGTCCTCTGGGCCCGTTGGAGATTTTCGGGGACACGGATCAAACGTGGCCAAACGGATCAAACGTGGCCAAACTCAGCTTGCCCTGAAATGCAAAGAGACCTGGATACTGTTAAGCCTTACCTTCTGGGACCTGGATACTGTTAAGCCTTTCCTTCTGGGCTTAAGTCTTGTCCTGACAGTATAAAAATCCATTAACAAGACCATATGCTGCCTTTTCAGAGCCTTAGTAGCACTGCCTCATACAACACACGTTTTCCTGATACAGAAGCGGGAAGAGTTTCTTTGGCCCACTTGGAGGCTTCCTTGGGACACGAACCAAAGATGGCCGATCAAAACTCAGCCGGCCCCGAATCACATAGAGACCTTGATGCCATTAAGACCGAGAGCAGTGGGGAATTCTGGGAAATAATAGTGCAGAAGGTCCACGTTGATGACACGGTCAGCTCAGACGTCCAGCTCCAGCATTTCAGGCAGTTCCGCTACCAGGAGGCTGAGGGGCCCCGAGAAGTTTGCAACCAGCTTCACGATCTTTCCCGTCGGTGGCTGAAGCCGGAGCGACACACGAAAAACCAAATCCTGGACCTGGTGATCCTGGAGCAGTTCCTGACCATCCTGCCAGCGAAGATGGCGAACTGGGTGAGGGAATGCGGAGCGGAGACCAGTTCCCAGGCAGTGGCCCTGGCAGAAGGCTTCCTCCTGAGCCAGGCAGAGGACCAGAGGCAGCAACAGCAGCAGCAGGTGAGAGCATTGCATACAAGGGGGCAGGAATTTTGTTTTCTGACTTTTTAAAAATATATAGATAAATGGATTTGAATATGAAATGCATATATATGGAAAAACAACTTTCTAGCAATTATATATAACCTTCAACAAAAGCAGATGTCATAAATCATGGGAGTTGTGAGATAAGCCACAACTAGAGTGGGTCATTAAACAGTCCAAAATCAATAAACCAGAGGTCTCTGTCTGAAGCCAAGGAAAACAAAATGAGGTCTTGGGACATGCTGAAGAATAGTTGAAGTCATTCCGGGTTCAAGAATAGTCCAAGCTGTGTCCAGGAGCTGGCGGGAATGCTACTGCTATGGATAAGCAGAAATAAGAATTGCTTCCAGCTCCTGAACTGAGCTCGAGGTTTGCTTTATGCCAAGGCTGATGGATGAGTGAGGCCAGCTGGGTCAGACTGTTCTGCTTGCTCATGTGCTGGGCCCCTCCTCAAACACTCTCAGGCTGAACTGTTCTGTGTCCTCCATCCCAAATGGAGGCACAACAGCAGATCAATTATCCAGATAAGCATCTGTTCAAAAGTGATGTGCATTTACCAAGAGTTCAAATATTGAAAGTATTGTAAGATCCTCAGTCCATTGCATTGCTTCTAGTGTGGTAATATAAGTCTTTTAGCTACCAAAAGGGTGCAGAGAACCCATTGATGCTGACCTTTTGTTAATTTCTGTGAAGCAGGTAAATAATTCAAAAGGGCTTGTACATCAGCAAATGTTAAAGACTGTTCCAGTACAAAATTTATCCCTATAACAGCCTTCTCCCCCAAACAAGCAACTACTGGACATTTCCAAAGCATACGTTTTAAAGAGACATTAGCTGCATTACACTGCCAACAGTTAGCCGAATTATATACAATCCCTTATTATAGAGATGATGTGATGTCCAGTAGACATGAAACAAATGTTTTTGCTGAGTAAAATCAGCCTAAGATCCATAGATTTTACACATATGGACACCAAAGCAGCAATCCATTCAATAAGCAAAATGTGACATCCAGTTCCCTATCCCATTGCTACTTAAAAACTCGGTATGTCATATTTATTCACCAATAACAAGTATTCATAGACATGGATTGTGGGACACTTTGGCTGACCAGCCTCAGTACGCGCTTCCAATGATGATGGAGGCTCTGTTATAAAAGCAGCCGGGCAAAACCTAGATGCTAACAAATTCTGGAGTAGCAAGTTACTGCCATTCAGCCATAACTGGCAAATCACATTTAGCACGCAGGATGAAAACCAACAAGGACACATCATTGGTATCCACCAGTCGCTCCAAATTAAAAATCATCTTTCCTTGTGTGCCAGAAAAATTATTTTATTTTTAATGTTTAGTTCTGGATTGCTGAATAACCTAAACAAACAAGGACCATGAGAAATAAATTACAGAACTAATGTATTTGCTTACACATGTGATACTAGATAAGGATAATACTATATATTCATACCATTGATAGTAAATAATTATGTTACTGCATGAATACAACGCCCAGTTAGCTCCGCAATTCAACACATCGCTTGTGGAATATAGAAGTGATCATAATTAATTCTGTCTAAATAGACTGTGGTACTCTAATGGTTTTACATGGAAGATAACAGTATTCGTGTGTAAATATTGTCCACACCATTAATACATGACAGATAACACAATGGCCAATAAAGATAACAATAATGGCCACGTTATTTTTAGTTCTGGATTACCCCATAGAGACAAATTAGCATGAGAAAAGGGATCCAAATTGGAATTGACATGACATTATACTCCACATCTCTCTCTTAACCTTAGGAAGTATTCTTGTATGCCTAGAACCCAATGCCATCCATTTAGAGGAACCAGAGAAAAAATATTACAAAACTGAAAGAACTGGGCATGTTTAGCCTGGAGAAGAGAAGATTGAGGGGAGACATGATAGCACTCTTCAAATACTTAAAAGGTTGTCACACAGAGGAGGGCCAGGATCTCTTCTCGATCCTCCCACAGTGCAGGACACGGAATAATGGACTCAAGTTAAAGAAAGCCAGATTCCAGCTGGACATCAGGAAAAACTTCCTGACTGTTAGAGCAGTGCGACAATGGAATCCGTTACCTAGGGAGGTTGTGGGCTCTCCCACACTAGAGGCCTTCAAGAGGCAGCTGGACAACCATCTGTCAGGGATGCTTTAGGGTGGATTCCTGCATTGAGCAGGGGGTTGGACTCGATGGCCTTGTAGGCCCCTTCCAACTCTGCTATTCTATGATTCTATGAAGAGGATCCTATGTACACAGGAAAGACCAAAATTCAGTATGAATCAACAAATGAGCTGGATGATATAAAGCAACATCCGGAAATCCAAGTCAACCTTCTTTAATTGGAAGATAAACCTGGCAGATAGAAACCCACTGTCGTGTTTTTCAGAACACTCCTGCTTTCGATGGGAGGCAAATGATGAGACTTGCTAAGTAATCCACAAAGCTTTTATTAAGCAACAAACGTCTCTTCTACCTGAACAGAGTCTAACCTCTTGGAAAGGTCCCCGTAGGCAAAACTATGCCAACTAAGCAAGGCAATTGTCCGTTCAAGAAGAATAGGAAGCCACTTATCAAACACCTGTAACTTCAGAGTGCCTGGTGTGGAGGCAGGTTCTGGCGCAATCAAACTGATTTTCTCATGCCTTCCTTCCGCTCTGTGCATTTGAGCTTCCGGCGGACTGTAGCATTAGCTAGCTTGTTGGGATGCTCACCTCCAGAAGAAAGCTCACTTCCCCCTGAGTGTAGGATTTGGCTTTGAGGAGATAAGCTCTGGAGACTCCCAGCTGGGGAATCGCCCGTGAGAGCTTCCTCCCCCACTGGTACAGGCTGGCTGGTGCCTGGCGCTGCGTTTTCTAGTTCTGAATCTGATTCTGATTGATTACCGGAAACATCGTCTCCCAAAACAGGGGAAATAGGGCTAGACATTACACCCACCAAAAATTTACAAAACAAAGCGTTGGTTTTCTGAAAATATTTGCCAGGTACAGATAAAGGAATTATGCATAGAACACAAACAATCCAAGCTACAGCATTAACCATATGTGTTTTTACCTTATCCTCCACTCCCAGCTCAGCTATGACGATATCCATCTGTCTAAGTCTTAAGATATCTTATTAATAGATTATTCAAATTAAGTGTAATCATTTGAGATATATATCAGGGAATAAGTATTACAAGATAATGTCCCATATATTTTTTGACTCCCTCATTCTTTTTTTAATCCTTCCTCTTGCTCCATGTCTTGGATCCTGATTGCTGCTTCAGGTAAAGACAGAGTTTGCAGAAGTGGGACCTGATTTCCCTGCAGCAGAAAGGGCTCCACCAGACACCGGGCAGAACCCCCCGCAAGCAGAGATCAAGCAGGAGGTTGACGGACATTTCTGCTTGCAGGGTAAGGATTCATTTGGGATGGGTGTAATTAAACCTGGTCTTTCTCTCCGGAGTATGGAAGAGATCCCTGGGCTGCTTTTATTTCCCCTGTATCATTTGTGGGGTAAGAAGCTTGTCTCCAGCCTTTTCCACAATTCAAAAGTAGCTTTGATTTCCAACATTCTCTTCTCCCAGGCATTTAAATGCATATGTTGAGTTTTAATCGACCCCAGATCTATCATTGCCTGAGAACTCAAAAGTTGTTTTTAAATAGATATTATCTTTGTATAGTGTCTGTTTTTATGTTTTTAAAATTTGTGTCGTGATTTTTAATGTGCAATATTTTCATCTTTTGTGAAACTGCCCAGAGAGCTTTGGCTATGGGGCGTTATAGAAATGTAATCAATAAATAAAATGAAATAAACATTTGGAGGTTTTAAACATAGAAAGCAACAGTTTAATTGGTAGTCATGAGCCCAAATGAGGAAATCTGACTTCTCAACATGCAAATTAAAGATCAGACTTCTTGTAATGCCCAGATGTACTTTGACTTATTTATTTATTTATTGCATTTTTATACCGCCCAATAGCCGAAGCTCCCTGGGTGGTTCACAAAAATTGAAACCATTCACATCTGAAAGAATACGAGTTGCAATTCTATGCATTTGACTGGGAAGACAGTCCTATTATATACAAATTTATTTATTCATTTATTACATATTTATACTGCTCTCTGGGCAGTTTACAATTAAAATCATATATACAAAAAGACAAGATTTAAAACTTTTAAGACTTTCATTTAAAACCAGGATGAGTTGTAGTCCAGGGAAAGCTTGTCTAACAAGGTATGTTTTCAGGAGGTGTTTTCCACCTCCTGAACTGCATGAGGGAGGGTTTTCCAGAGGGTAGGGGCCACTACAGAGAAGGCCCGGCGTTGCGGTTCTAATAATAATAATAATAATTTATTTCTTACCTGCCTCTCCACTTGGATCGAGGCGAGGAACAACAGTGAATATAAAACACATAAAAACTGATTAAAAACATAGTATACATGATTAAAACACCCTAAAAACATTCTAAAATGGCGACATTCCGTCCCTATGGGAATGACGAGCAGGGCCTTCTCTGACGATCGTAAATGTTGTCTGGGTGTGTGTAAGGGAAGGCTAGGTATCCTGGTCCCAAGTTGTTTCGGGCTTTATAAGATGATTTATTTATTTATTTATTATTTAAGGATTTTTATGCCGCCATTCAGCCAAAAAAGGCTCTCACGGCGGCTTACAAAAGTATTTCTTGACAGTCCCTGCCCACAGGCTTACAATCCAAAAGACATGACACAAAAGGAAAGGGGATTGGGAGGGGGGGGAGGAGGGGGGAAAGGAAAACAAACTCAGGCACTTCAATCTTAGTTGCAAAGTTCAGCAGTTACAGGTGACAGCAGGAGGGAGGGGGCTCTCAGCTGGAGCTGGACCCAGGCACGGTGGAGAGGCGCCTGGCTGCTGCTTCCTCCCTCACTGGAGGCCTCTGCAGAGACAGTTGGTAGCAGGAGGGAGGGGGCTCTCAGCTGGAGCTGGACCCAGGCACGGTGGAGAGGTGCCTGGCTGCTGCTTCCTCCCTCACTGGAGGCCTCTGCAGAGACAGTTGGTAGCAGGAGGGAGGGGGCTCTCAGCTGGAGCTGGACCCAGGCACAGTGGAGAGGCGCCTGGCTGCTGCTTCCTCCCTCACTGGAGGCCTCTGCAGAGACAGTTGGCAGCAGGAGGGAGGGGGCTCTCAGCTGGAGCTGGACCCAGGCACGGTGGAGAGGTGCCTGGCTGCTGCTTCCTCCCTCACTGGAGGCCTCTGCAGTGACAGTTGGCAGCAGGAGGGAGGGGGCTCTCAGCTGGAGCTGGACCCAGGCATGGTGGAGAGGCGCCTGGCTGCTGCTTCCTCCCTCACTGGAGGCCTCTGCAGAGACAGTTGGCAGCAGGAGGGAGGGGGCTCTCAGCTGGAGCTGGACCCAGGCACGGTGGAGAGGCGCCTGGCTGCTGCTTCCTCCCTCACTGGAGGCCTCTGCAGAGACAGTTGGCAGCAGGAGGGAGGGGGCTCTCAGCTGGAGCTGGACCCAGGCACAGTGGAGAGGCGCCTGGCTGCTGCTTCCTCCCTCACTGGAGGCCTCTGCAGAGACAGTTGGTAGCAGGAGGGAGGGGGCTCTCAGCTGGAGCTGGACCCAGGCACAGTGGAGAGGCGCCTGGCTGCTGCTTCCTCCCTCACTGGAGGCCTCTGCAGAGACAGTTGGTAGCAGGAGGGAGGGGGCTCTCAGCTGGAGCTGGACCCAGGCACGGTGGAGAGGCGCCTGGCTGCTGCTTCCTCCCTCACTGGAGGCCTCTGCAGAGACAGTTGGTAGCAGGAGGGAGGGGGCTCTCAGCTGGAGCTGGACCCAGGCACAGTGGAGAGGCGCCTGGCTGCTGCTTCCTCCCTCACTGGAGGCCTCTGCAGAGACAGTTGGTAGCAGGAGGGAGGGGGCTCTCAGCTGGAGCTGGACCCAGGCACAGTGGAGAGGCGCCTGGCTGCTGCTTCCTCCCTCACTGGAGGCCTCTGCAGAGACAGTTGGTAGCAGGAGGGAGGGGGCTCTCAGCTGGAGCTGGACCCAGGCACAGTGGAGAGGCGCCTGGCTGCTGCTTCCTCCCTCACTGGAGGCCTCTGCAGAGACAGTTGGTAGCAGGAGGGAGGGGGCTCTCAGCTGGAGCTGGACCCAGGCACGGT
This sequence comes from Elgaria multicarinata webbii, assembly GCF_023053635.1. Classification (NCBI taxonomy): domain Eukaryota; kingdom Metazoa; phylum Chordata; class Lepidosauria; order Squamata; family Anguidae; genus Elgaria; species Elgaria multicarinata. Next base: position 157,470,387 of record NC_086173.1, read on the forward strand.
GGAGAGGCGCCTGGCTGCTGCTTCCTCCCTCACTGGAGGCCTCTGCAGAGACAGTTGGTAGCAGGAGGGAGGGGGCTCTCAGCTGGAGCTGGACCCAGGCACGGTGGAGAGGCGCCTGGCTGCTGCTTCCTCCCTCACTGGAGGCCTCTGCAGTGACAGTTGGCAGCAGGAGGGAGGGGGCTCTCAGCTGGAGCTGGACCCAGGCACAGTGGAGAGGCGCCTGGCTGCTGCTTCCTCCCTCACTGGAGGCCTCTGCAGAGACAGTTGGTAGCAGGAGGGAGGGGGCTCTCAGCTGGAGCTGGACCCAGGCACGGTGGAGAGGCGCCTGGCTGCTGCTTCCTCCCTCACTGGAGGCCTCTGCAGAGACAGTTGGTAGCAGGAGGGAGGGGGCTCTCAGCTGGAGCTGGACCCAGGCACGGTGGAGAGGCGCCTGGCTGCTGCTTCCTCCCTCACTGGAGGCCTCTGCAGAGACAGTTGGTAGCAGGAGGGAGGGGGCTCTCAGCTGGAGCTGGACCCAGGCACGGTGGAGAGGCGCCTGGCTGCTGCTTCCTCCCTCACTGGAGGCCTCTGCAGTGACAGTTGGCAGCAGGAGGGAGGGGGCTCTCAGCTGGAGCTGGACCCAGGCACGGTGGAGAGGCGCCTGGCTGCTGCTTCCTCCCTCACTGGAGGCCTCTGCAGAGACAGTTGGCAGCAGGAGGGAGGGGGCTCTCAGCTGGAGCTGGACCCAGGCACGGTGGAGAGGCGCCTGGCTGCTGCTTCCTCCCTCACTGGAGGCCTCTGCAGTGACAGTTGGCAGCAGGAGGGAGGGGGCTCTCAGCTGGAGCTGGACCCAGGCACAGTGGAGAGGCGCCTGGCTGCTGCTTCCTCCCTCACTGGAGGCCTCTGCAGTGACAGTTGGCAGCAGGAGGGAGGGGGCTCTCAGCTGGAGCTGGACCCAGGCACGGTGGAGAGGCGCCTGGCTGCTGCTTCCTCCCTCACTGGAGGCCTCTGCAGAGACAGTTGGCAGCAGGAGGGAGGGGGCTCTCAGCTGGAGCTGGACCCAGGCACGGTGGACAGGCGCCTGGCTGCTGCTTCCTCCCTCACTGGAGGCCTCTGCAGAGACAGTTGGCAGCAGGAGGGAGGGGGCTCTCAGCTGGAGCTGGACCCAGGCACAGTGGAGAGGCGCCTGGCTGCTGCTTCCTCCCTCACTGGAGGCCTCTGCAGAGACAGTTGGTAGCAGGAGGGAGGGGGCTCTCAGCTGGAGCTGGACCCAGGCACGGTGGAGAGGTGCCTGGCTGCTGCTTCCTCCCTCACTGGTGGCCTCTGCAGAGACAGTTGGTGGCAGGAGGGAGGGGGCTCTCAGCTGGAGCTGGACCCAGGCACAGTGGAGAGGTGCCAGGCTGCTGCTTCCTCCCTCACTGGAGGCCTCTGCAGAGACAGTTGGTAGCAGGAGGGAGGGGGCTCTCAGCTGGAGCTGGACCCAGGCACGGTGGAGAGGTGCCTGGCTGCTGCTTCCTCCCTCACTGGTGGCCTCTGCAGAGACAGTTGGCAGCAGGAGGGAGGGGGCTCTCAGCTGGAGCTGGACCCAGGCACAGTGGAGAGGCGCCTGGCTGCTGCTTCCTCCCTCACTGGAGGCCTCTGCAGAGACAGTTGGTAGCAGGAGGGAGGGGGCTCTCAGCTGGAGCTGGACCCAGGCACGGTGGAGAGGCGCCTGGCTGCTGCTTCCTCCCTCACTGGAGGCCTCTGCAGTGACAGTTGGCAGCAGGAGGGAGGGGGCTCTCAGCTGGAGCTGGACCCAGGCACAGTGGAGAGGCGCCTGGCTGCTGCTTCCTCCCTCACTGGAGGCCTCTGCAGTGACAGTTGGCAGCAGGAGGGAGGGGGCTCTCAGCTGGAGCTGGACCCAGGCACGGTGGAGAGGCGCCTGGCTGCTGCTTCCTCCCTCACTGGAGGCCTCTGCAGAGACAGTTGGCAGCAGGAGGGAGGGGGCTCTCAGCTGGAGCTGGACCCAGGCACGGTGGACAGGCGCCTGGCTGCTGCTTCCTCCCTCACTGGAGGCCTCTGCAGAGACAGTTGGCAGCAGGAGGGAGGGGGCTCTCAGCTGGAGCTGGACCCAGGCACAGTGGAGAGGCGCCTGGCTGCTGCTTCCTCCCTCACTGGAGGCCTCTGCAGAGACAGTTGGTAGCAGGAGGGAGGGGGCTCTCAGCTGGAGCTGGACCCAGGCACGGTGGAGAGGTGCCTGGCTGCTGCTTCCTCCCTCACTGGTGGCCTCTGCAGAGACAGTTGGTGGCAGGAGGGAGGGGGCTCTCAGCTGGAGCTGGACCCAGGCACAGTGGAGAGGTGCCAGGCTGCTGCTTCCTCCCTCACTGGAGGCCTCTGCAGAGACAGTTGGTAGCAGGAGGGAGGGGGCTCTCAGCTGGAGCTGGACCCAGGCACGGTGGAGAGGTGCCTGGCTGCTGCTTCCTCCCTCACTGGTGGCCTCTGCAGAGACAGTTGACAGCAGGAGGGAGGGGGCTCTCAGCTGGAGCTGGACCCAGGCCCGATGGAGAGGTGCCTGGCTGCTGCTACCTCCCTTGTACATGGCTTGGTAAAAGGTTATGTACACAGGCAGCCAGTGCAGTTCTTTTAACACAGGTTTTATGTGGGCAGAGCTAGGCGTCCCCGTGAGCACCTCAGCTGCTGCGTTCTCCACAAGCTGCAGCTTCCAAACCACACACATGGGTAGCCCCACATAGGGCGCATTAAAGTAAGGTTATGGAATGACCATGGTTAGGGTATCCCTATTCAGGAATGGGCGTAGCTGGCATACCGCTCAAAGTTGGTAATGGGCGCTCCGGGCCACCGAGGCCGCCTGGGTCTCCAGTGACAAAGATGGGTCCAGGAGCACCCCCAAACTACGGACCTGCTCCTTCAGAGAGAGTGTAACCCCATCCAGAACAGGCAAACACCCCAATTCCCGGTCCTGTGGACCACCAACCCAGAAGGTCTCTGTCTTAACAGGATTTTGCCTCAGTTTGTTAGCCTTCATCCAAGCCACAACTATATCAGAACGTGCACGGAGTTTACCTCCAAGGCGTTTAGGATGGTTATCTCAATCTCTGAGACTGGCATGAGCTACGGCCCTCCCATCACCTTTGTCTCTTGCAGGGGATAGAATGACGCTGACAATAGGTACTCAGCCATCTCTTCTTTGTGATGGAGTGGAGCCGGAGCAGGTAGGTGGAAGGATCACTGGGAACATAGCAGGGAGGAACTTGGGTGCCTCCATCCCCTGCTCGCCTCGCAGGGCCAGGACACATAGAATCATAGAATCGTGGAGTTGGAAGGGGCCTACAAGGCCATCAAGTCCAACCCCCTGCTCAATGCAGGAATCCACCCTAAAGCATCCCTGACAGATGCTTGTCCAGCTGCCTCTTGAAGGCCTCTAGTGTGGGAGAGTCCACAACCTCCCTAGGTCATTAGTTCCATTGTCGTAGTGCTCTAACAGTCAGGAAGTTTTTCCTGATGTCCAGCTGGAATCTGGCTTCCTTTAACTTGAGCCTGTTATTCCGTGTCCTGCACTCTGGAAGGATCGAGAAGAGATCCTGGCCCTCCTCTGTCCCTCTTTTCCTTCGGTAAAGCTAAGAGCATATGGAGAGCCCTGCTGGATTGAAACAAAGGACCATCTAGTCCAGCATCCTGTTTCTAACAGTGGCCCACCAGGAAGCCCGTAAGCTGGACAGGAAGACCATAGACATTTCTTGCTTTTTTTTCCTCCAGCAACTGGTTTGCACAGAAAGCAAGTTTCAATCCTGCAGTATAATGCCCAGTTTATGTTATCCTTGAGAAGGAAACTTTTTCTCTTTCCATCCAGGGTCTGGTGTCTTTTGAGGAGGTTGCCGTGTGCTTCACGGAGGAGGAGTGGGCCCTGCTGGATCCTGACCAGAGAGCCCTGCACAGGCAGGTCATGGAGGAGAACCGGGGGATCGTGGCCTCTCTCGGTAAGGCTCCTTGTTTGCCTGCTTAATGATCGTATCGGGTTCCAAACTGAATCATGATGAGGAAGATAATATTGCCATTTTTGTTGGCTCTTCTATATTATTCATTTATTTAGCATTTTGGGGCTGCTTTTTAGGATGCAGTTCTCAGAAGGCAGTGTTCAAGAAGATAATAAGTTACATTAAGTTATATTAAAATCCTCAAATGCTTATACGCTGTTTTATTACAGCAGCTTAAAAGCACAAGTCTCAAACATAATACAAACATTTAAAAAAACACATTAAGAAAAAAACAAATTAAGAGTGTCCTCAGAAGGGCGGTTTTTCATGCTTTTGCACTTCTTTGTTTATCATTTAGCCCCGCGATCTTCACGTGACATTTATTTATTTATTTATTTATCATTTTCATATACCGCTCCCCATTGAAAAGTTCGGAGCGGTGTACAAGATAAAATACAATAAAAACAGAATAAAGCACTTTAAAATAGATTTTAAAAGATGCAAAATGTCCAGTAAACCGTGGCTGGTCATTAAGGAAAGCCTTTTTGGAATAATGACGTTTTCAGGAGGCGACGAAAGGAATACAAAGTTGGCTGACCTCCAGAGGCAGGGAATTCCACAGGAGGGGGGCCACCACGCTGAAGGCTCTTCCCCTGGTGGACTCCAGTCGGAGGATGGGTCTATGTGGAACCACCAGGAGCATGACATTGTGCTTGCGCTGCTGTCATCTCGCCTCTTCCCCTTCCTTTCCTGTGTTATTTTAGGACGGGAAAACTGCAGTATTGTTCTGCCCGCGTGATAAAACCACCATTCCATCCCTGGGTATTTCTGACCTCCCGCTATTTACTGCTGATGAAGGGAGGGAAGGGACGGTTCTAGAAACAAAGCCCTATGAAGAGAGACTGAAAGAACTGGGCATGTTTAGCCTGGAAAAGAGAAGATGGAGGGGAGACATGATAGCACTCTTCAAATACTTAAAAGGTTGTCACACAGAGGAGGGCCAGGATCTCTTCTCGATCCTCCCAGAGTGCAGGACACGGAATAACGGGCTCAAGTTAAAGGAAGCCAGATTCCGGCTGGACATCAGGAAAAACATCCTGACTGTTAGAGCAGTGTGACAATGGAATCAGTTACTTAGGGAGGTTGTGGGCTCTTCTCCCACACTAGAGGCCTTCAAGAGGCAGCTGGACAAGCATCTGTCAGGGATGCTTTAGGGTGGATTCCTGCATTGAGCAGGGGGTTGGACTCGATGGTCTTGTAGGCCCCTTCTTACTCTACTATTCTATGATTCTATGATCCTCCGGCACACCATTTGGACCCTTTCCCCATCTTGCTTGCAGAGGTGCGCTGAGGTAGTCTACCGGACTTGCGCTCATGTGCCCTCACTTTGTCCTCCTTTTTCCAGTTCTCTCATGGCTGAGACTTCTGTAGTTCTTGTTGCTTGTAATGCCCCGCAAAGGCCACAGGGACTCCTGACGACACCAGGAGACCCTCAACGTGCCGCAAATTTGGGGCTAAAGCAAGATTCAGGAGCAGCCACAGGAACATGGATTCGCCGGGGAGATGGCTGCGTGCAGCCACAACCACAGGGCCTTGGAGCGTAGATCAAAGACTAAGGTCACGCGGCTTGAATATGAGCACGCGTTGGCTCACAATGCCCATTCTGGGAATAACTGGGTGACTCGCCTGTCATATCTGGCTCTGCTCTCCCTAGTTTGGAAGAAGGTGTTTCAAGTAATTGATCCGAATCAGACTCTGAAGTAGAGGAGTTGGCGCCAGATACAGGCTAGCCTGTATCAGTGGGGGAGAAAGCTCTCATGGGCTCTTCACCAGGTGGTGGTGAACTCCCTCCAGAGCTTATCTTGTCAAGGGTAAATAATACACAGTCAGTGGGAAGCTAACATTCTTCCGAAGGAGAGAGCACCGACAGGCTAGCCGATCTTAGAGTAAGTTTGCAAGCTAAAAGGGGCGGAGCGAAAGGAAGGCAAGAGAAAGTCCGCCCGTCTTGCATCACGTCAGAAGTTGCCTCAGAACTAGTCTCTCTGAAGTTAACGTGTATTGGGGAAAGGCTTTCCGTTCTCCTTGAAAGGACAATTGTCTCACTTAGTTTGCATAGTTTTGCCTAGGAAGAAGTTTCCAAGAGATTAGACTCTCTTCAGGTGGGAAGAGATGTTTATTGCTTCAATAAAGCACTGTGGATTACTTAGCGAGCCTCGTTATTGTCTCCCAAGAAGGCAGGAGGTTTTTGAGAAACACGACATCGCCCTTTCTTCGACACACTCCGTCGCATCCTCCGTGGGGTTGCGAGCGTCACCCCAAAGGCCTCAGGGCTGGGCTTTCAACAGTAAATGCTGAGGACTACCTGGACGAAGGAGAGGGTAGGTGGTGTTTCGTGGGTGCTTGTTTGTCCCTCAAGCACGTGGTCATCCCATTTCTTCGACCCGCCCCCCCCCCATTCACCGCCCCCCATGTGGGCTCTCGCTGCCATGGGAGAGGCAGAGAAAGCAGATGTGCTGGAGAGGGGGAGGCAAGCCAGAGAGGCACAGGAGCACTGCTGGGGGTGGGGGCAGACCCTCTCTCGCCTGTTCTGTGGACCAGCCAACATTGCACAGTGCGTGTGTGTGTGTATAAGAGCACTTTCCCGGGCACGCGGCTCACCGCAGGCCAGGAGGTTTTCCAAAACACCACCACGCATAAAGGTCAGTGCCTTCTGTGTATCCCCTCAGGCTTCAGCGAGGAAATCCTGCCTGCAGAAGCACCTGCTACGCAGCAGCGGCTGCCCAAGGAATACCCCAGCCCTCCTCCAAACGCCGTGCACAACACTGCTGGTGAGTGCCTCAGCAGGTGGCGTCCCCGGCCCTATCCCGGATCATAGCAGCGTAGCATCCTTTTCCTTACTCTCCCAGCTCATTCAGATTCTTCCTGTGATTCAGGTGCGGGAGGTGCTTCAGGGCAAACCGCTGACGACCGCCCAAGGCCCAGCGATCCACGCGCGAACGTAGGTAAGCAGCCAGCAAACACTTGCCCGGGACCTCCAGCGCTAAGACTGGTGGGGACGGGGAAGGGGAGTGGCGCATGCGCCAGAGAACCCGCCAGGGCGCCGCGCTACCGTACAAGCTTCCGTTCCGAGATCCGCGTTCTCTCGCTTCTTCCCAGTTGGTCCTGCTCTTGGTTATCCCATGGCAGCTCGTCCCCGAGCTGCTCGCCGCGGCCAGCACAAGATCGGGACGCTGCGGGGGGAGCGCATCGAAGCGCTGTTTGTCCAGTTGGTGGAGCAGACCAGGAGGGACCAGGAGCGAATGACGCAGCAGTGGGCGGTGGCCCGAAGCCAGCTGGCAGCTATGGACAGAGACGGAGAGCGGGAGCGAGAGCGGGAGCGGGAGCGGGAGCGGCAGGAGCGAGAGCGGGAGCGGCAAGAATGGCGCAAGGAGAGGGCCGGAGCCGAGGAGAGGAGCCGGGTGTTTAGGGACAGCATGCTTGACTTCACTGCACTTCTACGTACCCTTGCGGACGGGGTTGTCCCCCTTGTGTCTGGCCATGGGGCGAGCGGCCTCTGCCCCCGCCAGCAGAGGGAGCGGGGCTTGCGACGCCCGACGACGACGTCCCGTCCCGATAACCATCCCGGAAGGGCAGGTCGGAAAGCGGGTTCCTGCCGAGAGCGGAACCGACCTCGACGCCACGGCCCCCGTCCAGAGGGACACGTCAGCCCAGATAGCAGCGGTGTCCATACAGAGCGGGTGGAGGGAACACAAGCTGGCACCGCTCTTCGGGCAGAAGACTTCTGCTCCAGCCCACTCATGCCGCCGCCATCGCTTGAGGCAGGGCTGGGGGGGGCCATTTCCAGCAGTGCCTCCCTCCTCGAAGACGGTTCAGACGCCGAGACCTCCATAGACTGCCCGGAGGAGGGTCCGGCAGCGTTTGCAGCGTCCACCACGGTGCCTGCATCTCCGTTGCTGGCTGCACCCAAAATGCTCCTGTACTCCAAGGAGGGGCGCTTCCTTGGAAAGGAAGGGACTCCGCACTACCCACCTCGGGCGGGTGGCGTGAAGCGCAGCGCCCGCACCGTCCGTCCTCGTGTGCCTTACAGTCCCCTCCGTTAAGTTGGGGAGCTCTCCTTTCCCTCCCTTGATAATCAGGCTCAAAGAAGTCGAGCAACACTGTATTGTGTGGTCCGGTTATTACGTTCACCTCAGTACAGCAGCCCTGTATTCTGTCGGCTGGTTATTATCAGGGCTGGCGCTTCCATAGAGGCCAGTTAGGCGGCCGCCTAGAGCGCCAAGGTAAGGGGCGCCAAACAGCGGCTCGTAAGTCACCCTCCCACTCCCAGAGCCGCTCTGGCCGAGTGAGAGGCAGCTTCCGGGCGCGCCATTCCGAAGCCTTCCGCCTCGCCCCCCAGCGTCCCTGGCTTGGCTTCAGCTGGGCGCCCGCCCAGCAGCTGAAGCCAACCTGGGACACTGGGGGGGGGGCGGGGGCGGGCGGCTCCACGTTCTGACATCCAGCGCGCACCGGAAGTCAGAACGTGGAGCCGTCTGACTGCTGTCCCCTAGCTTCCCGGCTTGGCTTTGGCTGGGGGCTCCCAGCCAAAGACAAGCCGGGATGCTGGGGGTGGGGGTGGGGCAGCAAATGGACAGAATTGGAGCTGTCCGCCCACCCCTCCGCAGTGTCCCACCAAGCCAGGAGGACTTCGGGCGAGGGACAGGTAACCTGTCTCCGCCTACTTGGGGTGGGAGTGGGGGTGGGGATACGGTGGGGTGGGGTGGGGGTGAAAGCAGCTCACCTTGCCTAGGGCGCAAAAAAGCCTGGCACTGGCCCTGGTTATTATTTTACATTAAGTTAACCAACAGCGTCTTCATCGGGGTTGGTTGCTATGTTTCAATCACCGAAGCAGTACTGTTTGTTCCTATGTACCCCTGTTGACTAGTAAACCAATTCCTCCTGTTTTGCTGTTATTAATTTAAATAAAGTTAAGCAAAACTTCTTATTTATTAATTGCATTTATATCCCGCCTTTTTTCCTCCAAGGAACCCAAGGCGGCGTACATATCCTCCTCCTCCTCCTCTCTACTTTATCCTCACAACAACAATCCTGTGAGGTGGGTTGTGCTGAGAGTCTGTGACTGGCCCAAAGTCACCAAGTGGGTTTCCATGGCTAAGTGGGGTCTAGAACCCGGTTATCCCGACTCCCAGTCTGACACTTTAGCCACTACACCACACTGGCATTTCTATACCACCCAATACCCGAAGCTACTCCTAGAGATTGGTTATTATATGTCCTACTGTTAGTACATCCATCTGGTGTCCAGGGAAGAAACATGAGTCGGGGCAATGAACTTCCATGTAAATTGCCAATGCATACCCTTTTCCTTCTCTCTTTCCTGGTTTCATTCCTTCTTCAAAAGTGTGTCTGGTTCTTGTACTTGTGTACAAAGCCTTAAACAACTTGGGACCAGGATACCTGAGAGAGCGCCTTCTCCCCTACCAACTTGCCTGGTCACTGAGGTCATCTGAGGGCATGTTCCTGGTGGTTCCACATAGACCCATCCTCTGATTGGAGTCCACCAGGGGAAGAGCCTTCAGTGTGGTGGCCCCCCTCCTATGGAATTCCCTGCCTCTGGAGGTCAGGCAGGCACCAACTTCGTATTCCTTCCGGCGCCTCCTGAAAACCTTGTTGTTCTAACCAGGAAGCCTTCCCTTAATGACCAGCCATGGTTTATTCTGCACTTTTGTTTCTTTTTAAAAATGTACATTTCATGTGTTTTATTCTATTTTATTTTGTCCGCCACTCTGAAATTCCGAATGGGGAGCAGTACATAAATATTGTAAATAAATAAATAAATAAATAAATGAGATGCCCTCGAAAAAAGACGCAGCCATCGAAAGGTACCAGGAACACCACAGTGCAACAGGCTTGGCCCTGCTTTCTAGCCTGGCATACTCCCATCAATTTCAGACTTTCCCTTGTATTCCTGCATGTCCACCAAGGTGCTGCCTCCAGGGATGGAGCCGGGGAGGTGGTGATACTAGAAATGGTAGAACGGGCCAGGTGGGGTTCATTTGGCCTCCACATAAACAGGTCTCCACATGAGGATAGAATCAAAAACGGAGAAAAGCACCCAAATCATGTGAAAAGAAGGGAGAAACAGATTCTCAGGATGCTGAAGATTTAGGGGAGACATGAGAGCACTCTTCAAATACTTGAAAGGTTGTCACACAGAGGAGGGCCAGGATCTCTTCTCGATCCTCCCAGAGTGCAGGACACGGAATAACGGGCGCAAGTTAAAGGAAGCCAGATTCCAGCTGGACATCAGGAAAAACTTCCTGACTGTTAGAGCAGTACGGCAATGGAATCAGTGACCTAGGAAGGTGGTGGGCTCTCCCACATTAGAGGCCTTCAAGAGGCAGCTGGACAACTATCTGCCAGGGATGCTTTAGGGTGGATTCCTGCATTGAGCAGGGGTTGGACTCGATGGCCTTGTCGGCCCCTTCCAACTCTGCTATTCTATGATTCTATGATTTGTAAGTTGAAGAGCCCGACGCTTTTCGGCCTGTATCTTTTCAAGGTCTTCTTCAGGGGGCTGCAAACATTTAAATTACATATTGTAAAACCTGGTAGGGATTATTGGAATATGTTGGTCTAATATTTACAACCTTATTTTAGTTATTGCCAGACTGGGCTTCTGGCCAATAACCTTATAACAGAGTTTTGCAGCGGTTTCCAGCAAATCAGCACAGACACAGATTAAGACTGAGACTTTCAGTAGGTTTAAACAAACCTTTACTGGCATATAAAAATATAATTTAGTTATGGCAATCACAAATACAAATACTTACATACGGTCAGTCAATACAGCTCTGATACAGTGATCATTTCTGAGTGAGTGAGTGATACATGTACATGGGAATACAATCCTTTTTATAGGCTAACTGTACAATGATGCAACTGCTTGCAATCCCTTAATTGAAACAATCAAGTCACCAATTATTCAATCATGACATCAATGTCCAGGTGCAACGTTGACCTTTAAGTTTTCTGCTGAGTCTTCTGATTCCTCCAGCTCCTCAGCAATTAGTAAATCCCTGGAAACATATCCAGGATCCATTCCAGGATCCAACAGGGATAACATATAGTAAAAATATATTCTTACTGTAAAATTAACTTGACATATTGCCACAGGGGCCTATGTACGTATGTAAATTATTTGAAAGTATAATTTATTATACAATATTAATATACAAGCTACTTTGTATATTAATATTTTAATACATACATACAAAATGCTAAGATATGTTTTGTATGCACAGCTTTGCATTATCAAAGTAAAGGAAAATCGATCCTTCACAAATGTAATCAGGTGGACTTTCTCATTGGTGGACTATCAAGGAAAGGGTTTAAGGGGGGAAATAATTCCTAAAAAATCAAGGGATGAACCGATCGGATTCAAACTTGGCATGCCAAAAGCTCTACTTAAGAGCTCTCAAGGTCCCAGGTTTCATCACTTTATCTTTAAAAACTACACAAATGAAAGCATTTTGGTTAATTCCCGTAGGAGCTCCAACGAGGAAGGGGGGAAGGCTGCCTTGTCAATCACAATGTCCATCAACGACAAGAACCAATGAACTGGAAGGGGAAGAAGGAGGGGCAGGATGGGGCGGGCTCAATAGCAGGAGAGCAAACAAGTGAAAAAAGAGTTCACCGGTATAGCGATGGTCGTGAAAGGGAGGAGTGCTTGCAACGCTTATGAAACGGAGGTAAAAAACGTGGAGGTAAACCAGAGGGGGGAAATAGGTGTGATGGAGCCCTAAAACACATGGTAAGAGCAGAATCCCATTGAAGTCTTTTCAATTCTTCCCTTCTTTGAAATCATTAATTGAGGCAATGATTTGTGAAAGGGATCAAGTCCATAGTTGCCAAAATTCATTGGAGTCTGCAGTTATTGCCCTACAGATAAGCATCTGACAACAGGCCTGTGACGTAAGCTAGGCTGAGAGAAAGTAACTGGCCAAGAAACACATAGTACATTTCAGCCCTGTTCAGAAGAAGTCTTAAACCACGGTGCCTTAAGATGGATGGATGATATTCTGGAGGTGACAGACTTGACCTTGGGGGAGCTAGGGGTGGCGACAGCCGACAGAAAGCTCTGGCGTGGGCTGGTCCATGAAGTCACGAAGAGTCGGAAGCGACTGAACGAATAAACAACAAAAAAGCCATGGTTTAAGGTGTCTTCTGAGCAAGACTTCGTTTTTCAGCTGAAAGGTGAACCCAGATTTCCATGGGCCCAATTAAACGCATTGTACTACACCAACAGTCAGTCAGTGGCAGGCAACAGAGACACATGTGGTAAGGACAGCATCCCATTGAAATTTTTTAAGTTCTTTATCAAACCCATTAATGTGGGGGGGAATCAATTATTTGAGGTTCTATTGCTAACTCAGGCTTTTCACAATTTCTTGTCTATATTCCAGAAGGTGACAGATGGAAAGGGGCGAATAAAAGAGAAATATGTGGGATGTCACCAATGAGAGACAAATATAAAAACAGAAAACAGCAGAAAAGAAAAGCTGAAGCAACTGGCAACAGCAGGAATACTTCCTTTGCTTCTCAGGACAGTGCCTGCCACGAAATCACAACCCAAGAAAAAATGCACAAACGATTGGGGGGAAACACGTTCCCTATGCATAGGAAAACATTCAATTCTGAATCCAACATTAAAGCTCATTTAAAAATTCACACACTGAAGAAACCATATAAATGCCTGGAATGTGGAAAGAGCTTCAGTAAGAGAACACATCTTACTTGTCATCAAAGAACTCACACAGGGGAGAAACCATATCATTGTTTAGCATGCGGGAAGAGATTTACTCAGAAGATAATTCTCACTCGTCATCAAAGAACTCACTCAGAGGAGAAACCATATCATTGTTTGGAGTGTGGAAAGAGCTTTGGTGAGAGGAAATATCTCACTGACCATCAAAGAACTCACACAAGGGAAAAACCATATCATTGTTTGGAATGTGGAAAGAACTTCCGTCAAAAGAAACATCTCACTTCTCATCAAAGAACACACACAGGGGAGAAATCATATCATTGTTTGGAGTGTGGAAAGAGCTTCAGTCGTAAGGGAACCCTTACTTCTCATCAAAGAACACACACAGGGGAGAAACCATATCAGTGTTTGGAGTGTGGAAGCAGCTTCAGTCAGAAGGGAACCCTCATTTCTCATCAAAGAACTCACACAGGTGAGAAACCGTATCAATGTTTAGAATGTGGAAGGAGCTTCAGTCAGAAGAACAATCTCATTAGACATCAAAGAAGTCACACAGGAGAAATGGAAAGATCATATATTGTTGTCAAACTGTGGTGAAAGCTGATGCATTTTGTTCAGGCTTACTGCAGAAGGAAGGCTTTCATTGGTTTGGTGAGGTTCTAAGCAGTGAGTCAAACATTAAGGTTTTCCTGCCCTATTACAGGCTCTGGCAGAAACTGCCATCAAAGATGTCATGATCTGTATCATTCTAAAGACTCGATGCTGCCAGTACTCCATTGTTTTCAGACTGTTTCTGTATTGCAGAGGAAATATAGCAGATTCTATGTGCAATGCATATTCCTTTGGTTATGAAATGTAGTATTGTCTGACCTTCTGAAGTTTCATGTTACTGCTACTGATCTATGCCACAAGCCAGCATGGGACCACTCACAAGACGGTTCCTATAGCAAAACAGTAAGGCTCAGATGTTTCATAGGACAATTCAGGACAGGGACAACATGGGCACCTTTGCTGGTTCCAAACACTCCATCCTTTGTGACCGGATTTGGCCTTGAGAGTTCTTGCCCACATCAGTTGCTGGCAGGATGGGTGAAATAGTGGGAGGGAGCCCTCTTCTAGCATCATTCTTACTCTGTTGGTTGTGGCCCTGGAGTGAGACTGAATTGTGTGAGAATTTAAGTTTCTTTTCCTGTATTTTGGACTGCACCATAATGCAGTTGGTTAGGGGGGAATCATTCACCACTACATTGAAATTTTCACCAACAGACTCACTGCGAGATATTTGAGGATGCATTGGGATCTGAAACAATGGGTTGGGATAGAATGCATTGGTTGTATGAAAGAATGGTAATGTGCATAAGTTTATGGGTAGTCATGTGCTTATGTTTATGGTAAATATTGGGACCCACATTGCCCAGCCTGACCTAGCTGAGCAGTTAGGACATTCCATGATCAACTGCATCAAAGGATAGTCTGCACTGGGATTCTATGATTTTATTCCAGCAATTACAGTCACATGAGAATCTTGGGGTGATCCCCAACATTCTGGGAAACATGCGTGCAAGAATATAGAGTGGTGAATTGCTGGTGATGGAGCTTCTAGGGTGAAAACTGAACATTGTAGGGTGACATGTGGCTTGCAATAGATCCAAGATGAACGTCTTATGTTTCTTGTTCCCACTCCTACTCATCATTGATATACATGTACCAACTCAAAAGACAGATGTAATCATCTTCTTTTTGAGAAATTGCAAAGTGGAATGATGTGGGGAGTAGATTGGGTCCCACAAAGAGATTTCAAGAACTTTCTCCCTATTTTTTGCAAAATGCTGGGAAATTGCTCAAAGGTGCTTCACTGGTTAGACCTGAAATTTACCAGGGTGTTTTCTCAGCTGTCAGAAACTGGAGGCACGGCGGCCATGGAGCTTAGCTGTGGCTGGTAGCAACAATTAAAAATGCGACCAGGATGCAGTGGATTTGGAAAACTTTAGTAGATGCCACAATATCTGTATCCACATTCTGGCTGAAAATGAGGAGGAGGAGGAGGAATATGATAACTATTGGTGGCTTGGCTGACCAATGTAGATCATAGAATCATAGAATAGCAGAGTTGGAAGGGGCCTACAAGGCCATCGAGTCCAATCCCCAGCTCAATGCAGGAATCCACCCTAAAGCATCCCTGACAGATGGTTGTCCAGCTACCTCTTGAAGGCCTCTAGTGTGGGAGAGCCCACGACCTCCCTAGGTCACTGGTTCCATTGTTGTACTGCTCTAATAGTCAGGAAGATTTTTTCTGATGTCCAGCCGGAATCTGGCTTCTGTAACTTGAGCCTGTTGCATAATCCTCCTCCTGTCCATTTTATCCTCACAACAACAACCCTGTGAGGTAGTCTGGCCTGAGAGTCTGTGACTGGTCCGGAGTCATAGAATCATAGAATAGCAGAGTTGGAAGGGGCCTTCAAGACTGCCAATCAAGAACACAAATATTGACAGGGCACATCAAGTTTTGGGCCCAAGATGCAACATTGCTGACCAATAGTGGGATGTGATTAATGGATTTGCTAGTTAAGAACATAAGAGCCCTGCTGGATCAGACCAAGGGTCCATCTAGTCCAGCACTCTGTTCACGCAGTGGCCAACCAGCCATTGGCCAGAGATGAACAAGCAGGACATGTTGCAACAGCACCCTCCCACCCATGTTCCCCAGCAACTGGTGCACACAGGCTTACTGCCTCAAATACTGGAGATAGCACACAACCAACAGGGCTAGTTCCTCCTCTTCTTGCTGTGTAGGCCTTTTTCCATCATCGTTTCCAAATGTGGCAGCAGTAAAATGGGCAGAGAGAAGGAACAGCAGCTTCCACTGCCCAAGTGGGCCCCCTCCTATTTAGAGTGTAAACACTTGAGTGTCAGAATCATACTTGGAGCACACTCCAGTTCACACCAAAACTCTGCAATCCGGGCCAATAATGCAAAGTATTGACAGAACCCGCAGACTGAATGGTACAATGAGTCAGAGGTCACAAATTGTTCCATAAAGAAATCATACAAATCTTCACATATGAATAACTTTTCATGGTAGATCATGGCTTTTTGATTATGTGCAGCCCCCCAGCCCCTCTAAGAAGCAGAAGAGTGGCAAATATCCTGCCCAACTGTCGATTGAATACATACTGCTTTTCCGTGTTCCATTTCTTCCCCAGTTCAAAGAGATAAGGGCCATGGCTAGACCAGGTCTATATCCTGAGACAATCTACACTTGTCTAGATGAAACGTAACAAGTTGGCAGAGATGACGTCAGCAGTCACGTGATGCTGTTGTTGTTACGTTTCTTCTGACTTTTAAAACCGTTCCACTTTCCATTAAAATCGTTTTAATACTAACAATGTGCCCCAACCTTTCGTTGTTTTCAACGCCGTGTTTCAAAGTCATGTCTCATGACCATGGTCTTTGCTTCCTGTGAACAGCAATTTTGGCTGAAGTGGGAGTGTTGTATGTTGGGGAGGCTTTAATCTTGCTCCCCCAGCGATCCCAAGCAGTCTGGGAACAGTGATTTTGGCTGTGTTGAGATCACTGGAGTGGGGAGGTTAAAGCCTCTCCCCAGTGATCCTGTGTGTGTGTGAGAGAGAGAGAGGGGGGGGGGGAATATGTGTGAATGGCTATGCCAAAGGCAGAGGCGCACAAGTGAGGGCTTTGCTAGATGAGGGGAGGGAGAGCTGGCACAACGTGATGAGGGGGAGGGGGAGGGAGGGCGGTGAAAGAGGGGACAGAGGTTTAATTTAAAAAAAAAAACGCTTATCTTTCGGGGCGCACGTGGCCCCGCGTCGCCCCGCCTCCCTGCCATCCCGGCAGGTCTAGCAAAGCTCAGAGTCACAGGAAGAAGGAGGTTTACTTCAGAGACGGTATGAGCATAATGAAGAACGTTCTAAAGAAGAGTGTGCCGGGGTAAAACGATAGAAGAAAAGGTATTTCGGTTGACTGGGCTCAAGTTGCATTTCCTAACGTAGCAAGGAAGGACGCAACAATGCACTTAAACAACGGTGTAATGAATAGTGTAGATGACGCCCTGGGATCATCCCGGGGTTGTCCCTGGCTGATCCCTGAATCCCCTGTGTGTCATTTACATGAACTGGGATGACCCCGGGACAATCCCACGATATAGGGGTGGTCTAGCCATGGCCAAGGTATCCAGTTACTCCTCAGCAGTGGTGCAGTGAGGTAATTTTAGAACCTGGATTTAATGTTCTTATCAGCCCTGTTTAGACGGCCATGTGTATTACTTCTGTTGTGAAGCACACAACATTTCCCTTCATGCTACACAAACTCTTCTACATTCCTGATATGTTCAAACAGTAATAATTTATCTTCCCTGGTATTAAACTACCTACCAGAATGGGACCCGGTTTCTCTGCTTGAAATAAAGTCTTTAATCAAATGTCTCAAACCCATGGCCTTCAGGATTTCAGAGGTTATTGAGTCTAATCCTGTTGCCTTTCCAGGGGTTAGACCTGCTAAAACTTTCAGCTTGGGCAATTTCAGTTGTTAGGTTTGCTTCCCGTTTCAATAGGTGTTTCAGATCTATTCCATGAATAATCCACAGTCCAGTCTAAAGCAATGGTATGGGTTTGAACTGCATCTCCCCCCCTTCCCCCTCTTTTTTAAGGGGAAAAAGGATGAAATTTTTCTTTGCCTTTTCAAACACTAAGAGGGAGAAAATCCCCAAAGTCTTCCTTCCGTGCCTTGTAAGGACCATACAATAAATTTCACCAACCCAGCTTGGTGCCTTGTTGGTTTTGAGGGAATAAAGTTAAAAGCTAAAAACAAACTTTAGAACAGTAAAATCAGTTAAAATCCAGCCAAAACCATTAAATGGTACATGACACAATTTGAAATGGCCCTTGTAGCCCAAGCCTCGCCCCTATTTTTGGCCCAACGTTAAGCCTTTCACCTACAACAGGTCCCAAACTGGCTCTGAACAGGACCAAACAGGCAATGTCCTTTGGCACCGCCCTTCAGCCCCTGCCTTGGCCTTCTGGTTCTTAAATAGCTGTCTGGGTCATGCGTCTGGAGCAAGCTGATGCTGTTGGGTGGCAGATAGGTGGCTGGTCCCACAGGTAGGGCAGTTCTATTACCACCATCCCCAACCTGGTATACAGAGTGACAGGGTAACCTGAAAATGCCCATTAAAGCCCCTCAATTTACTGTGAATAAATTGCTCAAGCACACTCCTGACACTTTCTCTCTAGCCCCCACCAACATCAAGATACAGAGATCTCCAAGGTTGTCCTGATTTCTTGAAACACAGACTTGGAGACGCACATTGTTTAATCTATTTACCACTGAAAGCCCTCTGACCAGGGATTTCTGAAGGGTCAGAGCATACTCTAGAATTCTTCTCTCTCCTTGAGGTGCTTATCAAGGAACAGGATGCAAAATTTTGTACCGGTCATAGGCTGCCAAAATATGGCATTGTTTATGTAAGAATGGGTTTCTGTTTATGGAACATGTATGGGACTTGTGATCCGTCAAGGAGGGAGGAGGGAAAGGTATGACTTCATTAGAGCAACTTGGATGAAGTATAAATGTATGCTGATGTGGCTGATGGGTAGAGTCTCTGCCATCAGTTTGTACAGGGTAAGAGCTGTCTCCTGTGTACACAGTATAATAAAGGAGTCTCTGTTTCTGGACCGGTTGTGAAGTCGTCCCTTTCCTACCAGGTTAGGGGAATTTCCCTAACAAGAGGCATACTATTTTGATTCTGAAGGTAGCATATAGCCATCATGAAGAGCAGACATTGATGGCCTTGTCTTCCATGAATTTGTCTAAACCTCTTTTAAACCCATCCAAATTAGTGGCCGTTTTGCACAAAGAAATTGCATATATGGTGCATATACGGTGCACCATATATGGGAATTGCATATATGGTGTGACAAAATACTTCCTTTCACCTCCCTTGAATCCCCCCTGCCCCACTCTGCTTCATGTGATGACCCGATTCTAGTATTACAAGAGACAAATGTCTCCCCATCCAATTTTTCCAAACCATACGTAGTTGTGTACACCTCTATCATGTCTCCCCTCACTTGCCTCTTTTCTATGCTAAGAGTGGTTGTGCCATAGATTTGTATACATCTGAGTAAGTGCAACTAAGACTGCAACCTTCTCTCTCACTCTCTATGGTTAAAAGAATTGGGAGGCGAAACCCCTTTCTAGCTTTCTAGTTCCTCCTCTCCCAAAGTCTCCAACAAGCCTTCCCTTCGTTGCTTCTAGTTCTTGTTTCATATAAGAACTAAGGCTGCTATTATGGAATAAGCTCTCAGATGAAGCTCCACTGGTGCCAACATTGTTATATTTTTTCTGTGCGAGGTCAAGTCTTTTCTCCCAGGCATTTAACAGCATATGCTGAGTTTTTTAACTGACCCCAGAATAGTTGTTTTAAATGGATATTGTCTGGTGAGGGGTTTTTTTTTTTGTATTGTATGCTTTTTATGGTTTTAAATTTTGTATATTTGTTTTTAATGTCCACTGTTTTTAACCTTCGTAAACTGCCCAGAGAGCGGTATATAAATGTGATAAATAATAATATACGCAAGTCTTCTCCAACTTGTTTTCCAGATTTTTGATTGCAACTCCCATCACCCCCAGCAGGTATGGTCACTGGTGCTGCATTATGGGAATTAGTCCAAAAGATCTATAGGACACTCGGTTGGGGAAGGATGTTTGGGGCCAGGTTATCTGAAGGAACGCCTCCTCCCATATGTACCTACCCGGACCTTAAGATCATCTACAGGGGGCCTTCTCCGTGAGCCCCTGCCAAAGGAAGTGAGGCAGGTGGCTACTAGGAGGAGGGCTTTCTCCGCTGTGGCACCCCGGTTGTGGAACGAGCTCCCCAGAGAGGTCCGCTTGGCGCCTACACTGTACTGCTTTCGTCGCCAGCTGAAGACCTTTTTATTCACTCAGTATTTTAACACTTAATTTTAACTTAAATTTAAATTTTACTGTTTTAACTCTGTATTTTAATCCTATATCAACTTTGCTGTGTGGTTTTATCCTGGTTGCGCTTTTTATACTGTATTTTGTAATTGTGTTTTAAACTGTTGGGTGTTTTACTGTGGTTTTAATTTTTGTGAACCGCCCAGAGAGCTTCGGCTATTGGGCGGTATAAAAATGTAATAAATAAATAAATAAATAAATATACACACTGATCTGGGAGTAATAATTATACACACTGATCCATTGAACTCAATGGTGCTTACTTCAGAGTAGACGCATAGAAAATTGCCCTGTAGTTCCCCCACACCCACACACACATCTTTTAAGGTTTCAGTGCCTTGGAGGGACTGGTTGAACCTCCTGCGACTTTTTAAGCCTCCTGGCAAGAACAGCCTTTTAGCAGAGAGTTTTGCATACCCAAAACAAAACCCACACAGTAGCTGAATGCATGATGGGTCCTCCCCCCACTTCTTCGGGAGGTCCAGAGAAAGGGGTTTTGTTGGCCAACGGGGGGGAAGGGAATTTGGGGAGGAAGGGAGGGGCCGGGTCCTCCACAGGAAATGCATCCCCCCCCCAAAAAAAGTCCCTTCCTAATGCTGCCTTCTTCCTCCAGGGGAAAGAAGCCTTTGAGTTTCCTCCAGGTGCTGCTTCGGGGTCTCCTTTTCGGCACACAGGTGAGACCCGACTTCGTTCATTGGGACGAAGGGGAGGAGGTCCAGGCCAGGGCGGCTTTTTCATAAGCGGGAAGGAGCCCCCTAAGGAGGAGGCGGAGGGCGAAGAGGGGCAACTCGTGCAGTTCCAGCCCCCGACAGGCTGCCCCACGAAACCAAGGCAGCGTCGGTTCAAGGAGGCTGCTTCAGCAAGCGGTGAGCCTGAACCACGGCGGCGTCAGACTCCTTTGCCCGCCGCGGCTGCTGCTCCTGCGCCGTCCAGTTTTGGCGGGAAGGAGCCCCTGGAGAGGGGCGTGATGGATGCCGGCCAGGCCTCTGAGCCCAGGGATGCTACCGCTGCTGCTGTTGTGGCGACCGGGGGAGCGAGTAGCTGCCTGCCTGGCGCCGGTGGGGTGAATCGAGCTCCTGCAGCGAGGAGAAAGCAGTGGGGACTGGGATGCGGGGGGGGGGGGGCATTTCCTCCAGGTTGTAAAATTAGGGTGACCCTATGAAAAGGAGGACAGGGCTCCTGTATCTTTAACAGTTGTATTGAAAAGGGAATTTCAGCAGGTGTCCTTTGTATATATGGAGAACCTGAGGAAATTCCCTCCATCAACAGTTAAAGGTGCAGGAGCTATACTAGAGTGACCAGATTTAAAAGAGGGCAGGGCACCTGCAGCTTTAACTGTTGTGATGAAGAGGAAATTTCAACAGGTTCCCCATGTATACAAATGACACCTGCTGAAATTTCCTTTTCAATACAACTGTTAAAGATACAGGAGCCCTGTCCTCCTTTTCATATGGTCACCCTAGTAAAATGCCCTTTGTTGCATGAACTTCCGATACAGGGCTCCGCAAAGAGACCTTTGGAGGGGAGTCCGTTCAGTAGGGTGACCATATGAAAAGGAGGATAGGACTCCTGTCCTTTAACAGTTGCATAGAAAAGGGAATTTCAGCAGGTGTCCTTTGTATATATGGAGAACCTGGTGAAATTCCCTCTTCATCACCACAGTTAAAACTGCAGGAGCTATGCTAGAGTGACCAGATTTAAAAGAGGGCAGGGCACCTGCAGCTTTAACTGCTGTGATGAACCCCAGACTCCCCACATATACAAAAGACACCTGCTGAAATTTCCTTTTCAATACAACTGTTAAAGATACAGGAGCCCTGTCCTCCTTTTCATAGGGTCACCCTACCGTTCAAGAAAGACGAGAATTATGATGACTTTTAAATGAATTTTAAAAAGACTTTAGAAAACCTGAATAGAAAAGAAAAGTAAGGGAATAACAACTTCTGGAGCAAAACCGCTCAATCCCATTTGCTGTTGGCCACAAAGGTTGTGGTCCTGTGATGCAGACCGTGGGTTATTTAGCCCTTGCATAACCCGTGCTTGCCAGATTGCATGGCATGACAACCTCTGACTGAGGACTGCATGTTTGAAATGGCGATAGCTCAATGTGTTTGCACACACCGCAGCCTCATTGTGGCTTAAATAACCCACGGTGGGCTGTTGAACAAACAGCCCCTCTGAGTCCTGACATTTGCCTGAGTTTCTGTCTAAGACAAGGCCTAATTGCTAGCTGAAGTCCTTCATGGTTAACCTTGCCCTGTCATTATGATAATTCCTGAACACAACCACGTCTTTCCTTTACAGAGGCTTAATAGCACTGCCTCATCTGTCAATCTTTGCCTAGATACCAAAGAGTTTCTTTCTCCCACTGGGAGGCTTCCTTAGAACACAATTTAAAAATGGTCAAGCAAGACTCAGCTGGCCCTAAAGCAGGAGGAGGACATGATGCTGTCAACACCGGGAGCAGTGGGGAATTCTGGGAAACAGCAGTGCAGAAGCTTCAGGGTGAGGATATGGTCAGCTCAGACATACTGTGCCAGCGTTTCAGGCAGCTCTGCTACCAGGAGGCCATGGGCCCCCAAGAGGTTTGCAACCAACTCCACAGTCTTTCCCGTCAGTGGCTGAAGCCAGAACAACACACGAAAAACCAAATCCTGGACCTGGTGGTCCTGGAACAGTTCCTGACCGTTCTGCCAGCGGAGATGGCGAGCTGGGTGAGAGAATGCGGAGCGGAGACCAGTTCCCAGGCGGTGGCCCTGGCAGAAGGCTTCCTCCTGAGACAGGTAGGGGACCAGAAGCAGCAAGAGCAGCAGGTGAGAGAGCATTTCATCCAAGGGAGTGTGATTGGGGAACGTGGCATTCCTGTCTATTCATATCAATCCCTTTACTTCATGAGATGTGAGGACACGCTGGCTTTTATTCTAGTCACTCTCTAAGAACGTAACAGCCCTGCTGGATCAGATCAAGGGTCCATCTAGTCCAGCATTCTGTTCACACAGTGCCCAACCAGCTGTCAACCAGAGACCAACAAAGCAGGACATGGTGCAACAGCACCCTCCCACCCATGTTCCCCAGGAACTGGTGCACACAGGCTTACTGCCTCAGATACTAGAGGTAGCAAATAACCATCAGGGCTGGTAGCCGTTGATAGCCTTCTCCTCCAGGAATTTATCCAACCTCCTTTTAAAGTCATCCAAATTGGTGGCCATCACTACATCTTGTGGTAGTGAATTTTATAATGTAATTATGTGCTGTGTAAAGAAGTCCTTCCTGTTATCTGTCCTGAATCTTCCACCAATCAGCTTCATGGGATGACGCCAAGTTCTAGTATTTTGAGAGAGGGAGAAGAATGTCTCCCCGTCCATATTCTCCACCCCAGGCATAATTTTGTACACCTCTATCACGTCTCCCCTTAGCCTCCTTTTTTCTTAGTTAAACAATCCCAACAGCTGTAACCTTCCCTCGGTAGGGGAGATGTTCCAGACCCTTATAATTTTAGTTGCCCTTTTCTGCACTTTTTCCAGCTCTATAATATATATATTTTAGGTGCGGTGACCAGAACGGTACACAGTATTCTAACTGTGGTTGCACCAGGGATTTGTATAAAGGCAGAATGATACTGGCCGTTTTATTCTCAATTCCTTTTCTTATCATGCCTAACGAGGAGTTTGCCTTCTTTACAACAGCCGCACACTAGGCTGACATTTTAATTGAGCTGTCCACCACAATATATCAGAATATATCAGTTTCCCGCTTCTGATATATTTAAAGAATTCTTTATTGTTGGTCCTGATATTAATAATAATAATAATAATAATAATAATAATAATAATAATAATAATATAATATATTTATTTCTTACCCGCCTCTCCCTTTGGATATTATTAGTGATGTGCTCTTCAAAATGCTTTTTTGCATCTCTTACTGTTTGCTTTCATTGCCTTTGTGCAAGTTTGTGCTCCCTTTTATTTTCCTCACTTGGGCAAGACTTCCATTTTCTGAAGGAAGCCCTCTTTTCTACAGTAGCTTCCATGACACTGCATGTTAACCATGATAGTGACCTCTTGGACTTGGTGCCATCTTTCCTAACCTGTGGAATACATTTTAGTTCAGCTTCTATTATTGTGCTTTTGAGTAAGCGCCATGCATTTTCCAAGGATTTAACCCTCTTGATTCCCCCTTTAAACTCTCTTTTCACCTATTCCCTCATTTTAGAAAAGTTTCCTCTTTTGAAGACAAATGTGGCTGTGTTGGACTTCCTGGGCAGTATATATTGAACCTGATAGCACTGTGGTCGCTGTTACCGATTAGTTCAACAATTTACATCTCTTATTAGGTCCTGGGCAACACCATTTAGGATTAAGTCCAGGGTTACCTCCCCTCTGGTCTGTTCTAGGGCACAATCATTTCGGATATCAAGAAATTTAACCTCCTTGTCATGACTGGAATATGCATTTCTCCAGTCAATGTGACGATAATTGAAGTCACCCATTATTACACTTCCTCATTTGGAGGCCTCCCCAATTTCGTTTTCCATCTCAAGGTCAACCTGAGCATTTTGATCTGGGGGACGATAGCACGTTCCTAGCACTACATTAGTTTTGGGGGCCCTATATTGTCACCCACAGCACTTCTGTGGAAGAGTCTTCCCCGTTTAGGTGCTCTAGTCTACTTGACACAATGCCCTCTTTGACGTAGAGAGCAACACTGCCTCCAGTACGCCCTTCCCTGTCCTTCCTCTAGCATTTATATCCAAGGATGACTGTATCCCACTGGTTCTCTCCATTCCACCAGGTTTCTGTAATGTCCAGGTTCTCCTTTGAAACCAAGCACTCCAATTCTCCCATTTTGGCTTGGAGGCTTCTAGCATTTGCATAGAAACACCTATATATGGTGCTCCTCCCGAGATGACACTGCCATGTCCATTTTTTCCTGTTGCACTTTAGCCTCTTTGATTGGCTATCCTGTTCTATCCTGTACTCATGTCCTATTTGCTCCCCTTCTACATTGGGACAATCAAAAACATGTTCAGATTCATCTCCTTCAGATGATTTAACCCGAACTGGATGCTTCCCAGCTACTGTCGGCTTTCCCCCAGGACTTAGTTTAAAAGCTGCTCTGCCACCTTTTTTATGTTTAGTGCTAGGAGTCTGGTTCCATTTTGGTTTAAGTGCATCCCGTCCCTCTTGTACAGCCCCGGCTTGTCCCAAAATGTTCCCCAGTGCCTAAAAAATCTGAACCCCGACTCTCTTCACCATCGTCTCATCTAGCTGGCCCTGCGTGCAGAACTGGTAGCCACCTTGGTGGTCCTGGATTTCAACCTCCTGCCTAGCAACCTAAATTTGGCTTCCAGGACCTCATTTCCCCACATCATTGCAACAACATGGACCATGATAACTGACTCCCCCTCCCCACCTGGCACTGCTTATAATGCTATCTAGATGGTGCATGATATCTACAATCATAGAATAGTAGAGTGGGAATGAGCCCATGAGGCCATTGAGTCCAACCCCCTGCTCAATGCAGGAATCCACCCTAAAGCATCCCTGACAGATGGTTGTCCAGCTGCCTCTTGAATGCTGAATGCCTCTAGTGTGGGAGAGACCACAACCTCCCTAAGTAACAGGTTCTATTGTCATACTGCCCTAACAGTCAGGAAGTTTTTCCTGACGTCCAGCCGGAATCTGTCTTCCTGCAACTTGAGCCCGTTATTCCATGTCCTGCACCCTGGGATGATCGAGAAGAGATCCTGGCTCTCCTCTGTGTGACAACCTTTCAAGGATTTGAAGAGTGCTCTCATGTCTCCCCCTCAGCCTTCTCTTCTCCAGGCTAAACATGCCCAGTTCTTTCAGTCTCTCTTCATAGGGCTTTGTTTCCAGACCCTTGATCATCCTGGTTGCCCTCCTCTGAACAACCTTTGCAGCAGGCAAAGACCATATTTACCACGTGGTCTAAACTCCCATCTCAAACCCAGCTGACTATGTGTCTAATGATTGAATCTCTCACTACCACAAGCCCCCTTCCCCCTGGAGGCGAGAGGATATTTGCACGTCTCCTGAGGAATGGGTCCCTTCTGAGGGAACATTTTCCTCTCCTCAGAGTGACGCCCACCTTCCTCAAGACTCTTAACTCTGCACATTCTATTATTATTATTATTATTATTATTATTATTATTATTATTATTATTATTTACATTTATATCCCGCCTTTTTTCCTCCAAGGAACCAAAGGCGGCCTACATAATCCTCCTTCTCTCCATTTCTATCCACACAGCAACCTGAGAGGTCAGTTGGGCTGAGAGTATCAAGCACAGCTCCATGTTCCTACGGCGTACACCCAGTCACTCAGCCGATCATCACACATGAAAATACGTCACGCCTTCTGTCAATCAGACCACTCTCACTTTAGATCTACTTACCATCATATTATAGAGGCATAACATCAATACACATTTATAACCACAGATTCATAATACATATGCTCATTTAATATCCCAGGGGAATGTACTAAAACTCTACCAATTGCCCAACCCGTTCTGGAAATCACCTGAGGAGAGAGGTCCCATACCTCGCCACCAACATTTCGGCCTGTTTCATTCCTTTTCGAATGTCTCTCGTCATTCCTTGCCTGGGATCCCCATTGCTCTTTCAGGTACAGAGTCTGTTTGCAGAAGTGGGACCTGACTTCCCTGCATCAGAGAGGGCTCCGTCTGACACTACGCAGATCCCCTTGCGAAGGGGGATCAAGCAGGAGGGTCATGGATGCGCTGCCTTGCAGGGTAAGGATTAATTTGATAGTGGCGGAATTTCAACCTGGTCTTGCTCTGTGGAGAATGTAAGAGGTTCAAGTTAAAGGAAGCCAGATTCCAGCTGGACATCAGGAAAAACTTCCTGACTGTTCGAGCAGTACGACAATGGAATCAGTTACCTAGGGAGGTTGTGGGCTCTCCCACACTAGAGGCCTTCAAGAGGCAGCTGGACAACTATCTGTCAGGGATGCTTTAGGGTGGATTCCTGCATTGAGCAGGGGGTTGGACTCGATGGCCTTATAGGCCCCTTCCAACTCTGCTATTCTATGATCCTTGGGCTCCTTTGATGTCGTTCCTCCACACAGACACTATTTTTTTTCTGGCGAAGATGCTTGTCTTCAGCCTTTTCCAAAATCTGAAATTATGCTTATTTCCCCACACTTGGAGTCTTCTTACATGGAAATCTACAATGATTTCTATCTAAATGGGAAAAGATGAACTTTTACCCTTCTTTACCATCATGTATTTTTATTACATCTGTGTATTTGTAAGTTGTAATGGTGGCCTGTTGACTGTAAATAAAGATTGATACCCAACTGACCTCTAAAAATTTATTTATTTATTTATTACATTTTTATACTGCCCAATAGCCAAAGTTCTCTGGGCAATTCACAAAAATTAAAACCATAGTAAAACAACCAACAGGTTAAAAGCACAAATACAAAATACAGTATAAAAGGCACAACCAGGATAAAATGCAAATTAAAATGAGACATCTTACAACACCCAGGTGTACATTGACTTGTGTCACATCAGCATCAATTCTGTGCATTTGGCTGGGAAGTAAGGCCTTTTGTGTTCCTAGGGCAGTTCCTTCCCAGGAGTTCAGGATTGTAATCTCCATCTCTGAGACAAGGATGTGCTCCTGGCTTGCCATTGTCTTTTTCTCTTGCAGAGACTGGAGTGACACCAGCAACGGGTACTCCGCCACCCCTTCTTCTTTGTGACAGAGTGGAACCGAACCAGGTAGGTAGAAGAATCTCTGGAGAGACGGGCAGGGAGCAGCCAATGTGCCTCCGTCCCCTGCTCGCCTCCTACAGCCAGAATGCATCTCTCTCCTTCTGTTAGTTTTTGGTAGAGCTTAGATCATATGGAGGTCCCTACTGGATGGGACCACCTAGTCCAGCATCCTGCATCTCACCTTGGCTGACCAGACGCCTCTTGGGAAGTCCACCATCAAGACAGGAGGGCCGGAGCTGTTTCTTGCTGTTGGTCCCCCCAGCAACTGGTTTTCACAGCCAGCCAGTGTCAATCCTGCAGTATAATGCTCAGCCACTTCACTTTATGTCATCCTTGTGAAGGAAACAATTTCTCTTTTCATCCAGGCTCTGGTGACCTTTGAGGAGGTTGCTGTGTGCTTCACGGAGGAGGAGTGGGCACTGCTGGATCCTGACCAGAGAGCTCTGCACAGCCAAATCATGGAAGAGAACTGTGGGATCGTGGCCTCTGTCGGTAAGGCTCCTTATTGGCCTGCTTAATATTTATTTAATTATTTATTTATTTACTACATTTCTATACCGCCCAATAGCCGGAGCTTTCTGGGCGGTTCACAAAAATTAAAACCATTCAAAGTATAAAACAACAGTATAAAACCATAATATAAAATACAATATAAAAGCTCAACCAGATAAAAACAGCAGCAATGCAAAATTACAAATTTAAAACACCATGTTATTTAAAATTTATAGATTGTTAAAATGTTGGGAGAATAAAAAGGTCTTCACCTGGTGTCTAAAAGCATATAATGTAGGTGCCAAGCGAACCTCCTTAGGGAGCTCATTCCACAGCCGGGGTGCCACAGCAGAGAAGGCCCTCCTCCTGGTAGCCACCTGCCTCACTTCCTTTGGCAGGGGCTCACGGAGAAGGACCCCTGAAGATGACCTTAGGGTCCGGGCAGGTACATATGGGAGGAGGCATTCCTTCAGATAACCTGGCCCCAAGCCGTTTAGGGCTTTAAATGTTAATACCAGCACTTTGAATCGGGCCCAGACCTGGACTGGCAGCCAATGAAGCTGGAAAAGGACTGGCGTAATGTGGTCTCGTCGGCCAGTCCCTGTTAGTAAGCGTGCTGCCCTGTTTTGCACCAGTTGAAGTTTCCGGACCGTTTTCAAAGGCAGCCCCACGTATAACGCATTGCAGTAATCCAAACGAGAGGTTATCAGAGCATGGATAACTGTAGCTAAGCTATCTCTGTCCAGATAAGGGCGCAGTTAGTATATTAGCCTAAGCTGATAAAAGGTGCTCTTAATGGTAATGTTACATTCCAAAAGGAATCATGAAGAGGAAGATAACATCATTTTGGATCAGATATGCCGTAATGTTCATTTATTTAGTATTTTGAGGCTGCCTTTTAACACCGAGCCCTCAGAAAGCAGTGTTCCAAAAGGAAATAAATTACATGAGGTTATACTTAAAATAAAACGATTAAACACTATTTTATGCACTGCACATTAATGAATGAAATGGGGGGAGTCATTTGCTGCTACACAGATTTCCACCAGTAGACATGCTGCAAGATATTTGAGGTTGCGTTGGAATCTGAAACAATGGGCTCCCTTGATGTCATTCCCCCCCCCCCACACACACCCACCTTTTTTTCCTGTCAAAGATGCTTGTCTTCAGCCTTTTCCACTATCTAAACGATGTTTAAATTCCAGTGTTTGGAGTCTTCTTACATGGTAACTGTAAAGGAGAGTGCACCCCAGCGCTCTGCTGGCTTTTACTGGATTTAGCACGGATCCCCAGGCACAGACACTCACAGCTCACAACGTGAGGTTTAAGACCTTTTTATTTAGGTCAAGGGTAGGATTACATGGGATAAACAGGGTAAAATTCCAATAAAAAGCATGCATAGCATAAGAACCCAATACAGGCAATATAAAACTAACTCTGATAATTCTTACGTCACCCACGGTCTGCTCCCAGACGACAACCGCCCTGTTACTTTCACAGGGGGATTTTTATGCTTTCTTTTCACTCTTTCCCCCCCTCCTTCCAGCTTTGATTCTTGCAATGTCTTCACACCTTTCGACCGGGATGCTTAATCACTCAAGGCCAGTGACAGATATGGCCGGTCTGGCTCCGGTCTCTTCTCCCCCAGACAGCTGGCCTGGCTTCCTTATCTCCTATGAAACCATCAAACGCAATTAAAACAACTTCCCAGATCCCAGTTAACCCCTACCCTACCCTTCCCTACCTTCCCTTACAGTAACCTACAGTGCTTTCTGTACAAATGGGGAAATGTGCACTTTTGCCCAACTAACCTCTAAAAATGCAAATTAAAATGAGACATCTTAGAACACCCAGGTGTACGTTGACTTGCGTCACATCAGCTGCAATTCTGTGCATTTGACTGGGAAGTAAGGCCTTTTGTGTTCCTAGGGGTGGGGTTTTCCTTCCCAGGAGTTCAGGATTGTAATCTTCATCTCTGAGACTGGGATGTGCTCCTGGTTTGCCATCATCTTTTTCTCTTGCAGAGGTTGGAATGACACCAGCAACGGGTACTCAGCCAAACCTTCTTTTTTTTGACGGAGTGGAACCGAACCAGGTAGGTAGAAGAATCTCTGGAGAGACGGGCAGGGAGCAGCCAGTGTGCCTCCGTCCCTTGCTTGCCTCCTACAGCCAGAATGCATCTCTGTCCTTCTGTCTGCTTTTGGTAGAGGTCATATGGAGAGCCCTCCTGGATGGGACCAAAGGCCCATCTAGTCCAGCATCCTGCTTTCTCACCTTGGCTGCCCAGATGCCTCTTGGGAAGTCCACCAGCAAGACAGGACGGCTGGAGCCTTTTCTTGCTGTTTGTCCCCCAGCAACTGGTTTTCACAGCCAGCCAGTTTCAATCCTGCAGTATCATGCCTGGCCACCTAACTTTATGGAGGTTTTTTCCCATCCAGGGTTTGGTGACTTTTGAAGAGGTTTCTGTGTGCTTCACGGAGGAGGAGTGGGCACTGCTGGATCCTGACCAGAGAGCTCTGCACAGCCAAATCACGGAGCAGAACTGTGGGATCGTGGCCTTTCTTGGTAAGGCTCCATATTGGCCTGCTTAACGATAATATTACATTCCAAAAGGAATCATGAAGAGGAAGATGATGATGATGATGATAATATATTTATTTATTTATTTATTACCCGCCTCTCCCTCTAGATCAAGGCGGGGAACAAAACTAAATAAAACATAATACATAAAATTAGTTAAAAGAGCATATAAAACCAATACAGTATTAAAATAACAATCACAACATCTTAAAATTCTTATGTTTAAAATTCATCTGGGTAGGCCTGCCAGAAGAGACTAGTCTTTACAGCTGTCATATACTCAGAGAGAGCATTAAGCTGACAAATCTCCTCCGGCAGGCCATTCCACAGTCTGGGGGCAGAAGAAGGAAAGGTCTTCTGGATAACAGTTGTCAGCCTAGTTGTGGCTGACTGGAGTAAACCCTTCCCAGAGGACCTGAGTGTGCGGGACGGATTGCATGGGAGAAGGCGATCCCGCAGGTAACCATGTTATCATTTTGGGTCAGATATGCCATAATATTAATTATTTTAGCATTTTGAGGCTGCCTTTTAGCACAGTGCCCTCAGAAGGCAGTGACCAAAAAAGAAAATAAATTACATGAAGTTATACTTAAAATCAGATGATTAAACACTGTTTTATGACAGGGCGAAAAGTCACAGGCATAACACAAAACATTTCAGAAGATGCAGGGACCATGTGTCGATTCTGTATTTCAGCACCTCCAGCTCACTTCCGCCAGTCTACCAGGACTTGTCTATCTTTGTTTTTTACTAAAACTTTTATAATCGTACCTTTCCATTAAACTACTATCCGCACAGGAGCTAATACTGGGGAGACATCAATACAAAATATTAGAAAACCGCAACAGAGACAAAGTAATGATCAGCATGTGCTCCTCCAACCGCCAGGAAACATTAGAAGCTGCAACAAATTCAAACACAGAACTGACCCATCATAGAATCCCAGAAGCCGGACAGATCAGCTGTGGTTCAGCCACTGACAGTGGTCTCTGGGAAGATAGACGGCACCCCCAAATGCTTCATTTATAAAACCCACATCCAGCTGTTTTTGTCTCTCAAACTGCAGTCCCTGTTCATGCCTAGACACCCAGATGAAATCCTCCTTAGCTGGGGATGGAGGGATGGGAAAGAGATCTGATTCTCTCTTCCTGAATACAACAGGACTCTGGGATTGCCGTGCTCTGAAAAGCGGGTGGAATCCTGCTGATATTCGGTGGGCCAAAAGACCACGGCAGCTTCAGTAACATGGACCCAGGATGGAACTAGTCCAACCAGGACAAACGGAACCAGTGTGGAGGTGGTGGGGACAATTACTTTTCCCAAGAGATGACAATTGTTCTGGACGGAAAGCAATAGGGTTCAGACAGCTTATTGCCAGAGCCATCTGAAGTATAAAGTGTTGGTTATCACCTTTAAAGCCCTGCATGGTTTGAGTCCAGGCTACCTGCAGGATCACCTTCTCCCGTACAATCCGCCCTGCACACTCAGGTCCTCTGGGGAGAATCTACTTCAGCTAGCAAGAACTAGACTAACAACTGTTACCCAGAGGACCTTCTCTTCTGCTGCTCCCAGACTGTGGAATGGCCTGCCGGAGGAGACTCGTCAGCTTGACAGTCTTTTAGCATTCAAGAAAGCTATCAAGACTGATCTCTTCTGGCAGGCCTTTCCAGTAGAATTTTAGGATATTTTAGTTTGTTTTTACGATGCTTTTAGGATATTTTTAAACAGTGTATACCATGTTTTTAATCAGTATTTTATGTATTTTATGCTTGCTGTTGTTCCCCGTCTCGATCCAATCAGAGAGGCGGGTAAGAAATTATTTATTTATTTATTTATTTATTTATTTATATAGCACCAACAATGTACTTGGTGCTGTACAAAATATACAAATAAAACCGCGATACCCTGCCTAGAGGCTTACAACCTAAAATCACATTAAAACATATGAAGGGGGGAAAGGGGTTCACAAAACAGAAATAAGAGAATAATCATAGTAATAAGAACAGTAAATCAAGCTACAATACCAAAAGCTGCTGCTATTATTATTATTATTATTATTATTATTATTATTATATGTAAAATTGGGCTATTTAGGATGAGTGTTCAGTAAAGGAGGTGCTGGGAATGTAGCTATTCAAGATTGCATCTTTCCTGAAAGGCTAAGAAGTCACTAGTATTGCACTCAAACTGGTATTTCGCTTATTTCAGGGAGATCACTCCGGGGCTGGCATATGCTTGCATTGTTACATTTGCCTCTGCCCGTCCCAAGATTTTCTGAATGTGTGCAGTTTTGATTAGCTTGCTAGTGTCAGATCTGTCCTTGTGTTAAATGTACTATAGGTCTATCAGGTCAGATGATTTTGCCATTACTTTCCCCGCATTGGCAAAGGCAACGATTTGTGAAAGGAAACAAGTCCATAGTTGCCAAATTGCATTGGAGTCTGCAGTTGTTGCACTACTGATGAGCATCTGACAACAGGCCTGCGACATAAGCTAGTCTGAGAGAGAGAGAGAGAGAGAGTAACTGGCCAAGAAACTCATAGTGCATAGTTTCTCAGCCGAAAGGTGAAGCCAGGTTTCCATGGGCCCATTTAAATGCGTTGTACCACACCAACAGTCACTTAATGGCAAGCAACAGAGACAGGTAAACATCTGATAAGAACAGCATCCCATCAAAGTTTTTCATTTCTGCCTTTTATCAAAATCATTAATTGAGGAGGTTAGTTCTTTGAAGTTTTATTGTTAACTGAGAATTTTACCAATTCCTTATCCATTCCAGAAGCTGAAAGGTGGGAAGTGGAGAATGAGAGAGGACAATGTGAGATGTCACCAAAAAGAGACAGATGTGAAAATAGCAAACAGCAGGGAAGGAATACGCAAGAAACTTGGAATATGAGGACTAATTCCTTTGCTTCTCAGGGTA
The DNA here is from genome assembly GCF_023053635.1 of Elgaria multicarinata webbii. Classification (NCBI taxonomy): domain Eukaryota; kingdom Metazoa; phylum Chordata; class Lepidosauria; order Squamata; family Anguidae; genus Elgaria; species Elgaria multicarinata. The sequence goes on from NC_086173.1 coordinate 157,503,860, forward strand.
ACAGCTACTATGATATCACAATTCCCCCCCAAAACCATAAAAGACCAGGAAAAGATATGTTCGATATACGTAAGAAAACATTGAGTTCTGAATCCAACATTCAAGTTCATGGAAACATTCACACGTTGAAAAAAACAAATAAATGCCTTGAATGTGGGAAGACCTTCAGTAAGACGACAAATCTCACATATCATGAAAGAACTCACACGGGAGAGAGGCCATATCCTTGTTTGGAGTGTGGGAGGAGCTTCAGGCGCAAGTACAATGTCACTCAACATCAAAGAACACACACGGGGGAGAAACCTTATCATTGTTTGGAGTGTGGGAAGATCTTCAGTCACAAGGGAACTCTTACTTGTCATCAAAGAATTCACACAGGGGAGAGCCTATATCAATGTTTGTACTGTGTAAAATCCTTTAGCAAGAAGCAACATCTTACCTATCATCAACGAATTCATACAGGAGAGAAACCCTATCATTGTTCGGAGTGTGGCAAGAGCTTCAGACAGCTTTCACATATAACTTCTCATCAAAGATTTCATTCAGGAGAAAAACCATATAAATGCTCAGTGTGTGAAAAGAGCTTCGGAGATAAGGGAACACTTATCTATCATCAAAGAACTCACACAGGGGAGAAACCATATCCTTGTCTGGAGTGTGAAAAGAGCTTCCGTCTCAAATCCTTTCTTACTCAACATCAAAGAACTCACACAAGGGAGACACTGTAACAGTGTTTGGAGTGTGGTAAGAGCTTCAGTCAGAACGACCACCCCATTCGGCATTAAAGAATTTTAGGATGTTTTAAAGATGTTTTAATCATTTGTTGTTGTTTATTCGTTCAGTCACTTCTGACTCTTCGTGACTTCATGGACCAGCCCACGCCAGAGTTTTCTGTCGGCCGTCACCATCCCTAGCTCCCCCCAGGTTGCGTCCGTCACCTCCAGAATATCATCCATCCATCTTGCCCTTGGTCGGTCCCTCTTCCTTTTGCCTTCCACTTTCCCTAGCATCAGCATCTTCTCCAGGGTGTCCTGTCTTCTCATTATGTGGCCAAAGTACTTCAGTTTTGCCTTTAATACCATTCCCTCAAGGGAGCATTCTGGCTTTATTTCCTGGAGTATGGACTGGTTTGATCTTCTTGCAGTCCAAGGTACTCTCAGAATTTTCCTCCAACACCACAGTTCAAAAGCATCTATCTTCCTTCGCTCAGCTTTCCTTATGGTCCAGCTCTCGCAGCCATAGGTTACTACGGGGAATACCATTGCTTTAACTATGCGGACCTTTGTTGTCAGTGTAATGTCTCTGCTCTTAACTATTTTATCGAGATTTGTCATTGCTCTTCTCCCAAGAAGTAAACATCTTCTGATTTCCTGGCTGCAGTCAGCGTCTGCAGTAATCTTTGCGCCCAGAAATACAAAGTCTGTCACTGCCTCCACGTTTTCTCCCTCTATTTGCCAGATATCAATCAAGCTGGTTGCCATAATCTTGGTTTTTTTTTAGGTTTAACTGCAACCCAGCTTTTGCACTTTCTTCTTTCACCTTCGTCATAAGGGGCTCCTCAGCTCCTCCTCGCTTTCAGCCATCAAAGTAGTATCATCTGCATGTCTGGGATTGTTAATGTTTCTTCCCGCGATTTTAACTCCAGCTTTGGATTCATCAAGCCCAGCACGTCGCATGATGTATTCTGCGTACAAGGTGAATAGGTAGGGTGAGAGTATACAAACCTGCCGTACTCCTTTCCCAATCTTAAACCAGTCTGTTGTTCCGTGGTCTGTTCTTACCACTGCTACTTGTTTGTTATACAGATTCCTCAGGAGGCAGACAAGATGACTTGGTATCCCCATACCACCAAGAACTTGCCACAATTTGTTATGATCCACACAGTCAAAGGCTTTAGAATAGTCAATAAAACAGAAATAGATGTTTTTCTGGAACTCCCTGACTTTCTCCATTATCCAGCAGATATCGGCAATTTGGTCTCTAGTTCCTCTGCATTTTCTAAACCCAGCTTGTACATCTGGCAATTCTGGCTCCATGAATTGCTGGAGTCTACCTTGCAGGATCTTGAGCATTATGTTTTTAATGTGTATTTTATATCATTTTTTTTACTGTTTGTTTTATACTTTGAATGGTTTTAGTTTTTGTGAACTGCCCAAGGAGCTTCGGCTATTGGGCGGTATAAAAATGCAATAAATAAAATAAAAATAAAGTCATCCATGAAAGAAATGGAAAGATCAAATATTTTTGTCAAATTTTGATGCGTTCTATTCAGGCTTAATGCGGAAGGAAAGCTTACATTGGTTTGGTGAGCTGTGAGTCAAAAGTTGTTAAGGTTTTCCTGTCCCATTAAAGGCTCTGGCAGAAACTGCTGTCAGAGATATGTCATGTATCTATAATATGGAACAATACTTATGTCCTCCTAAATTACCTACCGACTTCTTGGAAATTAACACATGGTCAGCCAGGTAAGGGGGAGGGGGGTTTACCTGCCACTGTCGCGTTCGGGCAGCGGCTTCAACTGAGGCCGATGCCGCGGCCTGGTCTTCCTGTTTGAGGCCTCAGGCTCAGCTGGAATGTGATGGAGGCAGGTAAGTGAGGAGGGGGGAGGGGGCCTTACCTGGTGGCGGCGGCGGAGCCAGGGAAGGGGGGCTTACCTGCCTCCGTCGCGTTCCAGCGGCGTCTTCAACTGAGGCCTCGGCACTTACCTGGCACTGCCGTCTATGGGGGACACACACAGAGCTCCGATCTGGATCCGGAGCCCCGCAGCGGATCGGAGCGGACCGTAGGCGGATCAACTTGGGGTGGAGTGGACCCAATCTGGAAGTTGCAGATCGGGATCCAGAGAGGATCGGGGGTTCTGTGCACAGCCCTAGTTTTGTTGATATTCACAATAAAAAAAGAAAAGTGACTTCAGAAGGTCAGACAACTACGTATTACTACATGACAGCTACTGTTCTACACCACAAGCCAGCCTGGGGTCACTCACAGGACGGTTCCTATAGCAAAACAGGAAGGATCAGATGTTTCGTAGGACAATATAGGGCCGGGACAACATGGGCCATCTCTGCTGGTTCCAAGCACTGCATCCTTCACAACCGGATTTGGCCATGAAAGTTCTTGCCTACATCAGTTGCTGGCAGGATGGGTGAAATAGTGGGAGGGAGCCCTCTTCTAGCATCATTCTTACTCTGTTGGTTGTGGCACTGGAATGAGACTGAATTGCATGAGAATTCAAGTTTCTCTTTCTGTATTTTGGACTGCACCATAATAAGTGAAAGTGGGTGGGGGGAAATAATTCACTAGTACACTGAGATTTCCACCCATGGACATGCTGCAAGACATTTGAGGTTGTATTGGAATCTGAAATGATGGGTTTGGGGGTATGAAAGAAAAATATTCAGTCTCTACCACATTGTGATTGTTGTGTTTCTCAGGAAACTCCTGCTTTCAATGGGAGGCAAATGATGAGGCTTGCTAAGTAATCCACAAAGCTTTTTATTAAGCAAACAAACATCTCTTCTACCTGAAGAGAGTCTAACCTCTTGGAAACCTCAAGTGACAGGAAGCCAGATTCAGCTGGACATCAGGAAAACTTCCACCCAAATATATTCTTGACTTGTTTGCATGCTGCCCTGAGCAGCTTGGGGGAAGGGTGGGGAGCATTTCAATAAATTAATTAAAAAGGGTTTTGAGACTGATCTACACTAAGCAGGATACAACAATTTAAAAACGTTTTGAAAACTGTATATGTAATGTGTCCTGGGTTTGAACAGTTGTCATAACCATTATATTTATTTATTTACATTTATATACCGCCCCACAGCTGAAGCTCTCTGGGCGGTTTACAACGATTAAAAATAGTAAACATTAAAAGTATACAAAAATTTTAAAAAACATAAAAACAGTATAAAAACAACAGTATCCATTTAAAAACAATTCTGGGGTCCATTAAAAACAAACTTAATGCTGTTTAAATGCCTGGGAGAAGAGAAAAGTCTTGACCTGGCGCAGAAAAGATAACAACGTTGGCACCAGGCGAGCCTCATCAGGGAGATCATTCCACAGTCGGCCACCACCGAAAAGGCCCTCTTCCTTGTTGCCATCCTCCGAGCTTCCCTTGGAGTAGGCACTCGGAGGAGGACCTTAGATGTTGAGCGCAGTGTACGGGTAGGTTCATGTTGGGAGAGGCGTTCCATCAGGTATTGTGGTCCCAAGCCATGTAGGGCTTTATAGGTTAAGACCAGCACCTTGAATTGGGCTCGGAAACATATAAGCAGCCAGTGCAAGCGGGCCAGAATTGGTGTTATATGCTCAAACCTCCTTGTTCCAGCTATCAATCTGGCCGCCGCATTTTGCACAAGCTGCAGCTTCCAGACTGTCTTCAAACGCTGCCCCATGTAGAGGGCATTGCAGTAATCTAATTTGGATTACTGCTTATAAACCGTTATAAGCAGTAGTGTAGATTCTGCAAATCAGAAAAATGCAGTGTTGACTGGATCCACCTTCCCCAAGAGGGAGGGTTCTTTCATGAGAGGAAAAAAACCTCCCTTGTGGAGGCTCTAGGGCAGTAGAGTTTTCCTAAATTTCGATTTTCCACAAGAACTAAGATTGCTAAGAAAAATCCCAGCACTATATATGATGTTTTATATGTAAAAGTTCAATATTTGATGTTTAATACAATGCTGTAATGTTTTTATATCATGATTCTTGTATCTGGCTAAAACCCATGCTGGGTTGCCTTAATAAAATTTGAAACAAGAACTAGGGTGCAATCCTGTACGCCAGCTTCCCTCAATTTGCTGCCCTCCAGATGTTTTGGATTGCAGCTCCCATCACCCCCAGCAGGTATGGTCACTGTGCTGGATGATGGGAACTAGCCCAAGAGATCTGGAGGGCGCTACGTTGGGGAAGGATGTTATACACACTGATCTGGGAGTAAGCTCCATCGAACTCAATGGTGCTTACATCTGAGTAGACGCATAGAAGACGGCACTGTAGTTCCCCCACGTCCCCTTTCAGTGCCTTGGGCGGACTTGTTGAACCTCCTGCGACCTTTTTAAGCATCCTGGCAAGAACAGCCTTCTGCATACGAAAAACAAAACCCACACAGGGGCTGAATGCATGATGGGTCCCTCCCTTCTTCGGGAGGCCCAGAGAAAGGGGTTTTGTTGGCTATCTACGGCCAAGAGGAGAAGGGGATTTGGGGAGGAAGGGAGGGGCCGGGTCTTCCGCAGGAAATGCATTTCTTCCCCCCCCGCCAAAAAAGTCCCTTCCTAGCCCCGCCTTCTTCCTGCAGAGGAAAGAAGCGTTTGAGTTTTCTCCAGGCGCTGCATCGGGGCCTCCTGTGTGGGGTCAGGTGAGACCCCCCCCTCCCGCCTTGTGCATTGGGGGTGAAGGGGTGTCCCCGGGTTGCAGGGGATGGGGGGGAGGCAGGAGAGGGAGGAATCTGCTGATATGGGGTAGTGTTGGAGGGGATGGGGATTGCAAGCTGAACCCTCCCCCATTTCACCCCTTATGGGGGAAGATTTAGGATTTGCCCAGATCCTGATAGAGCTTTTTCGTTTCGCCAGGAGGTCTCATTGAGCGGCGTTGTGTGTGTGGGTCCCTTGTTGAGTCGATTAATCTAGGGTGGCCCTATGGTAGGGTGACCATTTGAAAAGAAGGACAGGGCTCCTGTATCTTTAACAGTTGCATAGAAAAGGGAATTTCAGCAGGTGTCGTTTGTATCTATGGAGAACCTGGTGAAATTCCCTCTTCATCACAACAGTTAAAGCTGCAGGAGCTATACTAGAGTGACCAGATTTAAAAGAGGGCAGGGCACCTGCAGTTTTAACTGGTGTGAGGAAGAGGAAATTTCACCAGGTTCTCCATATTTATTTATTTATTTATTTTATTACATTTCTATACCGCCCAATAGCTGGAGCTCTCTGGGTGGTTCACAAAAATTAAAACCATTCAAAGTATAAAACAACAGTATAAAACCATAATATAAAATACAATATAAAAGCTCAACCAGATAAAAACAGCAGCAATGCAAAATTACAAATTTAAAACCATGTTATTTAAAATTTATAGATTGTTAAAATGTTGGGAGAATAAAAAGGTCTTCACCTGGCGTCTAAAAGCATATAATGTAGGTGCCAAGCTACAAGATACAAACGACACCTGCTGAAATTCCCTTTTCTATGCAACTGTTAAAGATACAGGAGCCCTGTCCTCCTTTTCATATGGTCACCCTACCCTATGGAAAGGAGGACAGGGCTCCTGTATCTTTTAACAGTTGTATTGAAAAGGGAATTTTAGCAGGTGTCATTTGTATATATGGAGGACCTGGTGGAATTTCCTCTTCATCACAACAGAAAGCTATTTAAGCTAAAAAATTTGGGATGGCGGGTTAACTTGAGAGAAAGTATTGTAAGAAGTGCTGTTTTTGTATTATAGTGAATGATGGTTTCTCTTTATCACATGTTTGTGTCTTAGCGTGTTCCTGAAGAAGCACTGTCTTGCGAAACAGATTTATGTACCGAGCTTCTGTTGGTGCTATGAAACCACGCTAAAAGCATAACATTGAGATGTATCTATATCTATGAGAAAAATAGATGAGATTGTAATGTGATTTGGACATTCTGTAAAAACTGAAGCCAATGATTTGATTTATGCATATATGCATATAAGTTTATGTGCTTGAATTGTGGCCAATATATATTGTGAAATTGTAGTTATTGTTATACTTCTATATGCAATATTGTGACTATTGAACTATTGATAAAAGAAAAGTGGATTGGGACAAAGTAGCCAATATATGGGACAGTAATACATAAAGTATTGAAATACTATTGTGATTCAACTTTTGATTGTGGTTGGAGGGTGGATACCCTAGTATTGTTTGTTGTTCATCCAACCATTGCCTATAATTAGTCTTCATATTAATTCTTGACAACAACTATGTCTTTCCTTTACAGAGACTTAGCAGCACTGCCTCATGCGGCCATTTTTGCCCAGATACAGACGAGGGAAGAGATTCTTTGGCACACTTGAAGGCTTCCTTGGAACACGGATTGAAGATGGCCGAGCAAGACTCAACTGGCCCAGAAGCAGGAAGAAGACCTAATGATGTGAAGATTGGAAGCAGAGAGGAATTCTGGGAAACAATGGTTCAGAAGGTCCAGGATGAGGACATGGTCATCTTAGATGTGCAGCTCCAGCATTTCAGGCAGCTCCGCTACCAGGCAACTGAGGGCCCCCGAGAAATCTGCAACCAACTCCACTCTCTTTCCCGTCGGTGGCTGAAGCCAGAGCAACACACGAAAAACCAAATCCTGGACCTGGTGATCCTGGAGCAGTTCCTGACCATCCTGCCAGCAGAAATGGCGAGCTGGGTGAGGGAATGCGGAGCGAAGACCAGTTCTCAGGCGGTGGCCCTGGCAGAAGGCTTCCTCCTGAGCCAGGCAGAGGACCAGAAGCAGGAAGGGCAGCAGGTATGAGAATTTCATCCAAGGAGTTGAATGGGAGGGCAGATTTCCAAAAACTCTCTATTCCTTGGCCAATCTTTTCTGGAAATCACCCAAAAAGAGATGTCCCATACCTCACCCTCAACACTTTTGCCTCTCATTTATTTACTAACCTTGTTACATGTCTTGGATCTTCATTTCCCTTTCAGGCACAGAGTCTGTTTGCAGAAGTGAGACATGACTTCCCTGCAGCAGAGAGGGCTCCATCAGACGCCAGGCAGTGCCCCTTGCAAAGGGGGATCAAGCAGGAGGGTGATGGATGTGCCTCCTTGCAGGGTAAGAATTAATTTGTGGTGGCTGAATTTCAACTTGGTCTAACTCTCCGGAGAATGTAAGAAATGCTTGTCCAGCTGCCTCTTGAATGCCTCTAGTTTGGGAGAGCCCACAACCTCCCTAGGTAACTGATTCCATTGTTGTACTGCTGTAACAGTCAGGAAGTTTTTCCTGATGTTCAGCTGAAATCTGGCTTCCTTTAACTTGAGCCCCTTATTCCGTGTCCTGCACTCTGGGAGGATCGAGAAGAGATCCTGGCCCTCCTCTGTGTGACAACCTTTTAAGTATTTGAAGAGTGCTATCATGTCTCCCCTCAATCTTCTCTTCCCCAGGCTAAACATGCCCAGTTCTTTCAGTCTCTCTTCATAAGGCTTTGTTTCCAGACCCCGGATCATCCTAGTTGCCCTCCTCTGAACATGCTCCAGCTTGTCTGCGTCCTTCTTGAATTGTGGAGCCCAGCTCAGGTGGTGGCTCACAAGATGCTTCTCAAGAAAGACCCTGTGTTGGGTTCGGGTTCTGCCAGGTCCAAGTCATCAGTCAGGTTCTTTTGGTTATCAAGATGAAACAAGCTGCTTGTGCAAAAAGATGACAGCTTATTGATAGAAAATGGATGCAGAAGAAAGTTTACACCTCCTTCCAGCTAATCAAGCTTTCATAGCTGGGTATCTATTGCCCCCCCCCCCCCCACACAAATAGATGGAAGTCATCCCTTTGACCCACAGCAACTTCTCCAGGCTGGTAGATTGGATCTGATAGGCTCTTCTGCTAGATTCCTGCCTACCTCCTTTTCAGCAGCTGACAGGCTACATCCCTCCCCTCTCTCAGAAGAAGCAAGGAGGGCTCCCTCTCGCAGGTTCCCAAAGCAACTCAACTTGGGTAACTAATTGCCTTTCTAGGGCCTGGTTAGGAGTGAAAACCTCCCAGCTCAACTTGAGATAAGACTCTATGAGGAAAGGGTGACATAACTATGAGAGGCCCATCAAGGGAATGAGGCCTATTCTTGTCGGCTAAAGCCTGATAAAATCTATTCGGTGTATTAGGCAACACAGGTCTCTTAGCTAGGGTGACCATATGGAAAGGAGGACAGGGCTCCTGTATCTTTGTATTGAAAAGGGAATTTCAGCAGGTGTCATTTGTATGCATGCAGCACCTGGTGAAATTCCCTCTTCATCACCACAGTTAAAGCTGCAGGAGCCCTGCCCTCGTCTAAATCTGGTCACTCTAGTATAGCTCCTGCAGCTTTAACTGTGGTGATGAAGAGGGAATTTCAGCAGGTGCTGCATGCATACAAATGACACCTGCTGAAATTCCCTTTTCTATGCAACTGTTAAGGATACAGGAGCCCTGTCCTCCTTTTCATAGGGTCACCCTATCTTAGCGGCATTTTAGAACTCTGTGAAGTCCATATTTCTGCTCACTAACAAAGTCACTACAGACCCTCCTTGATGGAAAGTGTCTGTCGGAATCCTGGGAACAGCCCTGCTTAGGTTGAAGGCAACTGCCTAGCTTTGTTAATCCAATTAAGTTTAGAGCATAACTCCTAGCATTCACACATCCTTCAGGTGAGAAGAGATGTTTGTTTGTTGAATAAAGCTTTGTAGATCACACAGCAGACATCTTTATCATCTTGGACCAACTGGGGTGGCGGTGGCTTAACATCACGACACCCAGGTGTAGTTAGACTTGCATCACTTCAGGTGCAATTCTGTGCATTTGACTGGTAATTAAGAACTTTTGTGATCCAAGAGCGTATGTCTTCGGAGTTCAGGATTGTAACCTCAGCCTCGGACTAGTACGTGCTACTGGCTTCCCATCATCTTTGTCTCTTGTAGGGGAAGGAATGACACTGGGAATGGACGTTGAGCCATCTCTTCTTCTTTGTGATGGAGTGGAACCTGATCAGGTAAGGGGGAGGATCACTGGGAAGACAGGCAGGGAGCAGCCTCTGTACTCTGCTCACCTCCACAGGCCAGAATAGATCTCTCTGCTTCTATTTGCTTCTGGCAAAGCTAAGAGCAAAGCTAAGAGCACATGGAATTTTAGGATGTCTTTTAGGAAGTTTTAACAATGTATACCATGTTTTTAATCAGGATTTTATGTATTTTATACTTACTGTTGTTCCCCGCCTCGATCATGATGGAGAGGCGGGTAAGAAATAAATTTGATAATAATAATAATAATTAATAATAAAATATTTCTTACCTGCCTCTCCATTCTGATCGAGGTGGGGAACAACAGTAAATATAAAATACATAAAACTGAATTAAAACATAATATACATTGTTAAAACGTCCTAAAATCATTTTAGAAACATCCTACAATTACACTGGATAGGCCTAATATTATTATTTTGGAGAGCCCTGCTGAATGGGACCAAAATTTGCTCCCTGTTTTCCTAATAACGATATTGTCCAAACTGAATCATGATGAGAAAGATAATATTGCCAGTGTTTGGCAGATATCCCATATTATTCTTTGTGGTGGAGTGGAACCAGATCAGGTAGGCATAGGAATCAGTAGGGACCCAGGCAGGAAGCAGCCTGGGTGTCTTTATGCCCTGCTTGCCTCCCAGGGCTGGAATACATCTCTCTTCTTTTGTTTGCTTCTGGCAAAACAAAGAGCCGGACGGGAGCTCTGCTGGGTCAGACCAAAGGCCCATCTAGTCCAGCTTCCTGTTTCTCACAGTGGCCCCACCAGATGCCTCTTGAGAAGCCCATAAGCAGGACAGAAGGGCCAGAGCTGTTTCTTCCTGCTGTTCCCTCAACCACTGGTTTTCACAGCAAGCAAGTTCAAATCCTGTAGCATTATTTATTTATTTATTTATTTATTTATTTGTTATACTTCGATACCGCTCCCATAGCCAGAGCTCTCTGGGCAGTTTACAGAAATTCTAAAATTGAGATAAAAACAAATATGCAAAATTTAAAACTCTGAAACACAGGACATACACACATAAAGCGTTAAAAACCGATTAAAAACTAAACATGTGGGTGATTAAGATGTGCTGCCATATGCCTGGGCAAAGAGGAAAGTCTTAACCTGGCGCCGGAAAGATAGCAGCGTTGGTGCCAGGCGAGCCTCGTCAGGGAGATCATTCCATAGTCTGGGGGCCACCACCGAAAAGGCCCTATCCCTTGTTGCCACACTTCGAGCTTCTCTCGGAGTAGGCACCCGGAGGAGGACTTAGATGTTGAACGTAGTGACCGGGCATATTCACGTCGGGAGAGGCGTTCCGTCAGGTATTGTGGTCCCAAGCCATGTAAGGCTTTATAGGTCAAAACCAGCACCTTGAATTGGGCTTGGAAACATACAGGCAGTCAATGCAAGTGGGCCAGAGCAGGTGTTATATGGTTGAACCTTCTGGTTCCCGAAATCAATCTGGCCGCTGCATTTTGCACGAGCTGCAGCTTCCGAACCGTCTTCAAAGGCAGCCCTACGTAGAGTGCATTGCAGTAATCTAACTTGGAAGTTACCAGAGCATGGACAACTGAAGCCAGGTTATTCCTGTCTAGATAGAGGCGTAGCTGGGCCACCAACCGGAGTTTGTAGAAGGCACTCCGTGCCACTGAGGTCACCTGAGCCTCAGCCCAGCTCAATTCTGTATTATCCTTGAGATGGAAACCTTTTCTTTTTCCCTCCAGGGTCTGGTGACTTTTGAGGAGGTTGCTGTGTACTTCACGGAGGAGGAGTGGGCACTCCTGGATCCTGACCAGAGAGCCCTGCACAGGCAGGTCATGCAGGAGATCCATGGGATTGTGACCTCTCTCGGTAAGGCTCCCTATTTGCCTGCTTAATAAAAAAATAAAGGGTTCCAAACTGTTCATGATTAGGAAGATAATATTACCATTTTTGGCACATATCCTATATTATTCATTTATTTAACATTTTGAGGCTTATTAGGACGTAGTCCTCCAAAGGCAGTGTTCAAAAACAAAAATCGTTATATTAGGTTATATTAAAATCAATAAATGATGAAACACTATTTTATGACAGCAACTTAAAATCAGAGGCCTCAAATATACCAGACCAAAAAAAAATCACAATTTTTTTTCACAAGGCACATTAAGGCAGCTCACAGTCTCAGAAAGCCATCAGCAGCAAAACATTATTAGGGAAAGACGGCCCAGAACAGGCAGATTTTCACAACATAGTAGATGCCCTGTCCTGCAGGGGCCATGTGGAGTTCAATTGCGTATTTCAGCACCTCCACATCCCTTCTCCCAATCTCCCTCGAATTGTCTATTCTCATTTACCAAAACTTTCCTAATCCTGCCGTTCCATTAAACAGCAACTTACACAGGAAGAACAACTGATAAGAAATCAATATAAAAGATTAGAAAACCATAACAGAATGAAAACACCACTCAAAACAACTATCAGCATCTGGTTAACAAATTGACCCTGTTCAGACGACATGCTAAGCCATGGTGGTTAAGCATTTTGAGCTAAACACTATGGCCCAGTCCAGAAGACACCTTAAACCACAGCTTTTACCACAGTGGTTTAGCCAGAAAGCCGGACCGTGTTCAGAAGACACCATAAACCATGGCTTTAACCACGGTGAATAAAGCTTTTTGCCTTAGTCACCGTGGTTAAAGCCATGGCTTAAGGTGTCTTCTGAACACAGCCCGGCTTTCTGAGCCATGGTTTAAGATGTCTTCTGAACGGGGCCTATGACTTAGCGTGTCGTGTGAACCATTTCTAACCATAGTGGCTGCATAACCACAGGTTATATGTGCTCGCTAACGGTTTCATAAAAAAGGGTTAGCGGACTAACCGTGGCTTAGCGTGTTGTCTGAACAGGCCCTTTGTCATAAAACATTAAGAGCTTTAACAAATGTAAACACAGAACTGGCTTGTTCTAGAATCCAAGCAGCTGCTCCCCACAAAGTCTGTCACTTTGCAGATCCTAAACCCAGCTGCTAGTCACTTTCAAATGTCAGTCTCTCTTCACACATAAACACTGAGACATCCTTCTTTACTCTACACCATCCATAATTTGGTACCCCTCTATCATGTCTCCCCTGAGCCTCCTTATTTCCAAGCTAAACAATCCCAGCTGTTGTAACCTTTCCTCATGCTTCAGCCCCTTGATTATTTTAGTTGCCTTTTTCTGCAGTAAATGGGAATCAACAGAGACAATTAAACACATGGTAAAAACTGATATAGTTATTTAGTAGTGATGCCTTCTGTTAGAAAGGCAATTATTTTTATTTATTTTATTTTATTTTATTTTATTTTATTTTATTTTATTTTATTTTATTTTATTACATTTCTATACAGTCCAATAGCTGTGTGGCTCACAAAAATTAAAACCACAAGTACAGCATAAAACAGTAGAACATATAAAAGTTTACTTTTTTTATAAAAGCTATTTACTGTTTTACTCTGTACAGCACCATGTACATTGATGGTGCTATATAAATAAATAAATAAATAATAATAATAATAAAACTCCAGTATAAAAGTACCACCAGAATAAAACCTAGCAGCAATGCAGAAATTTAAAATACAGATTTAAAACTGCAGCGCTAAGAGACGAGAATGCTAAAATGCCTGAGAAAATAAAAAGGATTTCACTTGGCACCAAAATGAGTACAACATAGGCGCCAGGTGCAGAAAAGACCCTCCTGGTAAGCATCTGCCTCACTTTCTTTGGCAGAGGCTCCCGGAGTGGGACCCCTGAAGATGAACTTGGGGTCTGGGAGGGTACATATGGCAGTCCTTTTTAAGAATCTTGCTGCCTATTTTGGACCAGCTAAAGTTTCTGGTCTGTTTCCAAAGGCAGCCCCACATATAACGCATTGCAGTAATCCAGGCGAGAGCCTGGATAACTGTAGCTAGGCTATCCCTGTGCGGATAAGAGCATAGTTGGTATATCAGCCTAAGCTCATAAAAGGTGCTCTGTGCCACTGAGTCCGCTTGTGCCTTAAGTGACAGTTCAGGGTCCAAGAGCGCCCCCCCCCAAAAAAAACCTACAATCCTGATCCTTTAGGGGGAGTGTGACCCCCTCCAGAAGAGCTTGAACATCACCTAGCCGGGCAACTGAACCACCCACTAACAGTACCTCTGATTTGAGTCTCAGTTTATTAGCCCTTATGCTCACACACTGATACAGGACAGGACAGCCACTGCCTCAGCTGGATTTGATGAGAACCAATATGCAGATGACAACAACCAAGTAGAACTGGTTGTCATCTGCATATTGATGACACCTCAGCCCCCATCTCTCTCAGCAGTTGCATGTAGATGTTGGACAGCATGGGAAGTGAAGGGGGGAAAACCAGATTTACTCACAAGTATTCTTGCATATACAATGCAGGTACAGTATAGAGTTTCAAAAGGAGTATTGTGGCGTTACCCACATTTCTATTCCCTTAGGTATGTCTGCGTGAGTATGTCTAGAGAGTGCGGAATGTTGGGCTGAGTAGGTGTGGCTAATGATGCTGTGGAAAGGGGGAGGAGTCTATATATATGGGGGAGCTGAGTGGTCTGAGGGGTTCGGTTGGTGATGTGGTTTAGAGGGCAGATGTGTTTAGCTGTGTGATTTCTTGTCAGGAGTTGTGTGAGGAGTGAGTGAAAATATGATCATAAGGACTAAGGATTGTTATTATTAAATTTGTTTCTACCAGTATTCTTAAGAATAGGCAGGAGTTGAGTAGAATTTGAAGGAACTAAGAACTGTAAACAACAATAAACATTTTCTTTATTTTGCTACCATAAAACCACGTGTCAGTTTGGCTGTGTCTCCTGCTCTATTAGTTCATAAATAAACACATTATATTAAACTTTCAGCCAGCTATATTCACAGAAAAGCCTTTTCCAAAACTCCTTACCTTTTCCCTCTGCTATAAGGGAAAGGTTATACTTTTCTTTTTACCCCTTCGGCAGGTATTTCAGTGGTGGTGCTTAGCCTGAGGGAGTTGTGCAAGTCAAAGCCTTGTGTGTGAGGGGGGTGGCGTCACAAGTATGTTCAATCGATTTTGTTATCCATTTACACCAGCAGGAGGGACAGAGCAAACACAGTTTCTCTCGGCAATAATGGAGATCAGAGGGAGAGATGGGGGTGGAAGAAAGCAGAGGAGCAAAAGGAAGAAATTGCAGAAAACCTCACTGTATGCTACAGAGATCCTAAAGCTAGTTGTGGTCAAAATTCCCATGAACTGCAACATTGCCTCATTCCAGTAACTTGTAGACGAGGTTGCAATATTCCCAACAAAAACTGCATCCTATCAAAAACTTTTCAGTTCTTTTCTTTATCAAAATCATTCATTGTGGGGGCTCAATTATTTGACGTTCTATTGCTAATTTAGTCTTTTACCAATTTCTTTTCTATGTTGCAGAGGGTGAGAGATGGGAAGGGAAGAAAAAGAGAGAACCATCTCGGATATCACCGAAAAGAGACAAATGCATAAATAGCAAACAGCAGAGAAGGAATGTAGATCAGGATTTGAGAAATAATTCCATTGCTTCTCAAGGTAATGGCTACTATGATATCACGATCCAAGAAAAAATACATAAAAGACAGAAGAATAAGAATAAGTTCGAAATGCAAAGGAAAAAATGCAATTGTGAATCCAGTGTTAAAGCTCATTGCAAAAGTCACACATTTAAATGCCTGAAATGTGGAAAAAGCTTCAGTCAGAAGAAAAATCTCATTCGGCATCAAAGAACTCAGACACTGAAGAAAACATATAAATGTTTGGAGTGTGGAAAGAGCTTCACTTGTAAGGGAGCCCTCACTTCTCATCAAAGGACTCACACAAGGGAGAAACTATATAATTGTTTGGAGTGTGGAAAGAACTTCAATCACAAGTACTCTCTCGCGGACCATCAAAGAATTCACACAGGGGAGAAACCATATCATTGTTTGGAGTGTGGAAAGAGCTTCAGGAAGAAAGAATATCTCCTATCTCATCACAGAACTCACACAGGAGAAAAACCATATCATTGTTTGGAATGTGGAAAGAGCTTCAGGAAGAAAGGACATCTCCTATCTCACCACAGAACTCACACAGGAGAAAAACCATATGATTGTTTGGAGTGTGGAAAGGGCTTCAGACACAAGTACTCTCTCTTGGAACATCAAAGAATTCACACAGGGGAGAAACCATATCATTGTTTGGAGTGTGGAAAGAGCTTCAACAAGAGGAAATGTTTTATTTTACATCAAAGAATGCACGAGGGGGAGAAATCATATCATTGTTTGGAGTGTAGAAAAAGCTTTAGTCAGAAGGAACATCTCACTTCTCATCAAAGAACTCACACAGGGGAGAAACCATATCATTGTTTGGTGTGTGGAAAGAGCTTCAGTCACAAGAACTATCTTATGAAACATCAAAGAACTCACACAGGGGAGAAACCATATCATTGTTTGAAATGTGGAAAGAGTTTCAGTCAGAGGAAATATTTTACTCAACATCAAAGAACTCACACAGGAGAGAAACCATATAAATGTTTGGAATGTGAAAAAAGTTTCAGTCAAAAGTCTTCTCTCACTCATCATCAAAAAACACACACAGGGGAGAAACCATATAATTGTTTGGAGTGTAGAAAGAGCTTTAGTGAGAAGAGAAAACTTACTTCTCATCAAAGAACTCACTCAGGGGAGAAACCATATCATTGTTTGGAGTGTGGAAAGAGCTTCAGTGAGAAGGGAACTCTTATTTGTCATCAAAGAACTCACACAGGGGAGAAACCATATCAGTGTTTGGACTGTGAAAAGAGCTTCAGTCACAAGGGAACTCTTATTTGTCACCAAAGAACTCATACGGGAGAGAAACCATATCACTGTTTGGAGTGTGGAAAGAGCTTCAGTCACAAGGGAACTCTGACTTCACATCAAAGAATTCACACAGGGGAGAAACCATATCAGTGTTTGGAGTGTGGAAAGAGCTTCAGTGAGAAGGGAACTCTTACTTGTCATCAAAGAACTCATACGGGAGAAAAACCATATCATTGTATGGAGTGTGGAAAGAGCTTCAGTCGGAAGCTAATTCTCACTCACCATCAAAGAATTCACAAAAATGAGAAACCATATCATTGCTTAGAATTTGGAAAGAGGAAATATCTCAGTTGTCATTAAAGAACCCCCATAGGTGAAAAAACATATAAATATTTGGAGTGTGAAAAAAGCTTCTTTCTGAAGCTACATTTCATTCAACATCACAGAGATTACACAAGTGAGAAACCATATAAATGCCTGGAGTATGGAATGAGCTTCAGTCAGAAGAAACATCTTTCTGGTCATCAAAAAATCACACAGGGGAGAAACCATGTAAATGCTTGGAGTGTGGAAGGAGTTTTAGTCAAAAGAATTATCTCAATCGACATCAAAGTTAACTTTTGTAAACCGCCCAGAGAGCTTCAACATTATTATATAAATGTAATAAATAATGATGATGATGTACTCAGACATGGGAGAAATTGTAAAATTCCCAATTTTTGAAAAGATCATATATTTTTCGTCAAACCTTGGTGAAAAGACATGCATTTAATACAGGCTGATTTAGAAAAGGAATCTCTCATTGGTTTGACGAGGTTCTAAGCAGTGAGTTATTAACGTTTTCCTGCCTCATTAAAACCTATGGCAGCTGTCAGAGTTATATCCTGGATGCTTTGTACATAACATCTACTGATGTACACAACAGGTAACTCACAGGAGGACTCCTCTAGCAAAACTCTTAAGACTCTGAGGTTTGTGAGACCAGAGTTAAGCCGTTCTCATGTTAGTTCAAGCTCCAGAAAGCCAGAAAATTGGTATCTAAGGCTCATGCCTTAACGGATGTGCCCCATGTTCAGTGATGATGTTGTGCAATGTCATATATTTTGCTTTAACTGTCCATGCACCCAACCTCTTTGGGGGGGGGGGGGCTTTCATGCCCAAATCCAGATGTGGAGGATCAAGTGCTTGGGACCAGCAAAGACACCCCATGTTGTACATCAACTGGGATTGTTTAGCTTGGAAAAAAGGAGACTAAGGGGAGACATGATAGAGGTGTACAAAATTATGCATGGTATGGAGAATGGAAAGGGAGACATTTTTCTCCCACTCTCAAAATACTAGAACCCAAAGGGGTCATCCCATGAAACTGATTGGTGGGAGATCCAGG
The DNA here is from genome assembly GCF_023053635.1 of Elgaria multicarinata webbii. NCBI lineage: Eukaryota > Metazoa > Chordata > Lepidosauria > Squamata > Anguidae > Elgaria > Elgaria multicarinata. Next base: position 157,521,756 of record NC_086173.1, read on the forward strand.
ACAAATAAAAGGAAGGACTTCTTCACACAGCGCATAATTAAATTATGGAACTCACTGCCACAGGATGTAGTGATGGCCACAAATCTGGATGGCTTCAAAAAGGGGTTGGATAAATTCCTGGAGGCAAAGGCTATCAATGGCTATTAGCCCTGATGGTTGTGTGCTATCTCCAGTATTCAAGGCAGTAAGCCTGTGTGCACCAGTTGCTGGGGAACATGGGTGGGAGGGTGCTGTTGCACCGTGTCCTGCTTGTTCATCCCTGGCTGATGGCTGCTTGGCCACTGTGTGAACAGAGTGCTGAACTCGATGGACCCTTAGTCTGATCCAGCAGGGCTTTCCTTATGTTCTTATGGTCCTGTATTGCCTTGTGAAAAATTTGACCCTTAACGTACTGCTAGAGGAACCTGTGTGTTGAGCCAGGCCTGTTTGTTGCTTACATCAGTTGCTGGCAGGATAGTTTAAACAGTGAGATTGTCAGGGAAATTCCCCGGTCTAGTAGGAAGGAAGCAAAGCCCATGCAGGTCCCGATGCAAAGGCTTTTATTCAAACTACACATGTAGGAGGAGACAGACAGCCCTCAGTAAACTGAGGGACGGACTCTCTGACCAACACCCCCACACAGCAAACTTTTATACATTCAGACGTGTTTATACATTCAGAGATGAACTCATACTTTCCCTCCTCCCTTCCCTGACTGATCACAAGTCCCATAAATGTTTCCAAAATGAAAACTATTCTACATAAACAATGGCTTTATGGCACCAATGACCGGTACAAAATGTTACTTTTTGTTCCTGATAAGCTCTCCAAGGGCAGATGGAAAGTCTCAGAGTCCGCTCTCGATACTTTCAAAATGCCCAGTCAAGTTTCTTGAGGTATTTTGGAAAAGGAAGGATGCGATCATCCTGTCCAAGTGATATGCAGTGGAGTCAGAAATGCAAGGTTTTCAGATATGAACTTCTGGAAAGAGTGAAGAGTGGCTAGGAGTCAGTGGCCTTAGCTAGGCCGAAGGATTATCCCAGGCAAATGGAGGGATCGTCTCTGCCTGCTCTCAGGATCCCGTGTGTCATTTGGATGCACAGAGATGATCCTGGGATATAGGCCTGGTCTAGCCATGGCCAGTGTGTGGGCAAGAATCTAGGGCAGCCTTGGATTTCCAATTGTTCAGCTTCTCTAAATTTTATTAGTCCAGGAGGGGTGGAGGTGGGGGGGGCAGAGTGTTAAGGATTTTGGGGTGCTTGTGCACTTTTCCCCTGAGACAGGAATTTTGGGACTTTTCGGATTTCCTTGACAGAATCATAGAATAGTAGACTTGGAAGGGGCCTATAAGGCCATCGAGTCTGACAGGGAAACCTGAAAAGCCCCCCTGAAGCCCCTCATGCCAATGTTAATAAATGCGAAAAGCACGCATACTCCTTACCTGGCCCCCGCCTTTGTGCATCTATGTAGAGAGACACAAATGTGCCTCGTCTTCACTTTCAATTCAAGGTTACCCTAAACCTTTCGCCCGCTCATCCGCCCTGCTAATCTGACATAAGGGAAAGGTTACAGTTCCGTAAAACATATCGGAAAGAAAGCCTTGAGGCTGGAAAAAAAGTTTCCATATTCCCCAGACAGAGAGGCATCTCTAAGTTTTATCAACAAGACCCACCCACCCCCTTCAAGTGGGCACAGAGAAGTGGCTCACAGCTGGCTGGAGACACTTTCGGCTGACCTCAGCAAGGGTCTTTTCAAAGCACAAGGAGTTACATACACTGGACACAGTTGTCACAATATGGGGCATTGTTTTAAGTAGAATAGTTTTCGTTTATGGAAAATGTAGAAAATACGTAATCAATAGAAGATGGGAGGAGGGATTCTTGTATTACGTGTGGAGGGGCTTGGAAAGTTATAAATGTATGCTGATGTGGATGATAGGTAGAGTGTCTTCGCCATCGGTTTGTTCAAGGTGAGAGATTTCTCCTATGTGTGTAGTAAAAAAAGAGTCTGGGGCTGTAGCTAGACCTAAGGTTTATTCCAGGATCATCCCGGGTTCATCCCTGCATGAGCACTGGATGCCCTGTGTGGCACTTAGATGAACAGGTTTGTCCCCAGGACAATACTGGGATAAAACTTAGGTCTAGCTACGGCCTCTGTGCCTGGACTGGTTGTGAAGTTGCTCCTTCCCTATCAGGTTAGGAGAATTTCCCTAACAAGTCCAACTCCCTGCTCAATGCAGGAATCCACCTTAAAGCATCCCTGACAGATGGTTGTCTAGCTGCCTCTTGAAGGCCTCTAGTGTGAGAGAGCCCACAACCTCCCTAGATAACTAGTTTCATTGTCATACTGCTCTAACAGTCAGGACGTTTTTCCTGATGTCCTGCTGGAATCTGACTTCCTGTAAGTTGAATCCATTATTCCGTCAAGATGGAGCCTGCTTCTAGCACCCTTCACCATCCTTCTGGGGTAAGGATTGAATTTCATGAGAGTTCAAGTTACTTTTTCTGGATTTTAAAGTTGTTCATGATGAAAAAGAAAAAATAGCAACATTCATGCATCCATCACTGCATTAAGATTTCCTTGACTGCTGCAAGATGCTACAAGATATTTGGGGTTGCATTGTGTCAAGTATAGGGTTCAGCAAGGCCTTGCAAGTTGGAAGTAGATTTAATTAGAACTAGGTTGGAAGGTCAGAATCTCTGCAAATTTATTTGTCAAGAGTTTTCATGGAAGTAGCTCACTCACTCCCGGTCTCAGCCTTGATGCTGTTAAGACTTCTCGGAGAAACTGAGTGTTTAGAAAGGTGGGGGGCTTGTTGAGGGAGTCACTCAGATTGTAGCACTATCTTGGTGGGTCCATCTTCGTGGACAAAGGCATGATATATGGGCCAGAGCTCCTGTCTGTTAAGTGGTTTGAAAGAAGCCTAAGCTGGAGCAAAGGCGAGGAGCCTTTGCTAAGATCATTTTTTGACTCATGGTTTGAAACCCCCCTCTGTTTGAATCTATCATTATTTGGGACTTTGAAAGCACTCTGCACATGGACTGTCTTCTATTTGGACTTTGGAATTCTAAGGACTGCACCATGAAAAGTACTGTGAGGCTTTCCATAGACTTGAGGGTAGACTGGGGTTGATTTGTATTTTTGGTCTCAGGTGGCAGGGAGTTCCCCATGCTAAAGCAGCAGCATGGGATTTCTTGTACTTCAGATTTTTTAACCACCCCGTGATCTTGCTTAGGCTTTGGCCATGTTCCCTGAGTGTGGCTGCTCCCTTGGGATGGTTTGTTAAGCCTTTCAAAAATGTCCCATTGATTGCCTGAAGGATCGTATCAGGAACCTTTCCCTCCTTTGGTCGGGTTTAGAACTCGTTTTAGAATGGCTGAGAAGGCAACTGGGAAACCAGGTTCTTATTGCAGTGAGTAGCATTTTGACTGTACGTTATCTTGGAGCCTAAAACTTTCTGACCATCAATCAGCTTTAAGTATTTTGTAAGTGCGTAACAGTAAGCTTTTCACTGTGAAATTTCCCTCAATAAAAGAAGTCTCCCTGATGTGAGTGTCCTGTGTCATTTTGCCAGCACGTGTGAATGCCAGAGGGAACGGGAATCCACGACACTTTGGATTCTTGGTTGGGATAGAAGGAGTTGTATGAAAGAAAAATAATCCTTTTCTACCACATTGTGATTTTCCCCAGCACATGAGCTGCAGGACTCATTTGTGGTTGCTTTTGAGCTTTAACTTCCAGGGCAAGACAGTATGGGTGGTAGGGTGTTGCACTTTGTGGCAAATATTGGAACCCACATGGCCCAGCCTGACCTTATTATTATTATTATTTATTTATATAGCACCATCAATGTACATGGTGCTGTACAGATAACACAGTAAATAGCAAGACCCTGCCGCATAGGCTTACAATCTAATAAGTTGTAGTAAACAATAAAGAGGGAAGGAGAATGCAAACAGGCACAGGGAAGTGTAAACAGGCACAGGGTAGGGCAAAACCAACAGTGTAAAGTCAGAACAAACTCAATATTTGAAGGCTATAGGGAAAAGAAAAGTTTTTAGCTGAGTCTTAAAAGCAGGGATTGAGTTGGTAGTTCTCAAGTGATCTGGAAGAGCGTTCCAGGCGTAAGGGGCAGCAGAAGAAAAAGGACGAAGCCGAGTAAGGGAAGTGGAGGTCCTTGGGCAGGCGAGAAACATGGCATCAGAGGAGCGGAGAGCACGAGCGGGGCAATAGTGTGAGATGAGAGAGGAGAGATAGGCAGGAGCTAGGCCGTGAAAAGCTTTGAAGGTCAACAGGAGAAGTTTATATTGGATTCTGGAGTGAATTGGGAGCCAATGAAGAGATTTCAGAAGCGGAGTGACATGGTCAGAGCGGCGGGCCAAGAAGATGGAATAATCTGTACTGCAATTCCATGGTTTTATTCCAGCTGCCAAGTTTGCATAACTGGGCCTTTCTCCGCTGTGGCACCCTGGTTGTGGAATGAGCTCCCCAGAGAGGTCCGCCTGGCGCCTACACTGTACTCCTTTCGTCGCCAGCTGAAGACCTTTTTATTCACTCAGTATTTTAACACTTACTTTTAACTTAAATTTAAATTTTACTGAAAGGCGAAAGATTTATACGATCTGAAGAGAAACCAGAAACTTTTGTGAACCGCCCAGAGAGCTTCGGCTATTGGGCAGTATAGAAATGTAATAAATAAATAAATAAATTTTAGGCTGAGGGTGAAGTATTTCTCCAACTATAGTCCTGTGGGAATCTTGGGGTGATCCTTAAATTCTGGTTAACATCTCTGCCAGGATGTAAGCCTATGTGGCAGGGTTTTGCTATTTTGTTGTTTTACTCTGTACAGCACCATGTACACTGATGGTGCTATATAAATAAATAAATAAATAAATAATGTAGCATGGTAAATTGCTGGCCATGGAGGTTCTATGGTCAAAAACTGACAGTATGGGGCGAGGGCATGGCTTGCAATTGATCAAGGGTAGACACATACGTTTCTTGCTCTCATTTCCACCTATCATTTATATTTCTTTATTGACTCGTAATGGAGATGTGAATCGGTTTTTCACATTTAACCGTACATTAAGTGACATAACGTGAGATTGATTGATTGATTTACAATATTTCTATACCGCTTCCCATTGAAAATTTCAGAGTGGTGTACAAGATAAAATAAAATACAAACAGAACACTTTAAAATAGATTTTAAAAGAAGCAAAATGTACAGTGAACCGCGGCTGGTCATTAAGGAAAGGCTTCCTGGAATAATGATGTTTTCAGGAGGCGCCGAAAGGAATACGAAGTTGGCGCCTGCCTGACCTCCAGAGGCAGGAAATTCCATAGGATGGAGGCCACCACGCGAAAGGCTCTTCCCCGGTGGACTCCAATCGGAGGATGGGTCCACGTGGAACCACCAGGAGCATGCCCTCGGATGACCTCAGTGACTGGGCAGGTTGATAGGAGAGAAGGCGGCCTCTCAGCTACCCAGGTCCCAAGTTGTTTAGGGCTTTGACATCAGTCTGAATCTCCATACATCCTTATCTTGATCCTTGTTATATTCAATTGTGTTGCTCATCTGATATCTTATCTTTATGTATTTATACTCTTTTAACCCAATACATCTTTCCATAAAGGACCATGCAATTGTGGTTGATTTAATTCTTTGTGCTGTATCATAAAGTTTATAAAATCCCACCACATCAGGATGAAGTTATCCCGTTAAAAGTTATAACCCAGATACAGCACTCTTACAAGAGACTCGTTGGTGAGCTTCAACAGAGATGCCCCCCAAAGAGTCAAAGGCAAAGAGGTAGAACAAAGGATGTTATTTATTATAAAATCCCAACGTGTTTTGACCCTACGGTCCTTCCTCAGGGTGTTCTCAAAAAACAATAGAGCCACATTATTATCATTGTATGTCACAAAAATCTTACCAGTGTACATAAACATCTAAAATTGTAAAAGATTACAAATGAATAACATATCAAAAACCAGAGGCTCAAAACAGAGGCTATTTACTTTTCACATATATGAAATTTTTATTTATTTATTGCATTTATATCCCACGTTTTTTCCTCCAAGGAACCCAAGGCGGCATACATAATCCTCTTCTCCATTTCTATCCTCACAACAACCCTGTGAGGTGGGTTGGGCTGAGAGTCTGTGACTGGCCCAAAGTCACCCAGTGGGTTTCCATGGCTGAGTGGGGGCTAGAACCCGGATCTCCCAATTCCCAGTCCAACACTTTAGCCACTACACCACACTGGCTCCAAGTCTTCCTTTGGAGTTAATAGAGAATAGGAGACTATGGGGTATGAAACAGAAGAGGTACCTTACATTTTGTCTAGTAAGTATGTTTACGTTCATATATGTGGAAAGTCCACACCTTGGGTAGTTCTTTTAGAGTTCTGACGGAAGCCAGGAGCGAATTCACCAGCCCACTGACATGGGCTGCATTAATAGAAGTATAGCTTCCAAATCGCGTGAGGTTCTGGTTCCTCTCTATTTGGCCCTGGTTAGGCCTCATCTAGAGTATTGCGTCCAGTTCTAAGCAGCACGCTTCAAGAAGGATGCAGACAAGTTGGAGCGGGTTCAGAGGAGGGCAACCAGGATGATCCGGGGTCTGGAAACAAAGCCCTATGAGAAGAGACTGAAAGAACTGGGCATGCTGAGCCTGAGAAGAGAAGATTGAGGGGAGACATGATAGCACTCTTCAAATACTTGAAAGTTTGTCACACAGAGGAGGGCCAGGATCTCTTCTCGATCCTCCCAGAGTGCAGATCACGGAATAACGGGCTCAAGTTACAGGAAGCCAGATTCCGGCTGGACATCAGGAAAAACGTCCTGACTGTTAGAGCAGTACAACAATAGAACCAGTTACCTAGGGAGGTTGTGGGCTCTCCCACACTAGAGGCCTTCAAGAGGCAGCTGGACAACCATCTGTCAGGGATGCTTTAGGGTGGATTCCTGCATTGAGCAGGGGGTTGGACTCGATGGCCTTATAGGCCCCTTCCAACTCTACTATTCTATGATTCTTTGGAGTCACCAGCCTCCACTGGGGGAGGCATGCCATTCTGTTGTGAGCAGGGATTTGTTTTTGTGTGGAAGGGCATTCAGTCATGTGATCCCGCAGTCAAAGTCTGAGAATACAGTCAGCAAAGAATCAAAACAACACATGAAACATCCAGGAAGTATTGGTGTGATATAAATGCTATATAAGTGCTATATAAATAAATAATAATAAATAATAATGTACAGAACAATTTACAGAATAATGTAAGCGAGGGGGTGGGATCGGCGGGGGACACCAGTCCCTGCCCTGAGGATCATACCATCTAAATGTTGTCATTGTAGACGAGAACAGATGGAAGGCGGAGCAGGGAAGAGAAGCAAAAGGTAACTAGGGAATAATGAATGAAAACATTTGCAGTTACTGAGGCTTCATTTCAGTGGTGGCTGAAACAAAACAAAAACCGTCCAAACTCAAACACGGGAGAAAATTCTAATGTGCAGACAAACTCTAGGAGGCGGGGCTGAACATCTTAACCAATCCTAAGTGTATTTGGATCTAAACCCTTTTTTTCCGTATTCATCCAAATTAATACTTCCTTTACCTGACAGTTGGCACACACAACCCTGAAGAAATTCACGGAAAACTTTGTGGCATTATCACACGTCTAAATGGCGAAAGGCCGTGTCTCTACGTCTCTTACACGTAGAAGGTCTCTGATCGAACTCCTCTTAGCTCCACCTAAAAATGTTCTCAGGTGCAGTGCAGTACTAAGAAAGAGCCTGTCCGAGACCCCGGAGACAATATTCAGCTAGACGGACCGGTGGTCTGACCCAACATCAAGGTAGCTTTGTATGTTCGGAGTTCATTTCTGTTCCGTTAAGTTCATGGGTAAAGAGCCTCCAAGGGATGAATCCCATTTTGAATAAGCTCTTGGGGGGGGTGCATTCCAGAGGTGGGCGGGGCCAAAGGGGGTGGGGCCAACATTTAAAAAGTACCCCAAAGCATATTGTAGCTTGGAGCCCTTCCTGTCACTAAGCCTTAGGAGAGACACTTCAATAGCCCTGTTCAGAAGACACCGTAAACCGTGGCTTTAACCACGGTGGTTAAGCCAGAAAGCCGGACTGTGTTCAGAAGACTTCGAGGCTCGACTTCTGCAATGCACTCTATCTACATAGCGCCTACCTTTGTGCCTAGTCCGGAAACTTCAACTAGTTCAAAATATGGCAGCCAGGTTGGTCACCGGTACACCTAGGGGTGACCACATTACACCAGTTTTAAAATCTCTTCACTGGCTGCCTATTAGTTTCCGGGCGAAGTATAAAGTGTTGTTTATTACCTTTAAAGCCCTACATGGTTTGGGTCCAGGCTACCTGCAGGATCCGCTTCTCCTGTACAATCCGCCCCACACACTCAGGTCCTCTGGGAAGGGTTTACTCCAGTCAGCCAAAACTAGGCCGACATCTGTTACCCAAAGGACCTTTTCTTCTGCCACTCCCAGTTTGTGGAATGGCTTGTTGGGAGAGATTCGTCAACTTAACAGTCTTCCAGAATTTAAGAAAGCCATAAAGACTGATCTCTTCTGGCAGGCCTACCCAGCTGAATTTTAAGATGTCCTTTTTTAATAATGTGCTGCTTTTAATAATGTATTAGTTTTAAATGTTTTAATTAGTTACATGTATTTCATGGTGTTTGCATTTGTGTTGTACCCCACCTCGATCCAGAGGGAGAGGTGGGTAACAAATAAATAAATGTATTATTATTAAGACACTTTAAACCACGGCTTTTACCATGGTGAATAAATCAAAAAGTCTTATTCACCGTGGTGAAAGCCATGTGTCTTCTGAACACAGCCTGGCTTTCTGGCTTAACCGCCATGGTTAAAGCCATGGATTAAGGTGTCTTCTGAACGGGCCCAATGTTTTAGAATGGGGGGGAAACAGCTGGGAAACAACCAAACCATTGGTGGTTGGGTGAAAGGGGGTGGGGCCAAGGGAAGGGGCGTGGGCTTCTGAGGAGCTCCAGAACGTCAGATGGGGACCCACAGCAGACTGACTTTGGCCCCTGGCTCTGAGGTTCTGCACCCCTGGGTTAGCTGGGCCTTACGGATTAGGACATGGCAATTATCAAACACGACACGTAATTTAGAACCATGCTTTCACTTATTTCATGCACAACATGGATGATTCTAAAGCAAAACCTAACCAAACCAATAATGATTGCTCAAAGAGCCCCCTTCAAAATAAAAAATAATAAAACGAACGAGACCTAAAACAAAAGGTAGTATCCAATGCTAATCCTACACAGAATAGAGCCATTGAAATTAATGGGACTTAAATTAGGCATAACTAATTTGTCCCATTTATTTGAATGGTTCTACTCTATGCAGAAGTAACGTTGGGTACTACCCAAAATGTTGCAGGGTGGGGTGCTGCTATTCAGAATTCCAGCCACTGTGTTCCATTCCCCGTCCCTCCCCAGTTTTCTGTTCACCCCCTCCTTCGTTTTTCCGTGGCCACTGAGCATGCTCAGTCTTCAGTGGGGTTGTTTTGGGGAGTGATTTTTTTCCTAAATATTTTTTTTTGTACTTCTGCAAACCTTGGTATTCCCCCAATCCTGCTAAGTGCCAACTTCTTGTGTGCGGGTGGTGTGTTTTTCCTGCAGAAGCCTGAACATTGGAAATAGAAGGAATGATATCCTTATGTTTCTCAGAAATACAGTCTTCACTTCCTTCTCTATCTGACCACTTTATTAAAACATAAAAAGAGTCCTCCTGGATCTGACCAAAGGTATGTGTAGTCCAAATCCTTTTGTGGGATGTTGCCAAACAAGGACAATTCCTCTCCATCTGACAACGCTCAGGTCCCATGTTCAAGTCCTGCTCTGAGTTTGATTTCTGACATCTTTATGGATTCTCATTAGGTTCAAAGCCTACCTGAAACTTTTCTACGTTTTCCCTTCTGTGTGGACACCTTGATGTTTAATAAGGGTCGATTTGAGACTAAAGCCTCTTCCACACTCCAGGCATTTGTATGGTTTCTCTCCTGTGTGGTTCCTCTTGTGTCTAACAAGGTGATGGTTGTAAATGAAGCCTTTGCCACACTCTGAGCACTGATACGGTTTCTCGCCAGTGTGGGTTCTCTCATGCGCCTTAAGTTGTGAGGGTCTGTTGAAGCTTTTCCCGCACTCTAAGCATTTATATGGTTCCTCTCCTTTGTGGGTTCTCTCGTGATTATGAAGGCTTGATGTCTGATTGAAGCTCTTCCCGCACTCTGAGCATTTATACGGTTTCTCTCCAGTGTGGATTCTCATGTGGACAACAAGGTTTGATTTGAGACAGAAACTTTTCCCACAGTCTGAGCATTTAAATGGTTTCTCTCCTGTGTGGATTCTCTGATGTCTGCCAAGGCTTGCTTTCTCACCAAAACCTTTTCCACAGTCAGGGCATTTATACAGTTTCTCTTCCACGTGCATTCCTTCATCAGCAAGGTGGGTTTGGTGGTGCTTAATAAAATAAGAAATTTGCCTGAAGCTTTTTCCACAGTCTGGGCATTTATATGGTTTCTCTCCAGTGTGGGTTCTCTCATGTTCCTTAAGGTTTCCAGCCTGACTGAATCTTTTCCCACAATCGGAGCATTTATATGGTTTCTCTCCTGTATGAGTCCTCTGATGAGCAATAAGATTAGAGCTTGTACTGAAGGATTTCTCACAGCCCGAGCATTTATATGGCTTCTCGCCTGTGTGAAACCTGTGATGCGTTGTAAGCTCAGAGATTTTCCGGAAGCTCCTCCCGCAGTCCAAGCATGTGTACGGTCTCTCTCCTGTGTGAGTTTTTTCATGTTCTTTAAGGGACCCCGACCGGCTAAAGCTTTTCCCACAATCTGGGCATTTGTACGGTTTCTCTCCCGTGTGGATTCTCATGTGCAGTACCAGGCTTCCTTTGTGACTGAAGCTTTTCCCACAATCTGAGCATGTGTATGGTTTTTCTCCTGTATGGATTCTTGCATGTGCAATAAGATTTCCTTTCTGGTCAAAGCTCTTGCCACAATCCAAGCATTTATACGGTTTCTCTCCTGTGTGGATTCTGTGATGTCTCACAAGTTTAAAGTGGGCATTGAAGGATTTTCCACAGTATAAGCACTGGTATATTTTCTCTTCCACCTGGACTCTCCCACATGAGAGATGTTCATATAAAGTCTCTTGCCACTGATCTTCTCGAATTCCCCCCTGAGCTGCGATTGCACTTTGCCAACCAGGAATGGATTTACCTGTGCTCATCTCCAAATAGGTTTCCTGCTGCCTTGTCATTCCTTGGGGACTTTCAACAAGTTCTTTCTGCTCAGGGCCTTGGGAAACATTCTTATTCGCTGTTCCCTCAGACACATGGAGTTCCCCTTCCTCGGAAGCTTCCCATGAATTTCTTTCATCTTCTTTCTCAAACGCATACCCCTTGCCTGGTGGGATAAGAAGAATTTTTGAAGTGAACGTGTTAAGCTGTCTTGGTCCAAATATCTCAGGAGTGCAGAACCTCTTTCAGCCTGAGGGCCAAATTCTATCTGGAGGGCCACATTCCAGTGGTGGGCGGGGCAGAATGCAAAAGGGGCGGGGCTGAAATAACAGCATGCTGTAACTTAAAGCTCTTCTTGCCCATAACTAAACCTTGGGAGAAGCATTTCAATCTTTTAGAATGTGGGGTGGATTCCTGCATTGAGCAGGGGGTTGGACTCAATGGCCTTGTAGGCCCCTTCCAACTCTGCTATTCTATGATTCTATGGGCAAACTAAGAAACAATTGGTTGGGGGGGAAATGGGGTTGACCCTATGGAGACCCTGGGGGTGCATGGATTGGGACCTGAGATTCTGCACCCCTGATCTGTCAAACACTTCTCTGACTGACAGTGAAGCTCCAGAGAGTGGTGTTTCCCTGTCCTGCTACTTCAACTCCATTTAGGTGGACATGATGTCAGGGATTGAACCCAAGGCCTTCTATACAGAGCTTTGGCTGTTGGCTGGTATGAAGAGAAAGGAACCTCTCGTGCAAGCACTGAGTCATTACTGACTCTTGGAGGGATGCCAGCTTTCGCTGACATTTTCTTGGCAGGCCTTATAGCGGGGTGATTTGCCGTTGCCTTCCCCGGCCGTTATTTCCCCCAGCTAACTGGGTACTCATTTTACCGAACTCGGGAGGATGGAAGGCTGAGTCGACCTGAGCCGGCTGCCTGAAACCAGCTTCCGCTGGGATAGAACTCAGGCTGTGGGGAGAGTTTCAGCTGCAGAAACTGCTGCTTTTCTGCTCTGCGCCACACAAGGCTCATGTTGGATGGTATAAAGATGTAATGAATCATCGAATCATAGAACAGTAGAGTTGAAGGGGCCTATAAGGCCATCGAGTCCAACTCCCTGGTCAATGCAGGAATACATGCAAAGCATATGCTTTTATTTATTTATTTATTTACATATCTCTTTTATTGCATTTCTATCCTGCCTTTCCCCCTCCAAGTTACCTAAGGCAGTGTGTACATAATCCCCGTTCTTCATTTTATCCTCACAACAACCCTGTGAGGTGGGTTGGGGTGAGAGTCAGCAACTGGCCCAAAGTCACCCAGTGGGGCTTCATGGCCAAGTGGGGACTAGAACCAGGATCTCCCGACTCCCAGTCCAGCATTCTAGCCGCTACACCACACTGGCTCTCCTGTTATTTCCATCTTTCTGGCCAATGGTAAGGGATGATGGAAGTTGTAGTCCAACAACACCTGAAAGGCCAAAGGCTCCTGACCCAGGTCAAATCCCCTTTTAAAGCCACCTAAGTTGGTGGCCATTCCGTCTTGTGGCAGCAAATTCCCTCATTCGGCACTGTACTGTGAGAAAAAGCATGTTAGCCAATCTGCTGCTGAATGGGTTTAGTTGAGTACTGACTATTTCTTTTATTGTTGTATCTTTAACTGTGTTTTTAATTGATTAATAGCTTCGTCTATTGGGCGGTATAAAAATGCAATAAATAAATAAATAAAAATTAAGATTTCATTTTAAAACTGTATGTTATTATTGTTAGATTCCAACTCCCATATTCATGTAACACCTTTAGTAGGCCAAGCAAAAGATCACAAAAATGTGCAGGCTTCAAAATCTCCGTCTCTCTTCATCAGGTAAGATGCTATAAAAAGCAGGGGGTGAGAGGTGGAATATGGAAGAGCGCCTTCTCCCTTACCAACCTCCCGGTCACTGAGGTCCTCCGAGGGCCTGCTCCTGGTGGTTCCACCTAGATCCATCCTCCGATTGGAATCCACCAGGGGAAGAGCCTTCAGCGTGGTGGCCCCCCTCCTGTGGAATTCCCTGCCTCTGGAGGTCAGGCAGGCACCAACCTTGTACTCCTTTCGGCTCCTCCTGAAAACATCTTTATTCCAAGAAGCCTTTCTTTGACATGCAGCCTTGGATTTCTGTTTTGGCTTCTTTTTAAATTTTGTTTTGACTGTTTTATTCTGTTTTTATTTTCATTTTACCTTGTACACCGCTCCGAAATTTTTTCAATGGGGAGCGGTATATAAATATTCTAAATAAATAATAAATAAATAAATAAATAAATAAAATTGCAATTTTGTATATGCAACCCCCCACTCCAGAGTCGTTATGTCGTGCGAATCTAGGGAGTGCGGGTTATGCAATGGTTAAACAACCCTCACATAAACCTAAAACAGATAATGGGTTTGTTTTACCCTCACATAACCCAGGCTCGTTGGGTTTGCACGACACAACCACCCTTGAGCAGGGGTTGCATATTGAAAATGGTGGGCAAATATACGCTGTACAGAGCGCGCCTTGTACAACCACTCCTACTGTCTGCATGTTCAGAGCCTCAAAACGAAATGGCAGCGGAGGTGAAGGGGTCCTGCCTGATGAAAACATATGAGGAGCCGTGCTGGATCAGACTGAAGGCCCATTTAGTCCATGAAGAGATCTGGAGATCTCAAAAGCTTGCCCAGTTTTTGGTGATCTTTGGCTTAGCCAAATAAATGTGTTACACTAATACAGGTTTAGGAATTTTACTTAAGGCCAACTATCATTGCTTTTTATTATTGTTAGCTGCCTTGAGCATCATATTTGACAGAAAGGCGGGATAAAATACACCACTATCTGGCTTTACACCAACAGGGCAGAGTTCAGATGACACCTGCTAGCCTCTTGTCCTTCCAAGGCTGGGCAGCCATCGAGGCATTAACAACAGATCTTCTGCACCAGCAGGAGTTTGGACTAGATGACCTTCAAGGTCTCAACTGTATTATCAGTTTGCTTGTTTCCCTCTTTCCTCATCATTCCTTTTTCCTTTCGTATTGTGTTTTTTTGGGACTATAAGCCTGAGGACAGAATTGTGCCATTTTTTTAATCTTTAAAAATGCTTAGGTGCATTAATGATAACTATGATAATGATAAAAACAGCAGCTATTTTGATTCATTGTTGTTAAGTGGATACAGGAAGGATTTCTGGAAGGTAGGATGTTTGCAATCTGTTGGTTCCTTAAACCTCAGTGACACCTCTGGAATTTCTCTCACCTTGGTGATCTTCATTTTGGTCAAAGTTCATGAGGCCATCCTCATCTTTAACTGCTGTTGGCTCAAAGAGAAGCTCTCCACCTCCCACGTGAGTCTTCCATAATTGTTCCTTTTGACTCATCTCAGGTATCTCTCTCTGTTTTCACAGGGAGCTTAGTCTTGGACTCTTTGGGGAAAGGTCACAAGTTTTCCCTCTGGCCCACTGCCTCCTTCTTTGATTGGGGTGGGTAGGTTTTCTCCTCAATGATCTTCTCCACAATGCCGTTACCTGCTAAATGACAGACAGAATACAGTCACTAAGGAAAGCGTATTTGATTTATTACTTATTCAGGTGGTGCAATCCTATGAACATTAAAGTGTAACAACATAAGAAGAGCTGTGCTGGATCAGAACAAGGGGATAACAAACCAAAGAGGTCAGCAGCTGAACAGAAAACAAAACTAAACGATACTATTATTATTATTATTATTATTATTATTATTATTA
Source organism: Elgaria multicarinata webbii (assembly GCF_023053635.1). Classification (NCBI taxonomy): domain Eukaryota; kingdom Metazoa; phylum Chordata; class Lepidosauria; order Squamata; family Anguidae; genus Elgaria; species Elgaria multicarinata. The sequence continues at coordinate 157,536,780 of NC_086173.1, forward strand.
TTAATTTATATAGCACCATCAATGTACATGGTGCTGTACAGAGTAAAGCAGTAAATAGCAAGACCCTGCCGCATAGGCTTACATTCTAATAAAATCATAATAAAACAATAAGGAGGGGAAGAGAATGCACCAAACAGGCACAGGGTAGTGTAAAACTAACAGTATAAAGTCAGAGCAAATCAAGTTTTAAAAGCAAAGTCAAATTGTTTTATACAAACCAAATAGGTTATTTTTTATAAGTCAGATAAACCAAATGGGTTGTTCTTTACAAGTTTGATTATGGGCATCCGGTTTTTGTCCTGTTTCGTCATATATTTAGACTTCGCCAGAAAAACAGTTCTGTTATCTGTAAAGACCGATAAACATATACAAGATACTTCTCTCGGTGGTTCCCCCTTCTAAAAACAGAACACTATAGAGCATGTTATCTGTCCAAATTGAGGCCACTGCCCCTGAGAAATGCTTTCATTGAATTGAGGTTTCAAGTGATGCCAACTGCAGTGCTGGATGAACGCTACCACAAGGTACCATTTGAATCGAGATTATGTATCTGTGGTCAACAACAAGTGGAAGACATAACACACTATATGTTAACTTGCCCTCTGTATAGGGACCCAAGAGAGAGACTCCTGAAACCGCTGCTGACATATGGAGGCAGGAATGCCCAAGCAGAAACAGTTCTCTTCCTCCTTAGCGATACCAACAGTTACGTCACTCATAAAGTGGCCCTGTTTGCACTGGCAGCGAAAAAGATTAGGAAGAGAGAACTAGATAAAATTGCTATAAACTGCCATGGAGACTCAAAGTGCTGAGTGAAATGAGAGCTTTAGACATAATAAATTTAAGGTTGTCTGTATGGTTCTCTTGGTTATTTTAAACTGTTGTGTACTTTTATAGTTGTATGCTTTTCTATGGATGTATTTGTCATGGCCTTCGGCTAGCACAATAAACTGATGATTGATTAATTGATATACAAGATACAAATTAAATACCATGCAGTGTTACATTATTGTTTTCAGAAAGCATCAAAAGATTCAAAAATATTTTAGTATATGTTAAACACTCACCGCCATGAACGAGCAATACCTTGGGAGTATAGGGGGTTTGTATACTTTAAATAATCCTTCCATCCTGTTTTTTTAATTTAAGCCCTCAAAAGGAGGATTTTCTGTGTAATAAAGGTAGGTTTTAGGAACATAATAAAATAAACACAATGACGGAAGAATAATGGATTCAAATCTCAATCCCCGGCAAGTAATCCAAAATGCTTCAATGGCAGCAAGCACTGTGAACTTCTACCTTATTAGGTTATTTTATACATGAATCTTAAAGGTACAGGAACATTCACTGTATGTAGTACAAACTAGAATAGCAATGGTGGTACCACTAGTGAAAAAGGACCATCTGTCAACATTACTTTCCAAGAAAGGATGCCAATTCCAAACATTCAGGCCATATGGTTGTACAGTGCCCAGCTTAAAAATCCACTCGCTTCCTTCCTTAAAAGAAAATTATCATGATTATTCCAGTTGTATTTATGGGGGTATACTCCATCAATAACCAAAAACTTGAATTCATCGTATCTACGAGAGTTGTCAGTAAAATGCTGTACCAACAGTGCATCCTTGATGTTTTAATTTAGAGCGATGTTCTATTATACGTGTTTGCACACTACGAAAGGTTTTTCCTACATAGAGAAGTCCACATGAGCAAATGATAACATAAATAACCCATTTTGTTGTACAATTAGAAAAGTGATGTATCTTAAATTGTCGGTGGTCATGTGGACGTTCAAGCGTGCTGAGAGTTGTAGGACTTTTTTCTGTCTAAATATGCATCTTCTACATCAGGACTGAAGGTTTGTGGAAACTGATTTCAATCCCAGGAGCGAAACATACAAAGCAGCTGCAGAATATATGTTGCTGTTTCTAACACAGCAAAGATTTAGGAGAAAGGCTTTTCAGATAGCACTCTTCAAATATTTAAAAGGTTGTCACACAGAGGAGGGCCAGGATTTCTTCCCGATCATCCCAGAGAGTAGGACACGGAATAATGGGCTCAAGTTACAGGAAGCCAGTTTCCAGCTGGACATCAGGAAAAACTTCCTGACTGTTAGAGCAGTACGACAATGGAACCAGTTACCTAAGGAGGTTGTGGGCTCTCCCACACTAGAGGCACTCAAGAGGCAGCTGGACAACCATCAGGTATACTTTAGGGTGGATTCCTGCATTGAGCGGGGGGTTGGACTCGATGGCCTTATGGGCTCCTTCCAACTCTACTATTCTATGATTCTATGACTTTTTCAGGATGGTATTTTCAGACAGAGCTGCTGGGGCACAGGGCTGGTCGGGGATGATGTGAGTTGTAGTCTGAAATGGGGCTGCAAAGGCAGGTAAACTAGAGTGACCATATGAAAAGGAGGACAGGGCTCCTGCACCTTTAACTGTTGTGATGAAGAGGAAATTTCACCAGGTTCTCCATATATACAAATGACACCTGCTGAAATTCCATTTTCTATGCAACTGTTAAATATACAGGAACCCTGTCTTCATTTTCATATGGTCACCCTAGGTAAGCATCCAAAATAAACACAGGAAAAAGAGAAACCTCTCATGGATAGTGGAACTAGGCTTTATTTGTGAAAAGTCCAACTCTTTGGCCTTTTTTAAAAATTTTATTTTAAGGCCTTCTTCAAGGGGTTATTTAAAAAAAAAAGTCTGCAGAGATTCTTATAACAAATGTTTCCTGCTGTATTTTACCGGCAACCAAATTCTTGCCAGGGATGCCCTTTAAGAAAAAGGATGCATTTTTAAAACACCACCTGTGATTCTTCTTCATAAGACCCTGTATCCTACTGGTCAGTTTACCGGGTGTACTCACTGTGCAACTCAAAAGCCTGCATCCAGCATTTTAATCAACAGTTGGCCCATCTGATTTTAATCTAGGTATATAGGATTGCCAATGTTTAATCAGCCTCTATACTTCCACCTTTAACAGCAGCTTGTTTACACAGGACAAGACCTCAATGTGATTTTAAAAGTTTTCTTTGCCAGATCCGGCAGATCGATTGCTGTTAAAAGGCACTTGAAAAGCTAGCATGTTTGCTCTGTTCATAGAATCATAGAATAGTAGAGTTGGAAAGGGCCTACAAGTAGGGTGACCATATGAAAAGGAGGACAGGGCTCCTGTATCTTTAACAGTTGTATTGAAAAGGGAATTTCTGCAGGTGTCATTTGTTTATATGGAGAATCTGGTGAAATTCACTCTTCATCACTAAAGTTAAAGCTGCAGGTGCCCTGCCCTCTTTTAAAATGGCCACTCTAGTATAGCTCCTGCAGCTTTAACTGTGGTGATGAAGAGGAAATTTCACCAGGTTCTCCATATATACAAATGGCACCTGCTGAAATTCCCTTTTCTATGCAACTGTAAAAGATACAAGAACCCTGTCCTCCTTTTCATATGGTCACCCTACTACAAGGCCATCGAGTCCAACACCCTGCTCAATGCAGGAATCCACCCTAAAGCATCCCTGACAGATGGTAGTCCAGCTGCCTCTTGAATGCCTCTAGTGTGGGAGAGCCCACAACCTCCCTAGGTAAACTGTTGCCCGTTTACAGAATGTGGACAGAGCTGCCAATTTTTCAACTGGCTTGCATAGCTGTCCTTTTAACTAGGGTGACCATATGACAATGAAGACAGAGCTCCTGTATCTTTAACAGTTGTATTGAAAAAGAAATTTCAGCAGGTGTCATTTGTACATATGGGGAACCTGGTGAAATGTCCTCTTCTTCACAACAGTTAAAGCTGCAGGTGCCCTGCCCTCTTTTGTATGTGGTCACTCTAGTATTGCTCCTGCAACTGTTGTGATGAAGAGGGAATTTCCCCAGGTTCTCCATATATACAAATGACACCTGCTGAAATTCCCTTTCCGATGCAACTGTTAAAAGATACAGGAGACCTGTCCTCCTTTTCATATGGTCACCCTATTTTAACAGCTGTCCGATCTGCAACCATTCACAGGGGAACACGCTTCGCTCCCATGCCATGAAAAGGGTTCACCTGCTTTCTGCAGAGCAAAATTTATGTTGAAAAATAATCAGGGCTAATGAAGAGGAGGAGGAGGAGGAGACACTAAGTATAGCTTGGTGCTTTTTCTTTATTTCCTGATCAGTTGGCAACACTGGATATGTTGCATGAGAATCTTGGTTTCCTTGATATATACTACTCTGTAGTGAAGGATCCTGAACTGCTTATATGCATATTCTCTGTCTCTCTCTCACACACACACACACACTTCCATACTTTGCTCCCCTCCAGCCATCTTTTTCCTCCTGTTTCTTTCTCTTCCTTCCTCTGGACTCCATTTTCCCTTTGTCCAAAGTCCCCTTTTCAACTCACCTCTCTCCCTGCAGGCGTGCAGACGCCAGCTTCTCCCTCCCACCCCAACAAAAGAGCAGGAAGAGGCAGGAGCAACACTGATTCCATTCCCCAGTCTCAGATTTCTTCGCCGCTCTAGGAGCCAGCTGTCGGGCACTTTAACTCTTACGTATCCGGAGACAACAACAAACAACAACAAACAACAACAAACTTTAACATGGCTCTTGAATTACAGCCTTCCATCATCCTCCAACTTTAACAAACTTCGTGTCCAACGGAGGGTGCAAGCTATGCAAGCCATGAAGCGAGGGGGCGGGGAGTGTCTGGAAACGAAGTCGCATGAGGAATGTTTGAAAGAGTTGGGTGCAGAAGTATGCATGGTGTGGAGAGTGTGGATAGGGAGACATACTGTTGTCCCTTAACCAGGGATTTAAAGGCCTGCTTCCCCTGCGCGTTAATAGCCAATCAAACACAAGAGGCTGGAGAATGCACTTAATCCATTTACTTCCGATACTGCAGTATGGTGATGCTCTCCAGTTCCACAAGATGGAGGCACCCAGAACAAAGGAATCTCACAGTATATATAGGCCCCGACTACAAGAGGGTGTTAAGTCTCTTTCTAACTCTTCTATTGGTCAGTTCTGGATTAGCAAGTTAAATTACATTCAATTTTCAAGTTAAGGTGCACAATCTCAATGAGTCATAGGTTACATTCGATGCGCTATTGGTTGAAAGTTTTTCCCTTTGTCAGCTAGGACATGATGTCCACCATTAAGGAATGCAAATCTGGCATATATAGGATGACCCTATGAAAAGGAGGACAGGGCTCCTGTATCTTTAACAGTGCTATTGAAAAGGGAACGTCAGCAGGTGTCATTTGTATATATATGGAGAACCTGGTGAAATTCCCTCTTCATCACCACAGTTAAAGCTGCAGGTGCCCTGCCCTCTTTTAAATCTGGTCGCTCTAGTATAGCTCCTGCAGCTTTAACTGTGGCGATGAAGAGGGAATTTCACCAGGTTCGCCATATATACAAATAACACCTGCTGAAATTCCCTTTTCTATGTAACTGTTAAAGATACAGGAGCCCTGTCCTCCTTTTCATATGGTCACCCTAGGCATATAGCTATATGTAGCCACCCTTTGGCAAAGAAGCCATCTTTAACCCTTGGCACATTACATTCATCAGAGAGATGAAACCTCTCACTGGGGCCATCAATACCTTTTGGATAGTGTTGCTTAAACATGACGCTCAAGAGTCGCTTCTATTGTAGTTAGACAGTTGCAGCTTCTGCAGAAATTCGACTACACAAGATATTTATGTCTCGAGATAATCACCATGACAACGAGGCCTCAAAGCCTCCGCCCAAGCAGTCATCCTGCAGTGAGCTGACTAAGCAGACCTGGGACTGGCTCAAATCCTCGTCTCCACTGCCGCTGGCTTCTCGGCCATCCTAGAATGCAGGCAATTATAATAGGAGTCCTAAAACTGGGGTGGCAAGATCCTTGTTTGGGGGGGCGCTTGCCCCCTTGCCCCCCCCTTGGAGCCGCCACTGCAAGTTCATGGTACACGGGATCGTTGCGAAGTTCAGTTGCTGAGCAAGCAGAATACAAAATTCAAGGCAAACACAAGTTGAGTGCAAAGGTTCAAAATAGAAGAACTTAGATTCGTCTGATACAAGGGTAATACAGAGGTGTTTTTTCTAACAATAGGAAGACATGCCTTTTTTTACACTGGCTTTCCCTGGTCTTTAATGTAGCTGGTTTTATATTGCCTTTTAAACTTTTGATGTTTTAAGTTTATACTTGTATTTTATGGTTTTTAATTGTGCACTGCCCAGCAAGCTTTGCCTAATAGGCAATATAAAAATGGAAGAGTAAATAAATATAAATACATAAAATGGCCTTGCTCCCCACCAACACTCTGGTGGCCGCATTCTACACCAGCTGAAATTTCTGAACTGTCTTCAAAGGCAGCCCCACATATAGCACATTACAGTAATCCAGACTTGCCATCACTAAAGCATGGATAACTGAGAAGTCCATCCTCTTTCTAGATAGGATCACGGCCTAGTGTGGCATTGCGGCTAGAGTGTCAGACTGGGAGTCGGGAGATCTGGGTTCTAGTCCCCACTTGACCATGGAAGCCCACTGGTTGACTTTGCGCCAGTCACAGACTCTCAGCCCAGCCTACCTCTCAGGGTTGTTGTGAGGATAAAAATGGAGAGGATTATGTAAGCTGCCTTGAGTTTCTTGGAGGAAAAAAGGTGGGATATAAATGCAGTAATAACTAAGCTGGTGAAATGCACTCCTAGACACTATAGCCATCTGGGCTTCCTTCAGGGAGCGCAGAGTCCAAGAGTCTACCTCTGAATAGCCACGTATAGAATTACACTGTAAATTTCTCTCCCGGGTACCCCTTACACCCGAGTATGAACTGCAAAGTAAAAGGAGCTTCCTCAGAAAGGACTCTCTCTCCCCTTTCAGTAACCATTTATGAGAAATGCAATAAACAAATAAATATTAGTATTTTCAATTTGTATTTCTGTACTGCTGCTGATTTTATCCTGGTTGTGTTTTTAAATTGTATTTTATATCATATTTTTATACTGGAGAAGAGAAGATTGAGGGAAGACATGATATTACTCTTCAAATACTTAAAAGGTTGTCACACAGAGAAGGGCCAGGATCTCTTCTCAATCCTTCCAGAGTGCAGGACATGGAATAATAGGTTCAAGTGACAGGAAGCCAGATTCCAGCTGGACATCAGGAAAAACTTCCTGACTGTTAGAGCAGTACGACAATGGAACAAATCCCCATCTGTCAGGTACACTTTAAGGTGGATTCCTGCATTGAGCAGATGGTTGGACTCAATAGCCTTATAGGCCCCTTCCAACTCTAATATTCTATGATTCTATGTTGTTTTATGCTTTGAATGGTTTTAATTTTTGTAAATCGCCCAGGGAACTTGGGCTATTGGGCAGTATAGAAATGCAATAAATAAATAAACAAATTGTTATGGAAATTGTGCTAGAAGGTTGTTGGAGCAAAGTTGATTTACATAGTGGGGGGTTGGGCTGTGTAATGGGGGTATTCCTGCTAAGCCCGATCCTTTTAGGTTTGCAAATGATGGTTGGGGTTTTGCATCATCTATTTCCTTAGCATTTCTTTCCCTGCCCTTTTGTGGAGGGCTGTTTGAGGTGGCCCAATCAAAGTCCCCAACCCCCGCCCCAGTTTGGGATTTTCACACTGCATTATTTTCCTCTTAGGTAAAAACCCTACCCACATCCCCTTCCCAAAGTTGCAAACCAGGAATATCCCTAGGGGATACTCCTGGATGAATTGGAGGTCTTAATTCCCCCCCCCCCAATCCTGTTATCAGAGCTACAACATCCCTGAGGCAGGGCCAGTCCCCTGAATTTTGTCTAACAACAGCCAGATGAGAAGGCAAGTGTGGTGGCTTCCCTCCTCCTCTGTGTTTCTTGGGAGAACAAGGAGTTGGCAGCAAAGGTTTCAACAAGGGCGAAGTTTGGATCATGACAACCTGCAAGGTCCATATTTTAGGGCAGGGGGTGTAGCCAGGGGTGGTCATGGAAAAGCAAAACCTCACAGCCGCTGAACTTGAACAGGGGTCAGGAAAAGACCCCTCAGCAATTTGCCTCAGACCCATGACACAACACCCAGGATTGTCAGCAATTATGCAAGAGGTCAAGCCGGAACCATTGAAGGGGGCACACAAAAGCTAGGTAGCCCAATGGCAGGAGTTCCTCAAGGCACTGGATTCCCCTCACTTGGGATGGAGGAAACCACAACCAACAGAGCCATAGGGTGATGTCAAAGCCTTCCTGGCTTCCTTAGAGCAAGTGGCCGAAGCCTTCCGGTGGCCTAGAGAGGAGTGGGCAGCCCATCTCCTGCCAAACAGGCAATTAGCGGCCTAGGAGCTAGAGACAGGGAGGATTATGGGAAAGTAAAGGCCGCCATCTTGCAAGGGGAAGCTCTCAAAATGGAGGTGCAGCGCCAACAGTTCAGGCAGTTCCCCTTCTGGGAATTTGAGTACCCGCGAAAGGTTTACAGCCAGCTCCAGCGCCATTTGTTGTCAATGGCTGAAGCCGGAGAAACACAGCAAGGAGCAGATCCTGGAGCTGCTGATCCTGGAGCAATTCCTGGCCAACCTGCCACCAGAAATTCAAGTCAGGGTGCAGGGCAGTGTCCAGATGGTGGTCCTAATGGAAGATTTCCTGATGAGCCATCAAGAGGCCGAGAAATGGCAGGTGAGTGTTTTTATCCTTGGTGCCTGTGTCAGGTAATTGATCTTGGTAGGACATTCAGGACAGATAAAAGGAAGGACTTCTTCACACAGTGCATAGTTAAATTATGGCATTTGCTACCACAATGAAGATGAGGGGAAAAGGAGAAAGAGCACCACAAAAGGGTGTGGAAAAGGAGACTGGCTCTGGTGCTATACAGGATGATAAGTGTAGGCTGGTATTTGTCAAAAGATAATGTTTTTATTTAAAAGTAAGTTCAAGAAGGCTCAACGTTTCGGATTGTCACTGCTTGTGATAAGAAAACACAGCTCTCCAAGAAGACACTCTACATTAAGTGTCAATCAGTGCGCCTGACAAAGGATCTGACTTTCTGAAACATTGAGCCTTCTTGAACTTTTAAATAAAAACATTTGCTACCACAAGACATGAGGATGGCCACCAATTTTCGATGGCTTCAAAAGGGGGTTGGATAAATTCCTGGAGGCGATGCGCACTAACAATTCCTTTGTCTAGCTGGAAAGGAAAAGCGCTATAAATCAGGCAGCGCCCTTGACAGAGAGCGAGGCCAGCTACTTCTGGCTCTTACTGCTATGGAACAGAAACAGAATAGAATCGAGGGAATCCTTTTTGTGTAACATTAGGATGTTTAAATGGCAGCTCAATAGATAACACTAGAACTGTGACTGAGACCTGGAAAATTTCCTAAATGCTTTCAAAGATTGCTCGATGGCCCTTTGTTTGCGGGAAAAGGCCTATTCAAGTAGAAACAGCTGGAAATACAAAAGCTGCACAAGGAGGTGGGGAGCACTTAACTTTCTCACCTCTGGCCATTTCTTAATTATTGTGCCTCAGTGACTCCTCCTCTCCCCCCGCCCACCAGTAAAATACATGCCCCAAACCCAAACGGCAGGTAGGGAATAGGTTCACTACCACCCCCCCAATACTGGCCAACAGTGTCTGTCAGCTATTTATTAATTTATTTGTTATTATTGAGAACATAAAAACATAAGAATTTCCATGCTGGATCAGACCAAGAGTCCATCTAGCTCAGCACTCTCTTCACACAGTGGCCAACCAGCCATTGGCCAGGGATGAACAAGCAGGACATGGTGCAACAGCACCCTCCCGCCCATGTTCTCCAGCAACTGGTGCACACAGGCTTACTGCCTTGAATACTGGAGTAGCACACAACCATCAGGGGTAGTAGCCATGTGAGTTTCATAATTTAACTATGCGCTATGTAAAGAAGTCCTTCCTTTTATTTGTCCTGGATCTCCCACCAATCAGTTTCATGGGATGACCCCGGGTTCATAGCCCGCCTTTTTTCCTCTTGCAAGTAACCCAAGCCAACTTACACTGGCCCTCCTCCTCATAGAATCATAAAACAGCAGAGTTGGAAGGGGCCTACAAGGCCATTGAGTCCAACCCTCTGCTCAATGCAGGAATCCACCCTAAAGCATCCCTGACAGATGGTAGTCCAGCTGTCTCTTGAACGTCTCTAGTGTGGGAGAGCCCACAACCTCCCTAGGTAACTGGTTCCATTGTACTGCTCTAACAGTCAGGAAGTTTTTCCTGATGTCCAGCTGGAATCTGGCTTCCTTTAACTTGAGCCCGTTATTCCGTGTCCTGCACTCTGGGAGGGTCGAGAAGAGATCCTGGCCCTCCTCTGTGTGACAACCTTTTAAGTATTTGAAGAGTGCTATCATGTCTCCCCTCAGCCTTCTCTTCTCCAGGCTAAACATGCCCAGTTCTTTCAGTCTCTCTTCATAGAGCTTTGTTTCCAGACCCCTGATCATCCTGGTTGCCCTCCTCTGAACACGCTCTAGCTTGTCTGCATCCTTCTCCAACTCTAACCTCCAACCCTTCTTAGGACTGGCAAGCATTCAAATTGAGGTTGCCAGGTTGTTGTTTTTAATCAGTCCCTGCACCTCCACCTGCGATTTCAGCAGATCAGGGAACAATGCCCCTGATTGTGGCATCTCCCATGATATGAAAAATTCCTCATGCTGATTTGCATTCATCAAGATGGTTTAAAAAGTCTCACGGGCAAGCTAGGTGCAGTGTGTTCCCCCCTGCAGGCATGAGAGCAAGTCTTCAAATATCTGATGAGCTGTTCCACAGAAGATGGGAGCAGATGTGTTCTCTCTCGTTTCAGAGGGCAGGGCTGGAACCAATGGGCGGAAATGGCAGAGAAGAAAATGTAGGCTAAGCGTCACGAGAAACTGCGGTGCTCAGGCTGTTGGTGGGCTCTCCTTCACTGGGGGTATCTTACATATGTAGTTATAAGCTGCACCGATAGCCAGGAAGTTAGTTTGGGCTACAGTAACTGGGCTACTGTATCATTATTTGATCTTCGTACGTGAGTGTGCGGTTTTATATATTGTTAGATTACTTGTTTTATCCCTATATCTTTTTATACATTCACTTTTAGGACTACTGCAGTCCCTTGCCAAACTAAAAAACAATCCTCCCTGGTGCAGCCTTTGGCCCCCTTACAGTGACCTATTTTATAAAATGTATAGTTCTGTACGGCTACATATATTAGAGGAAGGGTTGGCAAGAGCCTGAAATTGGTTTTTAACACTGCACTAGGGCCTGTTGATATTTGTGTTGTATAATATATGTTTGTATAATGGTGTATGTACATTTTACCACTGAAGAAGACCATAGGTCAAAACACATCTGGTGTTCGTTTTTAAATGTCACAATATTGTGTTATTGGCCCAATATATATCATATATTTGTTTCTATTGTTCATATATACCCTATTTCTTCGATTCTAAGACACACTTTCCCCTCCATGTAAACATCTCTAAAAATGGGGTGCGTCTTAGAATCGTGGGTGTGTCTCTTCCCCCTCCCCACTGGTTGTTGATACTGAAATCAGTATGCGTCTTACAATCGATGGCATCTTACAATCGAAGAAAGACACACACATACACACACATTTTAACTACCATATTTCTTCAATTCTAAGATGCACTTTTTTCCCCATATAAACATCTCTAAAAATGGGGTGCGTCTTAGAATCGCAGGTGTGTTTATTATTTCTTAGAATCAAAGCTTTTTTTCTGTTAGTGGTACTGAAATTAGTGTGCGTCTTACAATCGATAGCGTCTTACAATTGAAGAAATACAGGTAGATTGAAAAATTAAGGAGAGGATGTGGGGGGAAAGGAACGTATTTACATATGTGCTGGGAATGCAACTATGTACAAAAATTTTGGAAGATGGTGTTTTTGGAGATTGAAGAAATTGTGGGAATGAAGATAGAACGAACACCAAAAGTTGCATTACTGTCACTATTTGAAGATTTAAAATGTAAAAAAGAAATTAAGGAATTGATAACGAATTTGCTGAGTGCAGCAAGATTGATTGTAGCTAGGAACTGGAAGATTCAAGGGGAATATTCTATTGAAGAATGGTATAAAGAAGTATGGGATATAGCTATTAATGATAAATTGACTTGTAATATTAAATGGAGAAGAGGTATAGCTAAAACAAATGATTTTGAAGGAATTTGGAAACAGTTCCTAATATTTGTGTTTTCTAAGGGAAATGGGAAACCGCCAGCAGAAGAAAGTATGAGATTTTGGAATCAGGAATGAGATCCCGAGGTGGGGGGTGCACTTACATGTTAAGTTTGATTATGTTATTTAGATATGATATTATGTATTCAACATTTATTCAGCATTCATGTAGTATGTTGTTTTCTTTAATTGTAATGTTGTATGTTCAAGTATTGTAGAAAATAAATAAAAAAATAATAAAAAAGACAAATTAAATAATTGTAATTGTTTTATTACTATAATTATTATCATTGTATGTATTGTCAACAGTGTAGCCAACCCAGATTTCCGGGGGAAATCTGCAGATCTGGAAGGAGGTGTATGACTAGTGCTGAATAAGCTTGCATCCCTCCCTGAAAGACCAGTTGTTCAACCTTGGGGGCTCATGTGGCACAATGCTATGTAGGGAGGTGCAGGTGACAGAAGTGGCTGGGAGTGCCTTTTGTGTAGCTTCAGCTGATGTCATTTGTGTCCCCTATTTGGAAATCAGACTTTGTCAGAGTCATCCCTTATTACATCCAGACTAGACCACTGCAGTGAACTCTACTTGGGGCTGCCTTTGAAGACTGTATGGGAGCTTCTGCTGGTGCAAAATGCAGCCACACACTGCTTTTTTGGGGTGTGGGGGTCGGGAAAGCAATTTGAACATGTAACACTGATTATGTACCAGCTGCAGTGTTTGGCCATGTGTTTCCAGGCCCAATACAAAGTGCTAGTTGTTACTTTTAAGGCCCTAAATGGCTTCAGGTCAGGCTATTTGAAAGTCCATTTTGGCCCCATTCAGAAGACATCTTAAAGCATGGCTTTAACCATGGTGGTTAAGCCAGAAAGCCAAGCCTGACCAGATCTGGTCGGCTTATGTAAAATGAGATGCTGAACAATATGGGCCCTCGGTCCAAACCAACAGATTTATTTTTAGGATCTTTTGACCAAAAGCCTACGAAAATGTAGCATTTAAAACCAACCAGTTGTTTCCAGGCCTAGAGTATTACAGAGAAGATGTCATGAGACAAAAGCAAAGGAGGAGCATGGCAAAGAAAAGAGATTCTAGAAAGCTGAATCAAGAGCAACAGAGAAGGGGTGGTGGTGGAGAGAAGTAGGTGTATTGTGTGGAAATCTGAATTAGAATCATAGGATCAAAGACAACCTGCTCAAAGCTGTGTGCCAGTTTGTACAACACAGGGCTGGTTAATAAGCTGCAGTAGCGTGTTCACGAACCCTGCATAGGACAGCCCGGTTTATGTAATTACCTTGTTGTGAGAAATGAACCGGGCGAGAGCAGGTGCTTAATGAGCCATCCAGCCACCCTACAACAGACCACGAGTTCTGAGTGGTTCGTTACCACCACCCTGCCATATTTGAATGTTACAAGCTGAACCCAGTGAGGATATAATGTAAACCAGGATTGCAATCAACATGTGTAGGCTGGTTAAAGCTCATAGTCTTGGCTTTATATTTGATTCCTCGCTCTCCTTTATTCCTCATATCGAGGCAGTAGCTAAATCCTGTCGTTTCTTCCTGTATAATATTGCCAGGATTCGATCATTTTTGTCTGTCTCTTCTGCCAAGACTCTCGTTCACGCACTGGTTATCTCTCGGTTGGACTACTGCAACCTTCTTCTCTCTGGCCTTCCTTCGTCTCACATCAGTCCGCTGGTCTCTGTCCACCACTCTGCCGCTAAGATCATCTCCTTGGCCCGCCGCTCTGACCATGTCACTCCACTTTTGAAATCTCTTCATTGGCTTCCAATTCACTCCAGAATCCAATATAAACTTCTCCTGTTGACCTTCAAAGCTTTTCACGGCCTAGCTCCTGCCTATCTCTCCTCTCTCATCTCACACTATTGCCCCGCTCGTGCTCTCCGCTCCTCTGATGCCATGCTTCTCGCCTGCCCAAGGACCTCTACTTCCTTTACTCGGCTTCGTCCTTTTTCTTCTGCTGCCCCTTACGCCTGGAACGCTCTTCCAGAACACTTGAGAACTACCAACTCAATCACAGCTTTTAAAACTCAGCTAAAAACTTTTCTGTTCCCTATAACTTTTAAATATTGAGTTTGTTCTGACTCTATACTGTTTAGCTTCACCCTACCCAGTGCCTGTTTACACTTCCCTGTGCCTGTTTGCATTCTCTTTCCCTCCTTATTGTTTACTACAACTTTATTAGATTGTAAGCCTATGCGGCAGGGTCTTGCTATTTACTGTGTAATCTGTACAGCACCATGTACATTGATGGTGCTATATAAATAAATAAAAATAAAATAAAATAAAAATTATTAACGAGCTGGTTAATGTCAATATGGCTTATTAAGCACCCTGATGTCATGTGAATTAAATCTTCATCAGGTTTCAACTAGAGCTTCCCTGATAAAGGCCAGCTCAGCTTAAATACCCCCAGCACTGCAGTTTCTCTTGATGCTTAGCCTACATTCTCTGCCATTTCCACCCATTGGTTCCAGCCCTGCCCTCTGGAACAAGAGAGAACACATCTGCTCCATCTGATGACAACCCACCAGATATTTTAAGACTTGCTCTCAAGCTATGAGAGGTAGCTGTATTCATCTGTTGAAGCATACACAATCAAGAGTCTTGTGGGGCTTTAAAGATTGACACATTTAATATGGTATAAGCTTTCATGGGCAACAAAATTTTCACTTCATCAGATACATGAGGGGAGTTAGGTTGAAAGTCAGTTAGAGGTTCCCACATCATGACTACCCATAGATTGTTTAACCATGGGTAGTCATGATTACTTGACAGTGAAAAAGCATGCTGGCTCCTGACCACCTGACTGCTTCCACTTTGCTAAACAACCCAAGTTTCTGGTTTGTTTACTGTGATATCTCAATCCAAAACTGGGTTGTTGAGGGAGAAAGAACCCAGAGTTTTACCCAACAACAAACAATGAGTTAAAACTCTGGATTGTTTCTCCCTCAACAACCCAGGGTTACGGGTTCAGACATCTTGGCGAACAACCCACACTGCCATGAAGTTCATTGGCTGACCTTGTGCCAGTATTTCTCAGCTTGATCTACTTCACAAAGCAGTTTTGAGGATAAAGGCTCTTTTCAGGGCACAATTACCCACAGAAGCCCATCTGTTGGGCACACATGAAAGGCCTTTCTCCTGTGTTGCCCCCAAAATACGGAATGTGCTCCCTCAAGAACTTTGATTGCCCTCTCTCCCTCTCTCTTGTCCTTTAGAAAGGGTGTAAAGGCACGCCTTTTCAGTTTTGCCTTTTAAAAGGTGTACATTTTTAAAAATGATTTTACTGTTTTTAATGTTCTTGTTTTTACGGTTGCAGGGTTTTTAATTGTTGTGCACCGCCTTGTTGGCTTTTTAGTAGATCAGACAATATATAAATGTTAATAATAAATAATCTCTACTTATAAAGCTGAAAGTATGTGTGGGGAGATTGTATGTCCAGAAATGTTTACCCACTTCCAGTTGAGTTACAAACTTGAAATTTGGGATGCAGATAGATCTTTCTACAATGTACGGAGGGAAATTTCAACAAAATGTTTACCTCCCCCCCCCCAGTTTTAACTATTTTTAAAAACAATTTAAAACAAATTCCCAGCATGCCTACTGCCAGCAACTGTCGAGGAAGCGCCCCTCAGAGGATGGGGGCACCTGCGGAATGCCAAAGGCAGGCTGGGAGGTGTAGGCATTTCAGAGATCTCGAGGGACCACATGTGGCCATGTGGGGGATTACACGAGATCTCTGAAATGGCTATACCTCAGCATGCCTTGCCTGGAGCTACCTGCGTCCACTGCGCGGCACTTCCCTAGTAAAGAAATAAATGGACTGGTTAGGGAACGCTGCCCCTAGTGGCAGAAGACGTTACTGCAGGCTTCTAACACATGGACACATCTCTATATATAAAATGCTTAGGTATATGTTACCGTTTTGCCACGCCCACTTTGCCTTCAGGAATTCTAGAATGGCTTCAGCTGATACAGGTTGCTAAGCAACAGTAACAACATGTAACGTCAGCTGATACAGGTTGCTAAGCCCCTCCTCCAGGCTTTCCAAGGTAATCCTACCCCCTTTTCTCCTCTTCGCTCCCGCCCCCCACGGCCCAAGGCTGACAGGAACCCCCGGGAGAGGGGAACACCTGCTCCCCCTCCCTCTGACCTCCCTGCCCCCCCGGTCTGCCAGACGGCGCTATATTGGTGGCCTCCAAGCAGCCCGCACCCCATCCTACACCCCTTTCTGCCTCTTTGCTCCCCTTCCCATGAAGGGGGCTTGGGGGGAAAAGGAGACTAAGGGAAGACCTGATCAAGGTATACAAAATTATGCATGGTATGGAGAATATGGATAGGGAGAATTTTGTGTCCCGCTTCCATAATACTAGAACTCGGGGTCATCCCATGAAGCTAATTGGTGGGAGATTCAGGGTAGCTAAAAGGAAGGACTTCTTCACACAGCACAGAGTTAAACAATGGAATTCACTACCACAAGATGAATTGATGGCCACCCATTTGGATGGCTTTAAAAGGGGGTTGGATAAATTCCTGGACGAGAAGGCTATCAATGGCTACTAGCCCTGGTGGCTATGTGCTACCTTTGGTATCCGAGGCAGTTGCTGGGGAACATGGGTGGAAGGGTGCTGCTGCACTGTGTCCTCCTTGTGGGTCCCTGGTCAACAGGTTTGGCCTCGGTGTGAACAAAGTGCTAGATGTGGTAGAAATTAGAATGTGAGCCTAAATCCGTTCTCATAAGCAGGTAATGGACAGAAAGAATAGACTGTGAGCTTGACCTTTATGAAGGCCAAGACAGAGAGGGATAATAACTACGTTGGAACTGAAAACACGTATGCTTCTTGACTCTGCATAAATGTGAATATACCCAGTCACTACGGTTAACATCTAAGGTCCTCCTCCGGGTGCCTACTTCGAGAGAGGCTCGGAGTGTGGCAACGAGGGACAGGGCCTTTTCGGTGGTGGCCCCCAGACTATGGAATGATCTCCCTGACGAGGCTCACCTGGCACCAACGCTGCTATCTTTCCGGCGCCAGGCATATGGTGGCACATCTTAATCACCCACATGTTTAGGGTTTTTTTAACGGTTTTTAATGCTTTATGTATGTTCTGTGCTTTAGAATTTTAAATTTTGTTTATTCATTTTTGTATATTAATTTTTAGAATTTCTGTAAACTGCCCAGAGAGCCCTGGCTATGGGAGCGGTATATAAGTGCAATAAATAAATAAATAAAATTAAGATGTTTGTTAGTTTACACCCTTAAGACCCCACCTGGCTGAAGCTGAATGTTTAGAAGTTGCACGTATTAGCCCTACGCTCTTTGGGCATAAACAAAATTGTTGCATCAGACTATATTGGATTGGATAATATGAAGCATATATCTTGTATTTAATTGGCCCCTGTATTTGATTGGTTGTAGATTTCATATTGTAATGTAAGGATTGGTGCATTTTGGATCCCCTGCAATAATTATGTTACCCCCTATAAACGTTGTGAACCACAGACCAAACAGCAGTCTGACTTTGAGCAGACTCTGTGGAATCACCGCTTTTGTCATTGCTTGTAATAAAGATCTTTCCCTAAAGAAAGTAGGCGTCTTCTTCTTGAGGTTCATTGACTCTTGAGGTTCATCATTCACTCAACGATCCTAAAACCGAGGAACAGAATTTCCTCGACGCTGGACTAGATGGACTGCTGCTGACTGAAGAACCTTTTTATTCTCAGTTTTTTAACACTTAATTTTAACTTAAATTTAAATTTTACTGTTCTAACTCTGTATTTTAATCTTATATCAATTTTGCTGCGTGGTTTTATCCTGGTTGTGCTTTTTATACTGTATTTTGTATTTGTGCTTTTAACCTGTTGGTTGTTTTATTATGGTTTTAATTTTTGTGAACCGCCCAGAGAGCTTCGGCTATTGGGCAGTATAAAAATGTAATAAATAAATAAATAAATAATCCAGCATGACTCTTATGTTCTTATCTTCATATTTATTTCATTTCATTTCTATATTGCCCAATAGCTGAAGCTCTCTTTAAAAGCTAGCTGGGTGCTATTTTACCAGGGGGGCACTCATGTATTCCCCCATCCCATTTCATGTTCCTCTTCCCCTCATGAATTATCTCCAGCTAGTTCACAGGTTCAACACATTGATTAATGGTAGGAAATAAATCACAAAAGAGGATCATGCCCCAGGTCCAGCCACACATAGCAAAGGGGTTTCCCCTCCCCCCAATCTTTCCCCTCAAACATAGGGGCTGGGGCTGGTGTTTGATTGCTTTGTCCTGGACTGATAAGACTGAAAGAAAGAACTAAAGGCTGAACGACTCTGGAAGAAGCACCCAAATCCAATTCATTCCCCTTATCTCAAAGCCTCAACCTTCACCTTGAGGCTGTAAGGAAATGGAATTGCAGAGGTTGTGCGGCTACAATGAAACAGAAGGAATAAAAGGAGAGGAGGGATACTGGGGGGAGAGCCCATCCTGGCTGATTTGATCTAGCAGAGATGTTGGCTCTGTGGGTCCAGGCCGTGGTAAATGCCTCCCTCTGTTAGGGAGTGGTGCCTGCTGCCTTATTTTTTAAAATTATTATTACATTTTTATACCGCCCAATAGCCGAAGCTCTCTGGGCAGTTCACTACAGCCTTAAAGAGGCTGTAGTGCGCCTTCTCCTGAAGAGGCCCTCCCTGGACCCAGAGGTATGTGAGAACTGTAGACGAAGGTTAGAGTCAATCCAACCTTCCTGCAAGGTAGGCCCCGGACCAAACGTCCTGTCGTCTCCGGCCACCCCTTGCCCTAGCCCTCTTCCCAACCAGGATGAGCCAGAGAGTCCTGGAATAAAAAACACACACACTCAGCTAAGGGCCAAAACAAGTTTAATGCCATTCAGCTAAAACTAACACGTAAAACTAACACCCCAGAGGTAGCAGCAAATGGGGAAGAGAGGAAGAAGAAGACGGGAAGGGAGGGGAATCAAAGGAGGGACCACAAAAGGATAATGTACAAGGAGCCAAGGCTCCATCTAAAACCTTCAAACCCACAACCCACCCCCAGCCATAAAAGCGGCTAGCCTTGTCTCAGGAAATCCAGACATTTAAAATAAACAAAAGACCCTAGCTTACTCCGAGCAGCCGTCCCATGCTGACTTGGGTGTTCTTCCTCCAAAACCAGAACAGAAGATGCTCATCCCAAACAGGATACCCTTTTTATCCCCTTTTGGAATTTAGGGCCCCATGACCTCTCTGAACCAACCCCCAGCTCTGCCTGGCTCCTAACAACCCTCCCCTCCTAGGGAGGGCTTCACCCTCTCACACACAACTAAACCCAATTATCCTAACAACCAGGGAGATAACCTGCAGGTGAGAGGCCCAACCTGACCTTGGAGTCTCGGTGCCGAGAGTTCCACACTCCCACCCCCACTTAACATACCACCACAGCTACACAACACATACCAGAACAGATACAGAACAGAAAGAATAATACAATTAAAGAGCCAGCAAGGCCCCATGTCCTTCACAAGAACTACCGCCCCATCGCTAATATCCCCTTTTGGGGCAAGGTGCTTGAGTGTGAGGTGGCGGGGCAACTTCAGACGTTCTTGGAAGAAACGGAAAATCTGGACCCATTTCAGTCTGGTTTCAGGCCAGGGCAAGGCACTGAAACGGCGTTGGTGGCTCTGACTGACGACCTACTCCGGGTGAAAGACAGGGGGAGTGCTACCCTGTTGATCTTTCTGGATCTCTCGGCGGGCTTTTTTGATACCTTTGATCATGGTATCTTACTGGGTTGGCTCTGCGAGATGGCAGTAGGAGGCACTGTGTTACAGTGGTTCCGCTCCTACTTGCGGGACCGATCCCAGAGAGTGGTATTGGGGGATTCCTGTTCCACCCCATGGCAATTAAGCTGTGGGGTGCCACAGGGTTCTATTCTGTCCCCCATACTATTCAACATCTATATAAAGCCGTTGGGTGAAGTCATTAGGGGTTTTGGGGTTGGGTGCCATCAGTATGCTGGTGATACTCAGCTCTACTTCTCCTTGTCGTCGGAGTCAGCTGGGGCTGTGAAGGTGCTGGATCAGTTCCTGGAGGCTGTAATGGGCTGAATGAGGGCCAATAAACTGAAGCTGAATCCTGATAAGACGGAAGCTCTGTGGATTGGTGGTTCCTGAGTCCGGGAATTGGGTAAGCGATCTGTTCTGGATGAGGTGACGCTCCCTCTGAAGGAGCAGGTACATAGCTTGGGAGTACTCCTAGACCCATCATTGTCAATGGATGCCCAGGTGGACTCTGTGGCACGGAGTACTTGGGGTCAGCTTCAGCTGATCCACCAGCTACGGCCTTTCCTGGACAGAGACAACATAGCCACAGTAGTGCGTGCACTGGTAACTTCCCAATTAGACTACCACAATGCACTCTACATGGGGCTGCCCTTGAAGACGATGTGGAAGTTGCAGCTAGTGCAAAATGCAGCAGCTAGACTGCTGGCAGGTACATCATACAGAAACCACATAACACTGGTCTTAAAGAAGCTGCACTGGCTGCCTATATGCTTCCGGTCGGAATTCAAGATGTTGGTAATGACGTTTAAAACCCTAAACAGCTTGGGACCTCGATGAGAGAGCACCTCTCCTTATATATGCCTGCCCGAGACCTTAGATCTGTTGGAGGAGCCCTTCTCCGCATCCCACCAACGCAACATATACGCTATATTGGGACAAGGGAGAGGGCTTTCTCTGTGGTGGCACCCCGACTGTGGAATACCCTCCCCTAGGAGGCCCGATTGGCACCAACATTGACTGCATTTTGACACCAAGTAAAAACATGGTTTTTTTAACAAAGCCTTTGATGGTTAAACTCACTGGCACATCGTTTTAACTGTTTTAACTGCTTTTACTGCTTTTAAATTACATATTGTTTTAACTTGGATCATGGTTTAATTTGTTTTTAACTGTGCATATTTATTGTTTTATACTGTATGTTTTTATCTGTACACTGCTCTGAGAACTTAATGATATAGGGTGGGATATAAATATTATAAGTAAATAAATAAATAAAGAACGGGTGTTTCAGTGAACAGAGATTTGGAAATAGGAACACACAAACACACACACTTGGGACATCGGGAATATTTCCCCTGCTGTGGCAGTCATTCCTTTAATGGACTATGGGGTGGGGGTGGGGGTTGACGTTTGCCCAGGAAGGAGGTTGTGTTCCCTCACAGACGTTTAGCTGTTATTGCTGAGGGTGCAATGCCTCTGGGTGTGCTGATGAGCCTATTTGTAATTCCACAGGATGTTACCATGGCTGTTTCAAACTGCGGTTCTACAGGATGTTGAAACTGCTAATATGGCAATTGCTGACTTTGGACTGTAAGGAATTCTTCACCCAGTTTCCAGGACGATTTTTGAGATTGCCCCCCCCCCCCAATACTCCACAGCTCACGGCTTGGCTGGAACCCACCATGGCTCATACTACCGGGACCCATTCTCCAAAAATCTGATACGTACTACGGATACATAACTGCTGATACAATTGTGGGGAACTGGCTACAGATTATGTCAGGCACCTGCAGCCCTATGAATGTTGTTGGATTCTGTCGTGGAATTCTTTACATGGTCAAGAGACTGGACACGACTCAGGTAGCGTTCACTCGCTAAAATCACTTTATTACAGCAAGACAGAAATACAATGTTGCCCTTGAGTTCTCTAGTACCAAGAAAAGAGAACTGGCTACCGCCCCGAGGCTAGATACTTATATAAGTTTCTGTAGTTTCTTAAACATAGCTGGGTTACACCTTAATGCAGAGGTCAATTGTCCAATCACTTAGTTCTTTGTTATAGCATGTCCTATCTGCTTAGTACAATTAGCTTTATTTAAGCATAGCATAGCCTGTGGGCCTGTGCATAGCCCCGCTCGTGCTCTCCGCTCCTCTGATGCCATGCTTCTCGCTTGCCCTAGGACCTCCACTTCCCTTACTCGGCTTCGTCCTTTTTCTTCTGCTGCCCCTTACGCCTGGAACGCTCTTCCAGAACACTTGAGAACTACAAACTCAATCACTGCTTTTAAAACTCAGCTAAAAACTTTTCTTTTCCCTATAGCCTTCAAATATTGAGTTTGTTCTGACTCTATACTGTTAGCTTCTCCCTACCCGGTGCCTGTTTACACTTCCCTGTGCCTGTTTGCATTCTCCTTCCCTCTTTATTGTTTACTACAACTTATTAGATTGTAAGCCTATGCGGCAGGGTCTTGCTATTTACTGTGTTATCTGTACAGCACCATGCACATTGATGGTGCTATATAAATAAATAATAATAAATAATAATAATTCCCACAGGGAAACCATACTGTCCTATATTTCCTTATGGGCAAATATGGTTTTGCCCATATCACTACCCCTGATTATCTTAATGACATTGTATTTTTTAAAATCACTGTTTTATTGTTTAAATCGTTGGTTTTATTGTATTTTATCATGCTTTCATGTTGCAAACAGCTCTGGGATTTTTTTAAAAAATTAAAGTTCCCTGAAATAAATAAAAATGAATAATATATGGGCAGGACTACTAGCCTTTGATAGCCTTATCCTTCATACATCAGTCTAATCCCCTTTTAAAGCCATCCAAATTGGTGGCCATTGTAAGGGTAAGGTGAGGGTTAAATTGGACCTTGGGACTGGCATGTCTTTTAATTTGTGAATTTTATGGTTCCATAGGAAGGGAGATAAGAACCAGGCAGCTGTATGGGGGAGAAGACTGGAGCCAAGCCGACTGTAACTGTCCGCTTGTCCTTGAGTGATTAACCAGCCCGGGCAGAGGTGTGAAGACACTCCACGCATCAAAGCTGAAGGGAGGGGGGAAGGAGTGAAAAGGATAGTATAAAGACATCCCTGTGAAGGGAACAGGGGGGTGTCGGCTGAGATCGGTCTGGGGTGACGTATGAATTGTAGTTGTAGGTTTTAGCTTGCTTGTTCTGGGTTCTTATACATTTATGCATGCTTTTATAGTTTTATTCTGCTAATCCCATGTTTTCCTACCCTTTTCCTAATAAATGGTCTTAAACCTCAATTTTGTGAGCCGTGAGTGTCTGTGACTGGGGATCCGTGCTAAATCCAGTCAAGAAGCCAGCTGGTTGCTGGGCGCTCTTCCTTTACAGCCATCACCACAAAGCAAATTCATAGTTTAACTAATTGCTGTGTGAAGCCCTTTTGTTGTTGTTGTTTATTCGTTCAGTCGCTTCCGACTCTTCGTGACTTCATGGACCAGCCCACGCCAGAGCTTTCTGTCGGCCGTCGCCACCCCTAGCTCCCCCAAGGTCAAGTCTGTCACCTCCAGAATATCATCCATCCATCTTGCCCTTGGTCGGCCCCTCTTCCTTTTGCCTTCCACTTTCCCTAGCATCAGCCTCTTCTCTAGGGTATCCTGTCTTGTCATTATGTGGCCAAAGTACTTCAGTTTTGCCTTTAATACCATTCCCTCAAGTGAGCAGTCTGGCTTTATTTCCTGGAGCATGGACTGGTTTGATCTTCTTGCAGTCCAAGGCACTCTCAGAATTTTCCTCCAACACCACAGTTCGAAAGCATCTATCTTCCTTCGCTCCAGCTCTCGCAGCCATAGGTTACTATGGGGAATATCATTGCTTTAACTATGCGGACCTTTGTTGTCAGTGTGGTGTCTCTGCTCTTAACTATTCTATCAAGATTTGTCATTGCTCTCCTCCCAAGAAGTAAACATCTTCTGATCTTTGCGCCCAGAAATACAAAGTTTGTCACTGCCTCCACGTTTTCTCCCTCTATTTGCCAGTTATCAATCAAGCTGGTTGCCATAATCTTGGTTTTTTTGAGGTTTATCTGCAACCCAGCTTCCGCCCCACCAAATTTTGTTGCAGTTCCTCCAAGAAGCTCAAAGTGGTGTAGTTTTCCCAAAATTGTTATCATCACAACAACCCTGTGAGGTAAGGTAAGTTGAGAGTGATTGATGGGCTCACGATCACCCAGTGAGCTTCATCATAACTGAGTGGGGGATTTGAACTTTAACCATTTCCTGGCTCTGTCTTTCACGCATTGTCCCTCATTTTTATGATAGCGATCGTGCGGTAATCTGCTTTATAAATCTTTGGAGCTATGACTTCATTCATATTAGTTATACGCTGTTTCGTCCAGTTTTGCATGTATTGCAATATATGTATTTCTAATTCACTAAAATAAAATACTACTTTCCCTTTTAGCATCAGTAACGTCATAATTTGAAAAACAAACAAACCTCAGACCTTTCGTATTGCCTTTATTGGTGGGGAGGAGTTTGTCCCTCTAGACTTTCCGTAGCATGTCTCTACCAAACTGCAATTCCCAGCATGCTCAGCGCGAAGGAAAGGCGTGGCGAAAGAGAAAGGTCGGCGTGCCTATGAACGTCGCCTTAAGAGAATATTCATAATTAAAAAAAATCCTGAAAGCAGATGTTGTGTCTTTAATGCTTCCCGGATAGATGAAAAGCTGGTTTTCCTGAGGACGTGTTTTACAAGCTGCTGCTCGACGTCGAAATTTGCAAACCTGGAAGCAACTGTAAGCTTTTCCCGGGGTTATTTTAGGCGGGCTGTGATTAACGGTGGTGGTTGCACCAAAATCGGAGGGTTTTAATCTGTTCTCATGCATCCTTTCCCCTCCCTCTTTAATTGTATATTTTCCCTTTTCATCTTGTGTTTTGCATTAAAACACAAATGTCTCAAATCACCCCCGCCTTTCATGTAAGACTCTCCAGCCATTTTGAAGGAAGGGGAGAATGGGCGCCATCAAAGCAAAATGTGATTTTTAAAACCCATAGGTTTCAATGAAGAAGCGTTAAGGATATGCTTAAATCTCTCCCTTTGAAATCAAGTTTTTAAAGTGGCTTAATTTTGTCTCTGATTGTCACATTTGTTCTCCTCCCCCGCTTGTCCCCATCTTTTGGGAAAAATATGGAAACTTACGGGGACGGGAGGAAGATTAAATCGAAATGTGCTCAGTTCCTGATTTATTTCTTAAATGGAAAGTTTGTTTTTTAGGCTAAGAACAAAAAACATTTCCAGGCATTTTGAAGCCATGTAAAATGCAAGAACAAGGAGAATCTGTTTTTATTATGGGGTGGAATAGAGTGTTTTGGGGAGGGGCATTAATATATATGCAATGCCGACTAATCAAGGTTGGATTATATTTATTGGTTTGCATTCAAGGTTAGTTCTGCTTAGAATAGACCCACTGATATGAATGGGGTTCAAGTTGCATAGAATTGGCAGATTTCAGTTTCGGAAGTCCTCTGCATGTTAGATCCGTTGAAACCTCTGCTTAGAGTAGATCCACTGAAACGAATGGGGCTCAAGTTGCTTCCGAGCAAATATGCAGAGAATTGGCAGATTTCAGTTTCAGAAGTCCTCTGCATGCGAGATCCTTTGAAATCTCCAGCGGTCCCCACCATTGGCAGGTGAACCCCGATAGATTGGTTACCCATGAGAGAATGTGGCCTTTGACAGAAAGAAAAAGGTTGCCTACTCCTTTCTTAGTTTATAGGTAGGCTGCCACAACGTAGAAAGAATAATCTATTTGATATTTTTTTGCTGTGTTTATATTTTATAATATAGTATTTTATAATACTGTATAATACAGTATACAAATTGTAATAAAAAAGAATTGCGACTTGGTCTGTAGGCTGCCACTTGGTAAGCTGTTGACTTGAGAGCCACCGTACTTAGCTGCCATTTTGTGAGCGGCTCCAGCTGATGGGCTAAGGTGAAGAAGGAAACTGGGGTTGAGAAATAATTGTTACACTTAAGGGTATGGGTGCTCTTACCTAAAACATTAGCCAAAGCTCATTAATTTCTTTTTTGTCCTTTTACAAAGCAAGTGACATTAAAAAAAAAGGTTCTCCCAGTCCTTGGGACAACACTGGGTTTGACGCCAAGGGTTTTAAAAGGTGACTTGTCCCTTATGTATTTTTGTATTCAGTGTTGTTCCCCGCCTTGATTCAGAGGGAGAGGCAGTTAAGAAATAAATTTATTTATTTATTTATTCAGATGTTCTGGAGCTTCGGAAGTTCATATAGATCTAGAAAGGCAAAATACCCAAGCCTCTCTAAACATAAATTAAGATTTATGTTATTTGGTTGCATTGAGCAAGCATCTGCTGCCAGGTCTTTCAGAGTAGAGTTCTTTGTAGCTATACTCTAGGTCAGTGGTTCCCAAACTTTTTCAGAGAACCGCCCCCTTGGTTCCACAAAACCATGCCCAGTGCCCCCTGCCCTACACTATAAAAATCATTATTCATAATAGCGGTTTTCAATGACCCACTAAGGAAGATGATAACAATAAAATTCGAAACAGTAACAGTTAATTGAATACTTTATTCAAAATCCAATTGGTGTGCCCCGCCACGCTGGCTGCAAACAGAGGCGTTCGCCCTCTTTTCTCTCCCTCCCTCAGCAAGCCTGGGGTGGGTGCTTCCCGTTTAGAGGGGATTCTAGGAGTTGAAGGACTTTTTTCTGTCTAAACATGCATAAAATTGTACCTTTAACTTATCATGTCACACTAGCATGAATACAGGAATCAAATAGGATTTCCTTCTTCAGTGGAACACACTTACTTAGGAGTAAGCACCATTTTGTTATAGGAAAGGATAATGTATTTTAATTAAAATTTTAAAATAATTATCTGACACCTGGTACAGAGCTTTCCTATGGAAAACCTGGCTGGGACTGAAGTAGAGGGGCACTAATTTTACTGTACTTATTGTCTTTAAGTATGGTTAAATATCCCACAGTTACCTTGCTATTCTGTTTCTACAATTCTTTTTCTCCTGTCTTTTCTTCACCCTCTCTTCGTTTTCAGGCTGAATCCTATGCACATTTACCTCAGAGTAGGTTCTATTGAGCTCAGTGGGGCTTACTTCTGAGTAGATGTACTTAGGATTGTGCTGCAGCTCTGTTTTTAAGGTGACACAAGATACACACATACCATGTTTACCAAAAGAATGCTTGAAAAAAGGGGGTTGGACACCCTGAAATAAGCAAGGGCAAATAGGAATTGTTTCAGCAAGCATTCTGGAAAAAGGTGCTGCTGAATGAGGATCTGCTTAGCCAGGAGGTCCTGGGGGGCATTGTAGTTCTCTCCCCTTCCCCTTTTCTTTTCTCCCCCAATCCTGTTGTAGCCCAGATTTTTGGCAGGTCGGGAGGGGAGATGGCTCCAATCTGCAATTCCTAATGGGGGAAGGGAGCCTGGTGATACCTTGCAGCAGCACAAGCAGTCCTGCTCCCCAGCCCGCCCGCCCGCCGGCTGCTGTTCTTGGCAGCTGCTCTGCCGCCCTCCACGTGCTCCTTCCTCTCCACTGCAGGGCTGCTGCTCCCGCCTTGTGCAGCAACTATCCTGAGAGGTCTGCTGGGGCAGCTTGTAAGAGGGAGCAGCTCTGGCCGGAGAGAGGGAGCGGGTGGCGGTGGCTCCAGCAGGAAAGAAGCCCTGGGCCCTCCTAGGCAGGGGAAGAGGGAGCAGAGGAGCTGAATTTTCCGCCGATTCCTGCTCTGCTACCTCCTGTGGGCGCTTCCCCCACCCCCAACTTCTGGTGGGGCTGCTGTAAGCTTGAGATAGGAGGAGAGAGCAGCTGCGTGAGTGAGAAAGCCCTTCCTGAACAGGGGCGGTGTGGGGAGAGCAGCTGAATTTGCTGCTCTTTCCTGCTCGGTCCCTGGGTTTTAGGACCTTTTGGAGACCACCTCGAGTGCCCCCCTGCCGCCCCTTTGCTTGTTAGCGCCCCCCTGCCGTCCCTTTGCCTCTTAACGCCCCCCTATGCAATCCCACCGCCCTCGAGGGGGCGGTACCGCCCACTTTGGGAACCACTGCTCTAGGTGATGACACAGCTTTTCCCAAAGTTGTTTGAGGTTCATTTGGACATGCAGAGACTTTAAAGGACACACTGTGTGCTGTGGGAAACACTTCTCACTTTGGTGGTGAAACAGATATTGCCACAGAGCACACGAAGTCCTCTTGCCAGATTTGCCAGATAAATCATTGTGGCTCCATGTTAAGAAGGGAACAGGAAAGCTTTCTTCCCTCATAATTAAGTTTTAATTAACTTTTGCAGGGTATGGCACCAAGGATAAATAAAATATCAGGCTACAGCTGCCTTCTCCAGCCTATTTGGAACTATAATATTTACCACTGGCTATGTTTACCACTGGCTATCAGTATGCTGATGACACCCAAATATATTTCTCTATGCCTTCAATAACAGCATCAGCTAAGGATAGTGTGTCTCCTCTGAATGAATGCTTGGAGGCAGTAATGGGCTGGATGAGGAAAAACAAACTGAAGCTGAATCCAGACAAAACAGAGGTGCTTGCTGTCAAGGGCTCTGACCTAGGTTTGGAGGTGTGTCAGCCAGTTCTGGATGGGGCTACACTCCCCCTGAAAGACTGTGTTCGCAGTTTGGGGGTGCTCCTGGATCCGTCACTCCAAATGACAGCCCAGATAGATGCGACGGCCAGGAGTGCCTACTATCAGCTTCGGCTGATACGCCAGCTGCGCCCCTTCTTAGAGTCAGAAGACCTAAAGACAGTAGTGCACGCGCTGGTAACCTCAAGGCTTGACTTCTGCAATGCGCTCTACATAGGGCTACCATTGTACCTAGTTCGGAAACTTCAACTAGTTCAAAATATGGCAGCCAGGTTGGTCACCGGTACACCTAGGGGTGACCACATTACACCAACATTAAAATCACTCCACTGGCTGCCAATTAGTTTCCGGGCAAAGTACAAAGTGTTGGTCATCACCTTTAAAGCCCTAAATGGTTTGGTTCCAGGTTACCTGCGGGATCGCCTTCTCCCATATAGTCCGCTCCGCACACTCAGGTCCTCTGGGGTGAACTTGCTTCAGTCAGCTAAAACTAGGCTGACATCAGTTTCCCAGAGGACCTTTTCTTCTGTCGCCCCCAGATTGTGGAATGGCCTGCCGGAGGAGATTCGTAAAATTAACTCTCTGTGTGATTTTAAGGCAGCTTTAAAGACTAGCCTTTTCCGGCAGGCCTATCCAGATCAATGTTGAATCATGATTTTTTAAGATGTATTGATTCCTGTTCTAATGTTGTTCCCCGCCTCGATCCAAAGGGAGAGGCGGGTAAGAAATAAATTTATTATTATTATTATTATTATTATTATTATTATTATTATTATTATTATTATTATGTTGGCCTGGGCTGAATGGAGTTAAATCCTAAAACATCTGGAGGGCACTAGGTTGGGGATGTCTGGGCTTCGGTATATTTAAAAAACAGGCATGGGGGAGGATTGGAGTCCACCAAGCGAAGTGCCTTCAGTGTGGTGGCCCCCTTTTTTTGGAACTCCCTGCCCCGGGAGGTCATGCAGGTGCCAACATTGTGTTACTTTCGGTGCCTCGTGAAAACAGCTCTATTCCAGGAAGTATTCCTTGATTGACAGTCACGGTTTTTATTGGCATTGTATTTTTTTTAAAAAAGTATCATTTTAATGGTGCTTTAGTTTTTCTATATTTTACTGTTTTACTTCTTATGTTCGAAGTCTAATAAAAAGTGTTATCTTAAACCAAAAACAAACCTGAAAGCAAAATAGGTTTAAGGAAACTGGTCAAAACAATATATCAAATTTTGGTATAACTATGCCTGTTAAAATAAAACCATGTGTTCATAAATCCCAGATTTATGTTCGATGTTTGTTGTAAGTGGACCATTCTGTTTAAATTTTAAGTGTACATATTTGTTTTAAGATTAAATATATTTTCTATGATCACATGGTTTTATTTTAACAGGCATAGTTATACCAAAATTTGATACATATTGTTTTTACTTCTTATGTTCACCACTCCGAAATCTGTTTCAGATTTCTGGAGTACTATACAAACTTGTAAGTAAGTAAATAAATAAAACATAAAATATATGAGGATGGAGAATTGAAGTGGAGGAATCTTCCCTCAAAATGTCTCCTCAGAGTATTGAGGCGGGGCCTACTTCCTAATTGGGTCAGTTCTCTCAGCTCTGCCTCTCATTGGCTCTCCCTGGTGCCTTTCTGAGAGAATCAGAATTGCCATCTCTTCATCCTTGCCTTAACAGACCTGGCCATGTAAAAAAATGTAGCACATATTTTTTCTTGGCCTGGAAATAAATAGTGTTTGGTTACTATTAAAGATATTAAAACAGGGCCAACCAAAAGATGGCAACCCCAACTTTAGGAAAGAAGAAACCTTACTCTGTGGGGGAACGAGTGAGGAAGGGCCTACATGATTTTAAATAACAGGAGTCTAAGGCTAAACCTATTTATTCCTCACGTTTATTTCCCTTTTTCCTCCCAAGTGTTCCAGGCACCGTACTTCCCCTTTTTTTATCTTCATAATAAACGTGTGAGGTAAGCTAGGCTGATTCATGGCTGAGTAGGGATTTGAATCTGGGGAAATAAAATGGAGAAGTGGCAGGGGATAGCTTTCCTCAGATTCTCTCCTTAAAACATCTCCTCAGAACATGGAAGCTTGCTTTAGAGCAGCCTTCCTCAACCTGGGGCGCTCCAGATGTGTTGGACTGCATCTCCCAGAATGCCCCAGCCAGCAGAGCTGGCTGGGGCATTCTGGGAGTTGTAGTCCAACACATCTGGAGCGCCCCAGGTTGAGGAAGGCTGCTTTAGAGGTACCTGTGTGAGGGGATGAAATTTGCTGCCTTTAAAAAAAAAAACCCCACCCAGCCCTGCTGCTACGCCTTTGAAAAGCAGCCAAACATGCAAATATGAGCAGATGTTTTCTTGGCATTGAGATAAATCATGGGGGGGACGGGACACAAGAGCAGGCCCACTAAAACAAAGATAAAAGGCATGGCAGCCTTTATCCTGTCATACAGGTACCAGGGAGAGCAAACACAGAGAAATTTAGCAAGGAATGTGTTTCCTAACGTAATAGGACACTTACAGCTTGCCCAACCCCAAATCCAGCCTCTTGCTTAATTTCATCTTCAGAGCTCTCCTTTGGGAGGCTACTCAGTGCGTATCCAAACATTTTCAATGGGGAGTGGTATATAAATATTATAAATAAATAAATAATATTAGGCTGGGCTGGCCTGACCCGACTTTTGAATACAAAGGTGTTCCTTAGACAGAAGGCTTCATAGCTGCCTCCCGCCAGCTGACAGTACTTTCAAAGGCTTCTCTCTTTTTACTTGCATGTCGCCACCAGTTGTCCCCCCCCCACTACTCAATGGGTTGTGATAGGGGGGAACCCAGAGAGCTTCGGCTATTGGGCGGTATAAAAATGTAATAAATAAATAAATAGGCTCCCCATTGCTGTACCAAAGTTTCTCTATCTTAGACTGGCCTGGTTCTCACATAATGACAACCCAGAATATGGGTTGTCATTGAATCTTGGTTTGTCGTTACATGCGGACCCTGCACTATGGTTTAAGTATGGGTTGTTAAGCATGAGCAACCCAGGAAGAGACCCCGTGGTTTGTTACTCGGTTGTGAACTCTGGGTTGTTAGTGGTGGTTAGTGCAAGGTTTCCATGTAATATAACCCATGGTTCAACCTGTACTCTGGGTTGTCGTTGCGTGTAAACCAGGTCAGTGCTTTTAAGGCACAGGAGCAAGGTTGCTGTTTGGGTCATATCTTCATTTGGGTGGGAGTCAAGTGTACTTTTTCTAAGTATATATATTTTTAACATCTGTCAGGTCTCTCTTCATGTCCATTTCCACTCTTAAACGTCCTTCTCTTTCCTGCTTATCTTTCAGAAACCTCCACAGCTCCCATTGCCTCCCCTTCAGGGGGGATGCTTTTGAAAAAAGGACGTACTGAAGCTTCTGAAAGTAGTGCTCAAAATATTGTAGCCTATTCTTAACATAACTTGCCACCGGAGCTAAGGCCTGAACAAAACCAGGTTCAAGCTGCCTGCACAGGTGAAGTTCCCCATTCCAAAAGCAAGGAGCAGACATGGAGAAGGGTTTAGAGGGCTCAGGGAAAGTCCCACGCATCGTCCAGGTGATGTACTTCAAGGGGCTGCCGAGGCAGGTCAGCCAGCAGACAGATATGGGGCTGCCCCAGCAGTGGGAAGCCCAGTGGCAAGAATTTCTGAAGGTGCTGCAGCCTGCTCACATGGGATGGGGGAACCCACAGCTGACGGATCCGGTTCCGTGGGACGACGCTAAGAGCTTCCTGGCTGCCTTTGAGCAAGTTGCTGAAGCCTGCCGGTGGCCAAGAGAAGAGTGGGTGGGACGCCTCCTGCCCGCCCTGAGAGGAGGAGTGGAACAATACTTTTGCAGGCTGGATGCCAGGGAGAGGGGAGACTACTTGAAGGTGAAGGCCGCCATCTTGCGAGGGGACGCCATCCGAGCGGAGTTGAAACGGCAGCACTTCCGGCAATGCTCTTACCAGGAGCTGGAAGGGCCGCGGAGGATTTACGGCACGCTCCAGGAACTCTGTCGGCAGTGGCTGAAGCCGGAGAAGCACACCAAGGAGCAGATTCTGGAGCTTATCATCCAAGAGCAACTTCTCGCCATGCTGCCACCAGAGGTCCAAACCTGGGTGCAGGAATGTGGGCCAGAGAACTGCGTTGAGATGGTGGCCTTGGCAGAGGATTTTCTGATGGGGCGTCGGCGTCATCCGGCCAGGAGATGGGATTGGCAGGTGCGATGCTGGTATTTCATACTGAATAGTCCCCCTGTGTCTCTGTCAGGATGAGGGCTGATAACTTATGCATTCAACAGAAGTCTGATATGCAGAAATCGGTTGTAGAAACTTTTCAAGAGTGCTAATCATTAGCTCTGGGCTACCTTTGCAGCAAAATCAATTGTTAGTCAATTTTACAATCTTGGGCTTAATGGTCGTACAGGGGCCCACTCCTCGTTTAGATGGTAATGTGTATTACTTGCCTTATTTCAAAATGTGTTATGCTAGCCATGCTGCTTTTTAGGGTCCTCTTGCATTCATTCTGTCGAGTGGGGCCCTTGACATCTGTCCCAGTGTCCTGTCCTGACGGTGTCACAGCTCCAGGTCAAATTGCCACTTAAGCAGAAGTGGGCAACTGGTGGCCCTCCAGCTGTTTTGGCCTACCGTTCCCAAAATGCCCCACCCTTACCTGCATGGAGTTCCTGATCGCCTATGGCAGAGGTGCTGAACCTCTTTGAGGATTGAAAGATTTTCCATTTCAGAGAAACCCTTGGGGGCTGTCATTGCCCCTGTTCAGACGACATGCTAAGTGATGGTGGTTAAGCATTTGGAGCTAAAAATTATGGCTTATGGTGTCATGTGTACCATTCCTAACCATGGTGGCTACATAACCACAGTTTTTTAATTTGATTTTTATTTATTTTGTTATTACATTTATATCCCGACTTCTTTCCTCCAAGGAACCCAAGGCAGCATACATAACCCTGCTCCTCTCTGTTCTATCCTCACAACAACAACCCTGTGAGGTAGGTTGGGCTGAGAGTCTGTGACTAGCCCAAAGTCACCCAGTGAGCTTCCATGGCCATGTGGGGACTAGAACCAGGATCTCCTGATTCCCAGTCCAACTTTCTAGACACTACGCCACACTGTTTCTCTTACTAACCATTTGCTGCAAAAGAGTTAGTGGCTGAATCATAGCTTAGTGTGTTGTCTGAACAGGCCCATTCCAGTGGTGGGTGTAACCCAAGGGAAACATTGTTTTTAGTATGTTTTTAGGAAGTTTTAAATATTGTGTTTTGATTAATATTTTATGTATTTGTTGTTCCCACCTCGATCAGGATGGAGAGGCGGGTTAGAAGTAATATTATTATTATTATTATTATTATTATTATTATTATTATTATTGATTTATTGTAAGCTGCTCTGGGAGCCTTTTTGGGTGAGGTGAAGGATAAAAATACTAAAAAAAAAAAAGTAAATACTTAATAATTGAACACATCAGACCCCTCAAATAGCATTGAGAAAAATCAGCCAAAGAGATAAAAAAAATTGGGATCAGGATACCTGAGAGAGCGCTTTCTCCCTTACCAACCTGCCCAATCACTGAGGTCGTCAGAGGGCATGCTCCTGGTGGTTCCACATGGACCTATGGCCCGATTGGAATCCACCAGGAGAAGAGCCTTTAGTGTGGTGGCCCCTTCTCTGTGGAACTCCCTGCCCCGAAGGTCAGGCAGGCACCAACACTAGGTTGCTTCCGGCGCCTCCTAAAAACAACTCTGTTTCAAGAAGCCTTCCTCAGCTGACTAGCCACTGTTTTCTTAAATTGAACAATTTTAATTTTCTTTTTTAATAATTGTTTTTACTGTTCACCGCTTCGGATTGAGCTGTATATAAATATTGTAAATAAATAAATAATAGATAAATTAAAAAATGGCCATTGCTGATCAATCTAAGCTTTCTGTGGATTAATCTGTTGATTTAAAACTTCCAGGCAGGGTTAATTGAACTTTGTCTGCATTGGAAGATATGAGACAAATGTTCAGGGTAGTTGTGACTAGAAAGAAATGAGGAAGTGAAGGGAACACAATGGGGCCATTTATCCACAGACTTCACCGTTCCAACTTTCGTCCTTTGTTGCTCTTTTCAGGGACCGAGTGCAAGTTCCATGGAGGCAGATGGGCCTCAGCAACAACGCTACGCCAATCGGAACAGCGATAGGGAACTCAGTTTGATGGGTAAGGAGTTATGAGAAGAGATGTAAAATTCCTGGAAATTTTGAAGCCATGGAAAAAAAAAAGTTTTTTTCCAGGGGGTTTCGGGGGGAAACAGAAATTTGGGGGGAAATTGAAATAATGCAATATTAGTACTTTTTACAGATTGAAAGTCACTTTGTTACTTTAGGAACATAAAATGTAATTATGTCCAAGTTGCTTTGGCATAAAATTATTACATTTGGTACATTAAAAGTACAGTGTATTCAAACATTTATAACAAACTGAATTTACTTTTTTTTCCCTTTAAAAAAACCCTTTTTGGTAACAAATGGAGCTACAAGCTCCTGAACTGTTAGGAACACCTGAACTGTAAGGAACCTCTTTGGTTTTGCCAGTTTATAAGGAGCAGGCAAC
Source organism: Elgaria multicarinata webbii (assembly GCF_023053635.1). NCBI lineage: Eukaryota > Metazoa > Chordata > Lepidosauria > Squamata > Anguidae > Elgaria > Elgaria multicarinata. Next base: position 157,572,005 of record NC_086173.1, read on the forward strand.
AAATAATTTAAAACAATAACAACAGAGAAAATCATCAACATTAGTAAGAAGAAAATTATTTTTGTCTGTGCTAGTCCTCCACAGTGTCAAGCAGACATAAAGCACCCTTTCCCATAAAAGAACTGAGAAAAAGGCGGAGGGGGACCAAGATTCAATGAATATGCATGAAATTTAATCAGACTCATTTTCTGAGCTATAGCTAATCACTACCAGGGATTTCTGGCCTGGAAAAATCTCCATGCAGGTTCTCCTAGTGTTTTCCTTCAATGCCTTTTCCCCCTATGATGGGGGTCTGTGCAAATAATTTCTCCTTCCAGATGTGTTGTACCAATGGACATGTAGACTGGGAATTATGGGAATTGTAATCCATTACATCTGGAGGATGCCAGGTTGTGGCTGGCTGATGCTGTTAGGTTGGCATGTCCTGCTTTGGGCTTCCCGGAGGCCTCCGATTGGCCACAATGGGAACAAAACTCTGGACTAGAGAGGACTAAAGAAATCTATAACCCTCAGGATGGATGGATGGGGAATGCTGGGAGTTGTAGGATTTTTTTCTGTCCGAACGTGCTTAGGATTGCACCCTTAGAGACTGAATGAATGAATTGATTGAGCCTTTGGGGGCTAAAGAGCAGGATAAAAATGCCTTAAATAAGAAACAAATGTATTTTTGTATAAAACTTGCCAATAAAAATGTAAGAAAAGCTCTGCCCAAAGGCCTCTGGGAAGCCATAGCAGGCAAAAGGCCAATATTGGTTGATCTAGGGGTGTTCGTGTTTTTTGCTTGTGGGACGGTGGGGCAGTGAATGCTGGGCACACCGCTAATCCTTTGTGAAATCTTCCCTCCCTGCTCCTGCGTTTCACAGCCAACGAAAGGAACTCTGGTTTGGCGTTTCCTCCTGAGGGACAGGAAGTGGCTGGGGCTGGGCCAACTGAGGTATGTGGAGCTCTGGTGGCGATTTTGCTGGCTAAAGGCAAAGCTGCAGTCTAATTTCAGGCCTTTTATAAAACCGTGATGCTGCTAGTGCAGGGATGGGCAGCTCGTGGCTCTCCAGATGTTTGGGCCTACAACTCCCATGATGCCTCACTCATGGCCACGCCATGGTTAAGGCTGATGGGAGCTGCAGGCCAAGACAACTGGAGGGCCAAAAGATACACTAGTCACTAATGCAGTTGTGGGTACTCTACTGTTGTGGGTTCCAACCTGCAATTTCGAAGCCCTGCTTCCCCAGCTCCTCTGTGCCTCAAGAGGACCTGTTCTGGGGCCTGCAGGAGAACTGAGCATTGCATGTCCCCCTATTTCAGGAGCCTGTGGATATGAAAGATGTGCTGAACCTCGATCAAAAACCCCACGTACCCTGGGAAGTCATGCGGGAGAATGGTGGCAGTAGCAGTGCTCTGGGTAAGCCCCTCTGACCCTTGAGAAAGGGGAAGCGAAGCGGAGTCGTCCAGTCCCTGGCCCTAAGACCTGGAGGAATTTTGAGCTGGACGACTTTTCTCACTGGATCCTGTCAGGGCACGTCACTCAATCCCAAACACAAATATTTAATATACATTAATAATAAGCAAAGTAAAGATATTGCTTTTCAGGAAGTAGTTAGCAGAGCTGGGTTTCAGGTATTTGTGAAAACATGCTTAATTAGTAGTGCCAACATAACAGTTTTTGGTCTTAAAAAAGGATATAACTTTGCAGCCGATGGGGATGTGGAACTGGTGCCACTTTATAGGAAATTTCATGAGGAATCAAAAGCACATGTCATACTTACTGTAGCTTTAACCCTAAGAAAGAAAAATGAGAAAAACAGAGAAACGTACTATCTGTGTATGCCCAAACCAAATATGCCATCATACCAAATTTATGCCCAGGATGCCAGATGTCTACCCAAGTCCCCCCACCCCCATTCTTTAGGCATCCCCTAACAAGATCCAGAGAGAAAAGTAATGTGCCTCTCCCACACTAGAGGCCTTCAAGAGGCAGCTGGACAACCATCTGTCAGGGATGCTTTAGGGTGGATTTCTGCATTGACCAGGGGGTTGGACTCGATGGCCTTGTAGGCCCCTTCCAACTCTACTATTCTATGATTCTATAATCCACCTCACAATTCCTACAGGTCTTATGGCCAGGGTTTGTGTGAGAAAGGGCATTTTTGTTCATGGGGTCAGATTAAAAATTTTAAACTGTCGCAGATTAAAAATTTGCTCCCTAGATGATCAAAGGTTCTGAAAGCAAGGGAGGACTCGAGGGCTAGCTTCCTGGCTGCCCACAGAGACGAAGGACATGAGAAGGTTGTGGAACTTCTTTCAGCCGGAAAGCTGCATTCCGGTGGTGGGTGGAGCCAAAGGCAAAAGGGGCGGAGCCAAATTGCCCACCTATTTTAGCTTAAAGGCCTTACTTGCCAGCAACTAAGGCTTAGGAGAGGGCATTTTAACTGGCACAGAAGCCAGGAAACCACCAAATTATGGTTTGGCCGGGGAGGGAGGAGACTTCTGGGGACCCTTGGAGAGCCAGATTTGGACCCAAGGTTCTGGGCTGAAGGGTCTGTTCTGTCCTGCATTCTGTTTGCAACGGTGGTCAACCAGATGCGTCCAGAAGTGTGCAAATGGGATGAAAGAGAGGGCCGGCCTCTACTGTTTGTCTCTGGTGTTTGGTATTCTGAGGTATACTCCCTCTGCACGTGGAGGCTCCATTTAGCTATTTCAGCATGTGCTGAGTATCTTCCCTCGGAGTGGAGTAACCCACAATCCCACACCTGTCATGTCTAATAAGGATTCAGTCTTCTCATCCGCCTTTCGCTTTCTCAAGCACCATAAATAGGCTAGGAAGCTTTGAATATGCGATACGTCCAAATAGGCCAGGGAAGTCCCACCTCTCCTGATTCCCTTTTCCCCCTCCTCTCCCTATCCAAGAAGGGCTACTGATTCCCACACCTCAGACCATCTCCCAGTTTGAACAACAGGAAGCCATCTATGCCCAGAGACCTGAGTATGGGGAGACAACACCCAGCAGCTTCTTGGGTAAGTGCTTGCATGTGTGATGCTTGTGTCCTGATTGTGAGAGCCCCCAGATTCACTCACCATCCAGCCACTGAATTCCTGTATCATGGTCCCAGGCAAATTTCTATAAGCTCTGCCACTACCATTAGCCTGAAAAACATCTCCAAGTACAGTTGCATATAGTGCACATGGGAAGTTCTGGAGTGGTGTGTGGTTGATGGTGTACAAAGTCCCGTGCACCCAGCAATCTGCAAAAGACAACCGCCGTGGCGATCCTTCTTCCTCCCCCAAGCTTGGAGCTGGGGAAGGGGCTTATTCCTGCTGTTGCAGTTCCTTGCAGCACAGCAGAAGTATGCTGCAGCTGTAGGGGACAGTCCCCTGCCCCAAGCTCAGAAAGAGGCCTGGGGATCCATTGGTGTTGTGCTGTGCTTCTGAGTGAGGCACCTTGACAAGTGCTGTGCAGCCACAGGGATGCTCCACCCTGCTCTAAGTGTGGAAGAACTGTTGAACTGCACACAAATATGTGCTTCCTAGGGATAGTTTCCACAGGAGGGAAGCTAACGATTACAGTGTAGATTTGTTTTATATTGTATTGATCCGGGTTGCTCAATTTGATTTGAATTGTATTTGTGACTATACTTATTTGGTTTATGAAGCCATGCATTTCAAAAAGCGAGTTTTTTCTCTCTTTCCATCCATAGAAAATACTACTGGAACCTTTGTATGTTCAAAATGGCTCCCCGTTTTCCCATTGTACATATTGGCTTTGTTCGCACATAACAACCCATAGTTTATTGCCCTATCCAGGGTTTGTCTGGCAGAGCAATGACAGATGTTGGGTTATTGGAGAGAGCAGGTGCCCTCCAGCCACTTCAACTTTTACTCAATCTTTGATCGTCTGGGTTGTAGGTTGTGCAGCGTGATGTGCAAACCCAGATCCATGGTTTGTTTTAAGGGCTAAACAATCCAGTGGAAGGGTTAACTGCTGGGTTGTTTAGCCCCTAAACAAACCACAGACTGTTACTACGTGTGAACCACGTTGCAGATGATCAAAGAAACTGGTTTGTTATCTCAATCTCTGGGTTGTTTGTTTCCCTTCTCTTTCACCCGCTTGCTCCCTGAATCCAAAATGCCTTTTCATTGCTGTAGTACTGGCATATAGAACAGCTGGGGATTTTGACTGCTCTTGCCTGGTGCCTTTGAAATTTGGCAAAACAACCATGAACAATCCTGGTTCTGGATTCACATGTAATGGCAACTCATTGTTTAAGCAACCCAGAGTTGTTAGCACAGTCATGATCACACATTATGACAACCCAGAATTCAACAAACCCATATGATGGGTTAGTGTTACGTGTGAACTGAATTCCTGTATCATGGTCCCAGGCAAATTTCTATAAGCCCATTGGGATACTGAGGCTGAGTGAGCGCAGCTTAGTGACCTGATTTGCACGATCATCCAGGGCTTGTTTAGCCCTCGGCAATCATGAGAACCAGCTCAAGTGAGTCCATTGCAGAAACTTCCCAGATTTCACTCCCACTCCTTGAAGTTCACTGAGCCAAAGTTGTATGCCCAGGCGCTCATCCAGGAAGTGTTTCCTTGTGTATTTTCTCACCTTTCTCTCAGGCGGTAGAATTCTGAGTGAGATCAAAACCGAGACCTCAGAGGCAGAAGACACATTTGAGGCGTTACCGGCAGTATCCCCAGATCCGGGGTCTTTGAATCTTGAGAGTCGCGAGCTCAGTCCTGGAGGAAATTTTCGTCTGAGGACACCGCAAGGGGAAAAGCTGGAGAAATCCACTCCACCCCGGGGAAAAACCGTGAAAAAGAAAGGCAAAAATTATCCAGCAGAGAAAAAACACATTTGCTCTGAATGTGGGCACAAAGCCTATTACTTGTCAGATCTGCTAAGGCACATGAAAGTCCACTCGAAAAACCGGTACAAGTGCCTTGAATGTGGGAAAATGTACAAAGAGAAATCAAGTTTTGAGAACCACAAGAAAATCCACCTGCCCCCAGGCAATCCCAGCAGCAGGAAGACAAGACTGGAAACGAGAAGCTTAGGTAATCAAACAAAGGAACAGTTTACATGTCCTGAATGTGGGCTAAGTAAAGGTACACAGCTCAGCCTCGCTGATCATATGAAAGAGCACATGGTGGAAAGGCCGTACGAATGCTCTGAATGTGGCAAAACCTTCCGGTGGAGGTCTAATCTTTCTAGGCACCGGGGGCTACACACATTCAAAAGGATCCTTCCAGGACGTCAGACAAAGGACAGAGGTGACCTGTTGTTGTTTTAAATAAGAGGCTAACTGTGCATATTCCAATGTAGCTAAGTCCCAGGATATATTTACTTATTTCTTGCGTTCATATGCAGCTCCCAGAGCAAAAAACAACAAACACAGTGTTAAAATGCAATATACGGGAATTATAAACAACAGATAGCAATGAAAATGCAGCATAAAACTTTCCTTCTAGCAGAGACAGGAGGAAATGGTTAACAGCTCAGAAGGATTTTGATAGTGATGATTTGAATTTCTTAGTCATAAGAACACTCTGCATACGTTGGCCAACCAGCTGCCCACAGGAAACCCACAAGCAGGACATGGTGTAACAGCACCCCCCCACCCATTTTCCCCGTGGTGTATGCAGACTTACTGCCTCTGATACTGGAGGTAGCACAGAGCCATCAGGACTAGTCGCTTAGAGTACTGTGTACAGTTGTGGTCACCACACCTAAAAAAGGGTATGATAGAGCTGGAAAAAGTGCAGAAAAGAGCAACTAAAATGATGAAGGGGCTGGAGCATCTCCCCTACGAGGGGAGGTTACATCAACTGGGATTGTTTAGCTTGGAAAAGAGGAGGGTAAGGAGAGACGTGACAGAGGTGTACAAAATTATGCATAGTGTGGAGAATGTGAATAGGGAGACATTTTTCTCCATCTGTCAAAATAATAGAACCCAAAGGGGTCATCCCATGAAATTGATTGGTGGGAGATCCAGGACAAATAAAATGAAATACTTCTTCACACAGTGAATAGTTAAATTATGGAACTCACTACCACAAGATGTAGCGATGGCCACCAATCTGGATGGCTTTAAAAGGGGGTTGGATAAATTCCTGGAAGCGAAGGCTATCAATGGCTACTAGCCCTGATGGTTGTGTGCTACCTCCAGTATTCGAGGCAGTAAGCCTGTGCACCAGTTGCTGGGGAACATGGGTGGGAGGGTGCTGTCGCACCATGTCCTGTTTGTTCATCCCTGGCCAATGGCTGGTTGGCCACTGTGTGAACAGAGTGCTGGACTAGATGGACCCTTGGTCTGATCCAGCTGGGCACTTCTGATGTTCTTATGATAGCCTTCTCTAACCGCCTTTTAAAGCCATCCAAGTTGGTGGTCATTGCTACATCTTGTGGAAGTGCATTCCATAGTTTAACTGTGGGCTGTGTAGTGACAGGCGGAAATCTGCCTGGGCCCACGAGGGTAGTGGTCACCTCTGCATCTGCCCCTCCTGGGCCCTGATGGATGCCCCCAGCGGACTTTTGCCCCATCGCTGGCTACAGGACAAAGGGGGTGCAGGTCTGGGCAGAACTCTATTCCGCCCTTTGTCCTTTCCTCCACTGTGTTAATGGCAGCCGCTATTAATGCGGTGTGTGAAAATATGCAATTCCCCCCAAGGCTGGGGAAATGGTGTATTAATTGCTTATTTTCTCCCTCCACTTTGGTGGAAGAAGAAAATTCATGATTTTCCCAGCCTTGGGGAAATTGCATTTCTTTCCCCCGCCCCTGGGGGGCCTTAAAGGCCATATTAACAGGATCACCATTAGAGTGGAGGGGAAAATATGCAATTTCCCCAGCCCTGAGGAAATCACATATATCCTCCCCCCAACCCTGTTGCTGAACATAGTCTTAAAGGCCCTCTTGGATTAAGAGGGCCTTTGAGGCCATGACTGACATTGGGAGGGGAAGGCAAATCACACTTTTCCGGGGCCCACGCTGAGCTGAGTGCTCGGCCCGGCCGGCTCCTGCAACAGGGCCGGCTGAGCAGTGCTCAGCGAACTCATGGAGTGAGCACCCCACGTGTTCTCTCCCTAGTGCTGTGTGATGCCTTTTTTCACTCCCGTTGGGGGAAGAATTCATATATCTATATTTTTGTGTCTGTCTCTGCAGGTGGTGCTGATGGGCCAAGTCAGAGCAATAACAATTCTTTGCAGCTGCAAAGGGAGTCCGCAGACGTCGCTTCGGAGACTAGTTCCGTGTCGAGACTCCGCCCAAGAGCAACTCAAGGGCTGGGGGTGCCGGGGATTAAAACCCTCAGGGTGGTGCTCACGAAACTTGTGGGCTCTCGGAAAGGCAACCACCACAAATGCTCTGAATGTGCGTTCACATCTGAATGGCTTTCCGAGGTGGTTAGACACATGAGGATCCATACAGGAGAGAGACCCTACAAATGCCCTGAATGTGGCAAAGCCTACAGGTGGTCCTCAAACCTTCGTCAACACCGGAAAAATAATGTGTGCTCTGGTAAGAGGCCTGACCCTGAAGCTTCCATTGTTGAGCCTCAGATGACACACACAGGTAGGCATAACCAGTGGGTTGATTTGTTGTTGTTTATTCGTTCAGTCGCTTCCGACACTTCGTGACTTCATGGACCAGCCCACGCCAGAGCTTTCTGTCGGCCGTCGCCACCCCCAGCTCCCCCAAGGTCAAGTCTGTCACCTCCAGAATATCATCACTCCATCTTGCCCTTGGTCGGCCCCTCTTCCTCTTGCCTTCCACTTTCCCTAGCATCAGCCTCTTCTCCAGGGTGTCCTGTCTTCTCATTATGTGGCCAAAGTCCTTCAGTTTTGCCTTTAGTATCATTCCCTCAAGTGAGCAGTCTGGCTTTATTTCCTGGAGTATGGACTATGAATTTTCTTCTACTGTCTGCTCTCATTCCCCATGTCTTATCTGGAAAGGATGACCAGAGAGAGGGAGGGAGAGAGAGAACTTTGAGGTCAGTTCTATGTTGTAATTTCACCACAACCTAGGTAGAATCAAAAGCATTCTTACCCACGTTACGGTTTTTGGTCTTTTTATCTGCCTACCCTGTTCTAATATATTACTGTTGCTGCTGTTGTTGTGATGGGCTTGAGGGAGGTAGGGTCCCTTTAAGAGGCTTCGAGAAGTCAGTCTCCGGGCAGACCTAAGATCGCTCTGCCAAAGACCCTGAATACTAATTGTCTCAAACCATCCAGCTCTGCACCTGGAGGATGACCTCATACTGTACGTGCAGCCGAGCCGATAAAAGTTCCAGGCAGTACCAGTAATCGTGTTCCTTGCAGCAGTTTGGATTCTGGTGCCCTAGGCTGAGAGGGAAATATTTCTTTTTGTCTGTGAGGCTTTAGCCTGCAGAGGTGGAGACCGTGGAAAGTTAGTACGGGGCTTGGATGTCTTGGGGAAAGTGTGGCTGCTTGTTCAGCAGGGGTGGGAGGGGAGAGTGTATGAATGTGGGGATGTTGTGTTGTCCTTCCTGCCTTTAATGTTTCTGTGCTGTGTCTTTTCCCCTTATGTGTTGTCCCGCCCCTGGGATGTGGGAACTCTATCAGATTTTTAGTTTGTAATCAATAAAGTATTTTGACCTTTATGTGGTGTGGCTGTTATTTCTGGGTTCCAGAAAGGAGCAGGTGGCGGGTTCCTTCACATTTATTATTAGTGATACTAGTATACACTTATTAGGAAGATGTGCATTGGGCGAGGAGAAAGCACACCTAATCTCTGTATTTCAGGAGTTGTACAGAGGTGCATTCCTACCCCAGGTAGTCCTCTGGTGTGGCGGGTCGGCCTGTTTTCCTGTCTGTTCTTCTCCTCTCCTTCCTCCCCTCCCCCCCCCCCCGCGCCATGTAGCAACCACTCACTTAAAGGGTGCACTTGTGGAACACCTCAGTGACTGGAGTGAATTGTCTGGGTTTTGTGATCTCTTCATTTTCATCTTGTAGCCCTTATAGAATCATAGAACATCATAGAATAGTTGAGTCAAAAGGGGCCTGTAAGGCCATCAAGTCCAACCCCCTGCTCAATGCAGGAATCCATCTTAAAGCATCCCTGACAGATGGCTGTCCAGGTGCCTCTTGAAAGCCTCTAGTGTGGGAGAGCCCACCACCTCCCTAGATCATTGGTTCCATTGTCGTACTGCTCTAAAAGTCAGGAAATTACTTTTCCTGATGTCCAGCCAGAATCTGGCTTCCTGTAATTTGAGTCCGTTATTCTGTGTCCTGCACCCTGGGAGGATCGAGAAGAGATCCTGGCCCTCTTCTGTGTGACAACCTTTCAGGGATTTGAAGAGTGCTATCACGTCTCCCCTCAATCTTCTCTTCTCCAGGCTCAACATGCCCAGTTCTTTCAGTCTCTCCTCATAGGGCTTTGTTTCCTTCTTGCGTTGTTCTAGAACATTCGAATTGGAGGAGCTGTGTAGTCCCGCCCTGTTCATTTGCATGTCTGCATCTTTGGTTCCATCTCTTTGCGTCATTCTGGGGTGTGATGGAACATTGGGAGCAGGCATTCCCATACATGACTTGACATTTGTGGCTATCGTGTCAAATCATTTTTTAGATTTTTTTCATTCCCCATTCCTATACTGCACACTTGGCGCTGTGCAGAATTCAGTGTTTAAAGCAGGAGTGGAAATCTTTTCTGTGGAGGACTGGTCTCTTGTGGGTAATCTGTCAGGGACTGCATTAACTAGCAGTGGGTGGAGCCTGAACCAGAAGGAGTTGGGGTCACCCAATCTCACTTCCGGATACACCTGTTCCTTTGTCCCTCTTTCACCTTTACCAGCACGCTACCAGCGAAGGGATAAATCAGTTGTTAGAAGTCTGAACTGATCAAAGGGATCTTGAAATTAGCTGGAGGGATGAATTAAATTTGCCCATCCCTGACTTTATTATTTATTTATTTATTTATTTATTTATTTATTTATTTATTATTGCATTTATATCCTGCCTTTTTCCCTTCCAATGAACCCAAGACAGTGTACATCCTCTCCATTTTATCCTCACAACAACAACCCTGTTAGGTGGGTTGGGCTGAGAGTCTGTGACTAGCCCAAAGTCACCCAGTGGGTTTCCTTGGCCGAGTGGGGACTAGATCCCAGATCTCCCGACTCCCAGTCCAACATCTTAGCCACTATACTACACTGGCTTAGAGGGGATGAAGAGCCTTTGTGAACCGTCCAGAGAGCTTCAGCTATTGAGCGGTATAAAAATTCAATAAATAAAAAGTGTGGTTTTTTAAAACCCACCAAGTTACTAGTCCTTAGGGGCTTGAAGATTACCTGGAAATACGTAGATATTGCCTAATAAAGCGGCAGGTTGGAGAAAATCTGAGCAGGACGTCTAAGGGTTTCCCTTTTGGGTGCCTTTCTATTCCTCATAGGCTTTAGGATTCCCTTTGTGACCTTGGATTTTGCAACTCTGCATATAACTGGTTTGCTTCTTATGTAGTGGGTCGCTCATTCAATGTGTCGGCTAATGGCGGCTCGTCGTCTTCTTTTCCCCTTTCAGTTGGGGTTCCACAGGGCTCGGTGCTTGGCCCACTGTTGTTTTCTTTATATATGTTGTCCTTGAGTAAACCTTATTCAATCTCATGGCCTCCAAAATCATCTGTATGCTGATGATGCACAATTATATCTTTCACCTCCAGAACTTTCTCCTGATGTTCACAATCGTATCTCGGCATGTCTTTCAGATATCTCAGCTTGGCTGCTGCATCGTCGTTTGAAACTTAATATGGCAAAGACAGAATAGCTTGTTTTTCCTCCTAAACCTTCTCCCTATCTTTCATTCTCTCTTACTGTCAATGAAGTTACACTTACTCCAGTCAAGGAAGCTCGTAGTCTTGGCTTTATATTTGATTCCTCGCTCTCCTTTATTCCTCATATTGAGGCAGTCGCTAAATCCTGTTGTTTTTTCCTATATAATATTGCCAGGATTCGATCATTTTTGTCTGTCTCTTCTGCCAAGACTCTTGTTCATGCATTGGTTATTTCTCAGCTGGACTATTGTAACCTCCTTCTGACCTGCCTTCTTTCTTCTCACATCAGTTCATTGGTTTCTATTCACCACTCTGCTGCTAAGATCATCTCCTTGGCTCACTTCTGAAATCCCTTCATTGGCTTCCAATTCACCTCATAGTCCAATATAAGCTTCTCCTGTTGACCTTCAAAACTTGTCACAGTCTAGCTCCTTCCTATCTTCCCTCTCTCATCTCACACTATTGCCCCACTCGTGCTCTTCGCTCTTCAGATGCCATGTTTCTTACCCGCCCAACGGTCTCTACTTCTCTTGCTCAGCTTCGTCCATTTTCTATCGCTGCCCCTTATGCCTGGAACTCTCTTCCAGAACATTTGCGAACCACAAGTTCAATCACAGTTTTTAAAGCTCAGCTGAAAACGTTTCTTTTTTCTAAAGCTTTTAGAACTTGATTTTGACCTTACTTTTATATTGTTAGTTTTACTCTCTCCTGTGCCTGTTTGGTGCCTTCCCTTCCTTATTGTTTTATTATGATTTTATTAGAAGGTAAGCCTATGCGGCAGGGTCTTGCTATTTTATTGTTTTACTCTGTACAGAACCATGTACACTGATGGTGCTATATAAATAAATAATAATAATAATAATAATAATAATAATAATGTTTCCTGTCCCTGCAGGTGAGGAAAAGCCGCAAACAATGAATTCTCTGCAGGAAACGATAAAATTGGAAGACATGCATGGCGAATCCCCTGCAGCATCCCTACACACCGTCTTGTTGAGCCGTGAGACTTGTGAGAATCGGCCCACTTCATGGGAGCACCAGGGACAAGGCAAAGGAAGCTCCCATCCACGTGGGAGAGCAGCTGCAAAGAAATCCACCAAGTTCCAGGAAAAGAAAGATCACAGCTGCTCACAATGTGGGTACACATCCAAAAGGTTATCGGATGTTATTCTTCATAAACGAATCCATACAGGAGAGAGGCCTTACGAATGCCTTGTCTGTGGGAAAACCTTCAGGTGGCTGTCAAACATCAGGAAACACCAGCAGACCCACGCATCCCACCAGCAGGCTCCCGTTCCCGAGAACTCTGTTGTTCCCGCTCCTTCCGTTGCAGAATGTGATGTCACGCTAAGCGGTGGGTACCTTTTTTATAGTAATCAAATGGATGCTCGATCATGACTCTTCCTCTTTTCCTTTGGTTGCAGTCCGATCGAATTGCTACGCACTAGATGGGAGCTTCCAAGAACCCTAGGGGAAAGAGAAGTGGCGATTTTTACCTCCTTTTCAGCCGTTTCCACTAAGTGGGCCTTAGTGGGGAGGTCACACTGCTGGCTGGCAGGACCAAGTCTTGGAGAGGCTTTAGGGTCCTTCGGATCTTGGCCTCTTGTCCTCCCTCCTCTTCCTAGCTTGTGACACTGATCTCTGAAAAGCAGCCACTCTGAGTTTCCCTTGGCAACTGGGAAGTGGGGCAGGGCTGAGGGTCTGAGCGGGGTTTTTCACTTTCAGCATCATAGGTCTGTCTTAAGCCTCGGAGGTGAAAATCTCCAGTATCCTATAACCCCTCAGACAACATCAGTTATATGACGTAGCCGCAGATTCGCAGCCACCACGGGGCTTTCCAGCGAAGCTGCGCATTGAAAAAGTTAGGGACTTAATCCCGACTTTCTCAGTGGGAGCAAGGTCAGTACGGCTCTTCTGCCGTCTGGCCTCGCTCTGGGGCTGATCTGGAGGGGCGCTCGGGGTGGAAGGTGTCTGGTGATTGGTCGCCTTCCAACAGGAAGAGGGCGGTGTGGCAGGGGGGGAGCTCCAGTACCTGGATGACCGCTGGAAACCCTGCACTCCATCCTTAGTGTTGGGATCACCCGCCGTCACCCTGGGTAAGAAAAACCGTGGGGTTTTGGGGGGGAAGGTGGCACCAACTCCGCACCGTGAAGACAGGGCCCTGGTCAGAATTGCGTTCCTCCACATATGATGTGTTAAGGGAAAATGCGGAGATAACAGGGATGACCTGTTGATCATGGGCCACCGGGGAACCTGCTGCCGAAAATTGCTGCTGTAGGGGACAGAAAAGAGGTGCAGAGAGCTTGTGCCTTGTCTGGATGCAGAATGGCGCTCTGTTCGAAATTGTGCTCCCAAGAGACTGCTTTTTTGCTGCAGTGACAAATTCCTGCAAAGGACAGGGTGGGGGTGTGTGTCAAAAAAAAGGCTGGGTGAGCATATATATTTTATATTGCATTTTATATTATGGTTTCATACCGTCGTTTTATACTTTGAATGGTTTTAATTTTTGTGAACCGCCCAGAGAGCTCTGGCTATTGGGCGGTATAGAAATGTAATAAATAAATAAATAAATAAATAAATATAGGGACTGCATTTTGCTTATCTTGCTACAAGGTGTCTTCACAGTAATGTGATCTCTCTTGATGAAACCTGGGTTGCCAAGCTACAAGGATGGTAGGAGAGGTTTGCCCTGGACTCTTTTTTGTGTGTGAGAAATGATTGAGGAGAGACCAGAGGGCCACCTGTTGGGGTTGTAGAAGAAGCGTTTTTTTTCTGCATTGCCAAGGGGTTGGACTTGATGACCTTTAAGGTCCCTTCCAGCTCTGTGATTCTACTTTTCACCCACAGCAATAAGCAAATGGCTGCGGGTGAACGCATATTGCTTTCTAATGGGGTAGATTTCTGCCCTGAGGAACCTGCAGTCTGAAATACGAAGGAGAAAGTGTAAAGTGGTGTATTCAGGAACACCATTGGGTTGGTAGCCTCCCCCGTTGCATGATGAGGATAATGGAGGCCTACCTTTGAGGATAGTTGTGAGGGTTGTGGCAATGTAATGTACGCAAAGGGCTTTGTACCTTTTATTTACGCTTTTCTTTAAAAATGGATCTTCTAAAGCGGTTTACATTTTTTATAAGCCTTTGAAAGTGCTGCTATATGAAGAAGGTTAGTTGGTAGTCAGTCTGGCTTTGTCTGTCCCACATTAATGCATGAGTAAGCTTACCTATTTCCTTGCGTGGAGGGGAAAATAGTGCACACTGTGTCCTGCTCAGATTTCAGCACCTTTGAAAGGGGAGCAGTGACCCCGGTTTGCACCTAATGGCAGCAAATTGTGGGTCAGTTAATTAACCCATGATTTGCTGGGGTTCCATGTTGCTGCCATTTTGAATTTGCGCCCTCCAATTGGATGTTATTTCATAACGTGTGTACTATGGGTTAATCATGAGTTAAACAACCCACAGTTGCTGGAGGAAATGGGTTGGGAGAGAAAGACAAAGAGGGACCAGAGAGAAAAAGAAAGAACAGGTGGCATATAGTTGCCACCTTCAAATGGATGCTTATTTGGATATTTGGCCCACTTTTGTTGAAGCCTGTGTATAATTGCCAGAAAGTTGTATGCTTTTCATATACATTCATGTACGTATATTTAAAAAAAAGATTTTAAAATAAATAATAAATAAAAACATTTTTAGGTGCTCGTGGGCCCACGTTGGGAGCCCTTCACAGGCACCATCAAAAAGGATGGGGGTCCCCTGTCTTTACAGCTTCAAAGATAAGCTTGAAAATACATGGATGCTGCTTAGTGAAAGGTCAAAAGTGGGTCTGATCTGGTTTTTGGGGGTCAGTCGTGCGGTCTGCACTTTTTCCTCCTTCTCTCCTGGGCAGCTGCCTTATCTCTCAATGATCTCTGTATCCCTTGCAGATGATGAGGAGTTAATTAACATCCTGGCAAAGAATCCTCAGCGGGGAGGGGCTAAATTGGAAGACCGGCTCAGGATGGCGCCAAGAGAATCCCCAGCTGTAGCTTCCCTGAGTCCTGGGATCAGGGCTATATCCAAGCCACGTCCAGGAAGATCTGCTCGGCTTCAGAGAAATGCTGCGGCGGCGAAGAGAAGCAGATACGCTCAGCAGGAGAGAAAACATGAGTGTCCCGACTGCGGGCACAGAACCTTCTACCTGTCTGATCTGCTGAGGCACCAGAGAACCCACACGGGCGAGAGGCCCTACAGATGCCGTGACTGCGGGAAAACCTTCTCTCAGAAATCCACCCTCACCAGTCACCTGAAAACCCACATGTCCAACGGTGGTCCCAGCAGCCAGCAAAGGCCCATGAAAAGGAAAACGAGCCGTCAAGGAGCGAGAAAGTACACGTGTTCCAAATGTGGACATAAGACCTATAAATTATCGACCCTCCTTGTACATATGAAAGTCCACGTGGGAGAAAAACCTTTTAAATGCCTTGAATGCGGACAAACATTCAGTTGGAATTCGAATCTTTCTAGACACAAGAGAATCCACCTGTCCAGCAGCAGGGACGAGAACAGAAAAGTATCTCTTTCCAAGCATCCGAAAAAGAGAGGTGGGCATAGTACTTGAATTACTATTCCCAATACTGAACTCTCCCACCCGTTTTCTTTCTCTGACAAAAGAAACACAACATTTTTACTTCCAGGGATCCTATGGGGAGAAGGAGAACTTACTCCAGTCAGCCAAAACTAGTCTGACAACTGTTTCCCAGAGGACTTTTTCTTCTGCCGCCCCCAGACTGTGGAATGGCCTGCCGGAGGAGATTCGTCATCTTAACACTCTCTCCAAGTTTAAGATAGCTATAAAAAACTAGTCTCTTCTGGCAGGCCTACCCAGATGCATTTTAAAACCTAAGGATTTTAAGATGCCCTGATTGTTAATTTAATATTGTACTGGTTTTATATGCTCTTTTAATTAGTTATATGCATTGTCATATTAAAGTTGTTCCCTGCCTCAATCCAAAGGTAGAGGTGGATAATAAATAAATATATTATTATTATTACTGTATACATGGCTAAGTTTTGCTTAAAGTTAGCATTCCAAAACGCAAGCCTGGTTTAGAACAAATATTGTGATTCTTTTTGCTCTTTCATATAACTAAATATGTTCATTTTTCACCACAGAGGGTCAGTGTAATTGCTAACATAATGGATAGATGTTTGGAATATGATTTGATAATAAAATGGATACCTGTCCATAACTTTTAAAAAATTACAAAAGAAATGCTTTCCTAAGCAAGTCAGCTATAAGCAGTCTCACCGGAAGCAGCATTTTAAAAATCCTGGAGATGTTTATATGAAAGTTCTCTCTTGTCTACACTTCACTGGTATTTGGCCTTATGCATTCTCTCATTGCAAGAGCTGTCAGTTAATTCCAGTCTTTTTAAACCATAAGGCTCCACGTCTTTTCTTGGAGGGAAGTCCTTTCCTTCATAGGAAGTACTGTTTAATACTGAACACTAGAGAGTGAGTATTTCAGCCTGCAAATAAAGCCCAATAGAACTCAGTCAGGCTGACCTCTGACTAGACATATTTAGGATTGTACGGTTAAGGTTGGAGATCTATAATTGGCAGGAGTGATCCCACAGATGTACAAGAAAAAGTAAAACAAAACAAGCAAACCCAGAGCATCAAAATAAGCAAAACCGTTTGTACACTCTTGATGTCTGCAAAATGGTGTGTTTTTTTTAAAGGCAGTTTCTAAATATTTAAGATACACATTGTTTTAGTGTAATCTCTGAAGGCATGGTGAGAAAGTTCAGGTTTTACTTCCGTCCAAAAACAGGAGAGACTGCTTGCTGAAACCCTCCAAGAGGAGGGAGTTCCAAAGAGTAAGGGCCATCAGGAAAAAGGCCCTGCCCCTTGTCAAAGGCAGCTTAACATCCACAATTCATTGTATTTAAGATACGGATATTCTTGTTGTTTTAATGTAATCACGGAAAGCATTGTGAAAAAGTTCAGTTTTAAGATATACATATTGTTGTTTTAGTGTAATTGCTGAGGCATAGTGAACAAGTTCAGTTTTTACTCCCATCCGAAACAGGGGGAAACTGCTTGCTGAGCCTCCCAAGAGGAGGGAGTTCCAAGGAGTAGAGGCCACTTGGAAAAAGGCCCCGCTACTTGTCAAAGGTAGTTTAACTCCCACAATTCATTGTACCCAGAGCAGAGTTTCGTTGGCAAGTCTTAATGTCTGGTGTATCTCTTTCCTCTTTCACCCTTCATTCCTTGACATGGGATGATCTCATGGCTCAGTTCTTTCTTCTCTCTCTCTCTCTGTCCAAGCAGGTGATAGAAAGCCAAGAAAGATGACAGACGCGGATCCTCTGCTAAAGAGAATGGGTGATACATCACCACCAACCACCTGTGTGGATTCTTCCACTTTGGCTGTGATGCGTGAGCGATGGTGCTATAACAAACAGCAGCAAACAGAGAAAGCAGAAGAAGAATCCAGAGCACCTGCTGAAGGCCACGATGGATCCGTCGCAGAGGCAAAGGATAACCTAGAAGGAAAGGAAGCAGCAGTACGGGCCAGGCTGGAAAAGTTTGCATATTCCAAAGGTGGGGAGGCGGATGACTGCCAGACAGAGCTTTTTACCGGTCAGACTGCTGAGGGCCAAGAGAAGCTCTCTTACGAATGCCCCGAGTGTGGGAAATCCTTCAGGGCCAAACACCTACTGCTTGACCATCAGAATAGCCACACGGAGAAACAGTACGAACGCGGGAAATCCTTTCCTTGTGAGAACAAGTTGATGACTCATCAGATCGCCCATACAGGAGTGAAACCATTTCTTTGCGCTGAATGTGGGGAGGATTTCTATTGGGAAGATGCCCTGATGAGCCATATGAAAACGCATGGCTTCCAGCCTGCGCATGAATGTTCTGAGTGTGGTCAAAGCTTTGACCAGAGGGATCAGCTGGTGAGGCATCAGAGGAGTCACGCGGGATCCTTAGAAGAGGCCGTGGTGGCAGAAGGCATTGGCTCACCCACCCAGGAAATAGGGAATGTGAGCGGGCAGAGGCCCACATGAATTTCGCAGTTCTGTTGGTTTTTCTGCCTTTCTCCCCTTCTGTGTCTCTCACCCTGTGCCCGCTCACGCTCTTCTCTCCCATCTTTCACACATGTATTCTAAAAGTTAACCAGCACTTCAAGAGTGCTGCCCTCTCTTTTCTCTTCCGAAAGACTCCTTTCCGACTTCTGAACCAACCACTTGTAAACTGTCTGTTACAGCAGCTTGGTTTGCAGCGGTGAGAAGCTGCCTCCACCTCATGAGAAGGTTCAGCTGCTTGCTTGTGCAGATCAAAACTCTGATAAAGTTGCAGGATCAAGGCAGACTTTTTTTTTTCCTAGCCAGTTGGCTCTACCAATTTCTCATGAATCTGTTTGCACCTTAGGGGTGTGCGTGCTGGCAGGCTTTTGAGCATTTAGGATGTTCTCAGACATTCTAGAATTCCGCAGCATTGCACTCATGCCTAGGAAGAGATCCTTTCAGTTCAGCCACCTGAAAACAGAGCTCTTCATAGCCGGTAGTTGCAGACATTTCAAAGACTGTGTCCTGCGTCTCCCCCCCCCCCTTTTCCTCTCACCCCTTTTGTCTTGTACCTTTAGCTTGGTATCGCACCTGATTTTCTCCAGCCACAGTTAGTGCTTTAAACTATAACCCCAAACTGGCTTTGACTTCATAAGCAGATTTAGAGGTGCTCTGAAGACAGAGCAATCTTAAGTCAGGAAGAAGACGTCAGGGAATTCATATGGAGGAAAAAAAACCTGTTAACGGGTAGTCATTCAGACATAAAAAGAACGAGTAGTCATTCAGACATAAAAAGAAGGCAGAGAACCTGTGTTTGGAAAGCCCATTACCTCTCATTGCACATAAAGGAATCCATGTGACAAAGAGTGTATGGAGGATGACCATATGGAAAGCAGGGCTCTTTAGCAGTTGCATTGAAAAGGGAATTTCATAGAATAGTAGGATTGGAAGGGGCCTATAAGGCCATCTAGTCCAAACCCCTGCAGTTAAAGCTGCAGGAGCCCTGCCCTCTTTTGTATCTGGACATGTTAGGCAGGGCTCCTTTAGCTTTAACTGTGGTGATGAAGTGGGAATGTCACCAGGTGCTGTATGCCTACAAATGACACCTGCTGAAATTCCCTTTTCAGTACAACTGTTAAAGAGACAGGAGCCTTGTCCTTTCCATGTGGTCACCCTACCTTATGAATCATAATGTCTGTTCTGATCATGTGTGGATTCCCTGGTGTCTTAATGCCACGAACATGTGCAATGCTATTCCATTTCTTATCAGGTGGGTGGGAAAGCCATCTCAAATCTAGGCTTCCCCATCCCCACTTTTTAAAACTCTAATTTTAATCCAGTTACAAACAAGGGGGAACACTAGTCCCCCCCCCAAATATGAAATTTTAAAAGAGGGAAAGGTGGGTGGGGTTGTGGTATTTCAGGCACATGAAATGGTAAAAGAAATAGTGTATATTAAACTTATGACTATTGAGCAGAAGTCTGAAACGTTGAGCAGATAACCTGGTATTTGTCCACTTCAAGCTTGCATCGATACATATTCTCAAATTTAATTAAGGCTAATTTAAGCTTGCTCTGCATTGTCCCACCTACTGCCTGATCCTAAGGAAGCTTACTCAAAAAGGAAGTCCCAAGTTCATTTGAAACTTGCCTCATTTCATGTACTACTTAAACTCAGTGGGACTTGAGTAAGCATGGATAGGACTGGATAACATAAAACAACCATTTCAGTCTCCAAATGGAATGAGGTAGCAAATTAAGAACTCGAGACATTTCTACAGTACCCTCCAACCCTTCTTAGGACTGGCAAGCATTCAAATTGAGGTTGCCAAGTTTTTTTTAATTAGGACCCACACCTCTGCCTGCAATTTCAGCAGATACTAGCAGATGATGGAACAATCCTTATTTCCCATGATGTGAAAAATTCCACATGAATTGCATGCATCAAGATGGATTAAACGCCTAAGGGCAAACCAGGTACAGTGTGTTCCCCTCCGCTGGCACCCAGAGAATGACAACTGGAAAGGTGAGAAGAGACAATTACGGGAAGGCTTGAGAGCAAGTCTTAAAATATCTGGTGGGTTGTCATCAGATGGAGCAGATGTGTTCTCTCTTGTTCCAGAGGGCAGGGCTGGAACCAATGGGTGGAAATGGCAGAGAATGTAGGCTAAGCATCAAGAGAAACTGCAGTGCTGGGGGTATTTAAGCTGAGCTGGCCTTTATCAGGGAAGCTCTAGTTGAAACCTGATGAAGATTTAATTCACATAACATCGGGGTGCTTAATAAGCCATATTGACATTAACCAGCCTACACATGTTGATTGCAATCCTGGTTTACAATATATCCTCACTGGGTTCAGCTTGTAACATTCAAATATGGCAGGGTGGTGGTAACGAACCACTCAGAACTCGTGGTCTGTTGTAGGGTGGCTGGATGGCTCATTAAGCCCGGTTCATTTCTCACAACAAGGTAATTACGTAAACCGGGCTGTCCTATGCAGGGTTGGTGAACACGCTACTGCAGCTTATTAACCAGCCCTGTGTTGTACAAACTGGCACACAGCTTTGAGCAGGTTGTCTTTGATCCTATGATTCTAATTCAGATTTCCACACAATACACCTACTTCTCTCCACCACCACCCCTTCTCTGTTGCTCTTGATTCAGCTTTCTGGAATCTCTTTTCTTTGCCATGCTCCTCCTTTGCTTTTGTCTCATGACATCTTCTCTGTAATGCTCTAGGCCTGGAAACAACTGGTTGGTTTTAAATGCTACATTTTCGTAGGCTTTTGGTCAAAAGATCCTAAAAAATAAATCTGTTGGTTTGGACCGAGGGCCCATATTGTTCAGCATCTCATTTTACATAAGCCAACCAGATCTGGTCAAGCAGAAGTTTCAAGGAAGCCTACAAGCAAGATAAGAATAGCCCTTTCCTGCTGTTGACCCCTGGCAACTGATATTTAGAGGTATACTGCCTCAGAATATGGACGCTTAATTTCATTCACTGCTAATACCCTTTGCAGTCAATTTCTTAAAAACGTTCAGAGAGAGAAATGGTTGGAAAAGCTTTGTATAATTTTTTTTGTGTCATGCTGCTGTTAAGGGCACGAGTGCGGGGACAGATAAGTTAGTCTTGTTCTGCAATCCCGACACATGTTTATTCAGAGGCAAGTCCAGCTGAATTCAGGGAACTTACTTCTAAGTAAGAGTGTATGGGATTGCAGACTTAGCTACATATTCCTAAAAAGGGGGGGGGGGTATTGTCTATAGTAGAATGAAATATTGAATATTGCCCTAGAGTCATGTTGCTTGTATAAATTGTGACAGGTTTGGAAGAACTTGTTGACATGATTTCTCCTCAATAAAGATTTTTACAACTTTGAAAGCTAAAGTATTGTTTTAAAACAACGCACTACTATCGGAGTCATGTTCTTAGAACATTCTGGAAACTTGGCTTATTGTGAACACTTCCCTGAGAGTAAATCCCAGTGAACCTACTGGGACTTATTTCTGAGTAGATAGGTGTAGGATTGTGTTATTTAAAATTTATGGTTGCAATCCATTGTGCAGCTATGCATGTATTAAAAACATCCCCCCCCCCTTCATCAAGCTTAAGTTTAGGATGGCTTGCAAAACTGAAAAACCCAACACGCAAGATCAAGTTAAAATAGTTAACTAAAGACGCAATCCTATGCATGTTTAGACAGGGGGGGAAATCCTACATGCCTGGCCGGGGAATGCTGGGAGTTGTAGGATTTTTTTCTGTGTAAACATGCATGGGATTGTGCCTTTAATTAATTAAGAGCAAGTTAAATTACTGTAGGATTAACACTTCAAAGCAGTAGTGCTAAGTGGATACTTGACCAATTAGCACTTACCCATAGTTAAAACCTGGAAAGGCTTTAGTAAATGAAACAGTATTTTTACCTGGTCTAAAAAACAAAAGTATACGCCAAATGAACATTAGGGGTGGGGTGTCAAGTTGAAGCACCATAAGCAAAAAGTCCCTATTGCTGGTCTCCATTTTCCATCTAAATTCAGAACAAGGGGTGGGGGACCCTTTGGCCTTTCAAATGCTAACCACCACCTTGCTTAGGCAAACACTAAACCTATAAGCCAGGATGTTCTTAAAGATTATTCTTTTTCTGGATCCGTTTGTGTTGAATCTTGTTTACCTCATAACTTTACACATTTTGGGGTGGAGGAGTAAGGAAGGAGATGGACCTCGCTTGGCCTGAAAGGAGTAAAAAAAGTGCCCCAAACCGAGATATCTTTAGCCCCTTTCAGATGTTTAGGAGGGACATTGGCCCCGTTCAGAAGACACCTTAAACCATAGCTTTAACCATGGTGAATAAAGCAAAAAGCCTTCTTTACCATGGTTAAAGCCATGGTTTAAGGTGTCTTCTAAACACAGCCTGGCTTTCTGGCTTAACTACCATGGTTAAAGCCATGCTTTAAGATGTCTTCTGAATGGGGCCAAAATGGCAGCTTATTAACCAGCCCTGTGTTGTACAAACTGGCACACAGCTTTGAGCAGGTTGTCTTTGATCCTATGATTCTAATTCAGATTTCCACACAATACACCTACTTCTCTCCACCACCATCCCTTCTCTGTTGCTCTTGATTCAGCTTTCTAGAATCTCTTTTCTTTGCCATGCTCCTCCTTTGCTTTTGTCTCATGACATCTTCTCTGTAATGCTCTAGGCCTGGAAACAACTGGTTGGTTTTAAATGCTACATTTTCGTAGGCTTTTGGTCAAAAGATCCTAAAAATAAATCTGTTGGTTTGGACCGAGGGCCCATATTGTTCAGCATCTCATTTTACATAAGCCGACCAGATCTGGTCAAGCTTGGCTTTCTGGCTTAACCACCATGGTTAAAGCCATGCTTTAAGATGTCTTCTGAATGGGGCCAAAATGGACTTTCAAATAGCCTGACCTGAAGCCATTTAGGGCCTTAAAAGTAACAACTAGCACTTTGTATTGGACCTGGAAACACATGGCTAAACACTGCAGCTGGTACATAATCAGTGTTACATGTTCAAATTGCTTTCCCGACCCCCACACCCCAAAAAAGCAGTGTGTGGCTGCATTTTGCACCAGCAGAAGCTCCCATACAGTCTTCAAAGGCAGCCCCAAGTAGAGTTCACTGCAGTGGTCTAGTCTGGATGTAATAAGGGATGACTCTGACAAAGTCTGATTTCCAAATAGGGGACACAAATGACATCAGCTGAAGCTACACAAAAGGCACTCCCAGCCACTTTTGTCACCTGCACCTCCCTACATAGCATTGTGCCACATGAGCCCCCAAGGTTGCACAACTGGTCTTTCAGGGCGGGATGCAAGCTTATTCAGCACTAGTCCTACACCTCCTTCCAGATCTGCAGATTTCCCCCGGAAATCTGGGTTGGCTACACTGCTGACAATATATACAATGATAATAACGATAGTAATAAAACAATTTAAATTCTTTAATTTTTCAATCTACCCGTATTCGATTCTAAGACGTCATTGATTGTAAGACGCACACTAATTTCAGTACCACCAACAGAAAAAAAGATTTGATTCTAAGAAATAATAAACGCACCCACAATTCTAAGACGCACCCCGTTTTTGGAGATGTTTATATGGGGGGAAAAGTGCATCTTAGAATTGAAGAAATACGGTAGTTAAAACGTGTGTGTGTGTATATATATATATACCGTATTTCTTTGATTGTAAGACGCCATCGATTGTAAGGCGCACACTAATTTCAGTACCACCAACAGGGAAAAAAACCCTAAGACACACCCGCGATTCTAAGACGCACCCCATTTTTAGAGATGTTTACATGGGGGGAAAAGTGTGTCTTCGAATCAAAGAAATAGGGTATATATGAACAATGGAAACAAATACATGATATATATTGGGCCAATAACACAGTATTGTGACATTTAAAAACTAATACCAGATGTGTTGTGACCTATGGTCTTCTTCAGTGGTAAAATGTACATACACCATTATACAAAATATATATTATACAACACAAATATCAACAGGCCCTAGTGCAGTGTTAAAAACCAATTTCAGGCTCTTGCCAACCCTTCCTCTAATATATGTAGCCGTACAGAACTATACATTTTATAAAATAGGTCACTGTAAGGGGGCCAAAGGCTGCACCAGGGAGGATTGATTTTTAGTTTGGCAAGGGACTGCAGTAGTCCTAAAAGTGAATGTATAAAAAGATATAGGGATAAAACAAGTAATCTAACAATATATAAAACCGCACACTCACGTACGAAGGTCAAATAATGATACAGTAGCTCAGTTACTGTAGCCCAAACTAACTTCCTGGCTATCGGTGCAGCTTATAACTACATATGTAAGATACCCCCAGCACCGCAGTTTCTCTTGACACTTAGCCTACATTTTCTTCTCTGCCATTTCCGCCCATTGGTTCCAGCCCTGCCCTCTGAAACGAGAGAGAACACATCTGCTCCCATCTTCTGTGGAACAGCTCATCAGATATTTGAAGACTTGCTCTTAAGCCCGCAGGGGGAACACATTGTACCTAGCTTGCCTGTGAGACTTTTTAAACCATCTTGATGAATGCAAATAAGCATGAGGAACTTTTCTCATCATGGGAGACGCCACAATCAGGGGTGTTGTTCCCTGACGTGCTAATATCTGCTGAAATCGCAGGTGGAGGTGGAGGGACTGATTAAAAACAACAACCTGGCAACCTTAATTTGAATGCTTGCCAGTCCTAAGAAGGGTTGGAGGTTACTGTAGAAACGCTCCATTAAATTCTTAAACAATTAGTATGCAGGGTGAAGGATGGACCCTAATGAAGGAGCTGGTTACGACTTTAAGGGCGTTCATCCTAGGCTAGCTGATAACCCTAAAATACTTCAAAACATCACCAGTGGATCTACAATTCAAACACATAAAGGCCAAGCATATATGCAGGTGATCTTCCTAAAGCATGACCATCCAGTTCATCGCCTCATTCAAGGCAATGGGGGACTTAATCTTTAAAGTAGGGTGACCCTATGAAAAGGAGGACAGGGCTCCTGTATCTTTAACAGTTGCATAGAAAGGGGAATTGGTTAATGGCAGCTCATCTTCTTTTCCCTTTTCAGTAGGGGTTCCGCAAGGCTCGGTGCTTGGCCCGTTGTTGTTTTCTTTATACATGTTGCCCTTGGGTAATCTTATTCAATCTCATGACCTCCAATATCATCTGTATGCCGATGATACACAATTATATCTTTCATCTCTGGATCTTTCTCCTGATGTTCACGATCGTATCTTGGCATGTCTTTCAGATATCTCAGCTTGGTTGCTTCATCGTCGTTTGAAACTTAATATGGCAAAAACTGAATTGCTTGTTTTTCCTCCTAAACTTTCTCCTCATCTCTCATTCTCTCTTACTGTCAATGATGTTACACTTACTCCAGTCAAGGAAGCTCATAGTCTTGGCTTTATATTTGATTCCTTGCTCTCCTTTATTCCTCATATTGAGGCAGTAGCTAAATCCTGTCGTTTTTTCCTGTATAATATTGCCAGGATTTGATCATTTTTGTCTGTCTCTTCTGCCAAGACTCTTGTTCATGCACTGGTTTTTTCTCGGTTGGACTACTGCAACCTTCTTCTCACTGGCCTTCCTTCTTCTCACATCAGTTCATTGGTTTCCGTTCATCACTCTGCTGCTAAGATCATCTTCTTGGCTCGCCGCTCTGACCATGTTACTCCACTTCTGAAATCTCTTCATTGGCTTCCAATTCACTTCAGAATCCAATATAAACTTCTCCTGTTGACCTACAAAGCTTTTCACTGTCTAGCTCCTTCCTATCTTTCCTCTCTCATCTCACACTATTCCCCCGCTCGTGCTCTCCGCTCCTCTGATGCCATGTTTCTCACCTGCCCAAGGGTCTCTACTTCCCTTGCTCGGCTTCGTCCATTTTCTTCCGCTGCCCCTTACGCCTGGAACGCTCTTCCAGAACATTTGAGAACTACAAGTTAAATCGCAGCCTTTAAAGCTCAGCTAAAAACTTTTCTTTTTCCTAAAGCTTTTAAAACTTGATTTTGCTCTGACTTTTATACTGTTAGTTTTACTCTACCCTGTGCCTGTTTGGTGCATTCTCTTCCCCTTCCTATTGTTTTATTATTATTTTATTAGAATGTAAGCCTGTGCGGCAGGGTTTTGCTATTTTATTGTTTTACTCTGTACAGCACCATGTACATTGATGGCGCTATATAAATAAATAAATAATAATAATAATTTCAGCAGGTGTCATTTGTACATATGGAGAACCTGGTGAAATTCCCACTTCATCACCACGGTCAAAGGTGCAGGAGCTATACTAGAGTGACCAGATTTAAAAGAGGGCAGGACACCTGCAGCTTTAACTGGTGGGATGAAGAGGAAATTTCACCAGGTTCCCCATATGTATAAATGGCACCTGCTGAAATTCCCTTTTCGGTGCATACAGGAGCCCTGTCCTCCCTTTCATATGGTCGCCCTATTTAAAGTGGAAATGCAGAACAGTTCCCGCTGTAGAAATCTATCTGTTGTCCTTGTGCTCAGGGCTGGTGTTACCACTAGGCCAACAAGGCAGCCACCTAGGGCACTGACCTGAGAAGCACATAGGCAGTGTAGGGTGACCATATGCGGGGAAGTCCGCACTCCTCAGGGAAATAAGCTGAGGGCCCACTTACTAGGAAAACGGGGGCACCCCCGGCCTGGCGGTAGTGATAGGCCTTGTTACCCACCAGCCTGGCCTTCTCTCCCACTGGAAGTTCAAGTAGGAAGTCTCGCAAGACTTCCCAGGCCAGTTGTGATATTGTGGTAGGTGAATTGCATGTTGGGAGTTGTAGTAGAGAAATGGAGGGGAGCTGGGAGGAAGAGGAAGTGAAGGGTGGAGTCAGGAAGATTGGAGTTAGTGTTGGTTGGAGTTTCAGTTTCAGTATAGGCCAAGAATAAAGTTGTGTCTAAGAAACTGTCTCTGGTATCTTAAGATTCTTGCAATACGATAAATTGGTGACAAAGGTGGGATGGCTCTAATAATAATAATTTATTTATAATAATAAATAAATAAATAAATAAATAATAATAAATATTGTTATTAATAATAATTTATTTATAATAATTTATTTATAATTATATATATATATATATATATATATATATATATATATATTATTTATAATTTATTTATAATAATTTATTTATAATTTATAATGCTCAAGATCCTGCAAGGTAGACTTCAGCAATTCATGGAGCGAGAATTGCCAGATGTACAAGCTGGGTTTAGAAAATGCAGAGGAACTAGAGACCAAATTGCCGATATCTGCTGGATAATGGAGAAAGCCAGGGAGTTCCAGAAAAACATCTATTTCTGTTTTATTGACTATTCTAAAGCCTTTGACTGTGTGGATCATAACAAACTGTGGCAAGTTCTTGGTGGTATGGGGATACCAAGTCATCTTGTCTGCCTCCTGAGGAATCCGTATAACGAACAAGTAGCAACGGTAAGAACAGACCACGGAACAACGGACTGGTTTAAGATTGGGAAAGGAGTACGGCAGGGTTGTATACTCTCACCTTATCTATTCAACTTGTATGCAGAACACATCATGCGACGTGCTGGGCTTGACGAATCCAAGGCTGGAGTTAAAATCGCAGGAAGAAACATTAACAACCTCAGATATGCAGATGACACCACTTTGATGGTTGAAAGCGAGGTGGAGCTGAGGAGCCTTATGATGAAGGTGAAAGAAGAAAGTGCAAAAGCTGGGTTGCAATTAAACCTCAAAAAAACCAAGATTATGGCAACCAGCTTGATTGATAACTGGCAAATAGAGGGAGAAAACGTGGAGGCAGTGACAGACTTTGTATTTCTGGGCGCAAAGATTACTGCAGACGCTGACTGCAGCCAGGAAATCAGAAGACGTTTACTTCTTGGGAGGAGAACAATGACAAATCTTGATAAAATAGTTAAGAGCAGAGACACCACACTGACAACAAAGGTCCGCATAGTTAAAGCAATGGTATTCCCCGTAGTAACCTATGGCTGCGAGAGCTGGACCATAAGGAAAGCTGAGCGAAGGAAGATAGATGCTTTTGAACTGTGGTGTTGGAGGAAAATTCTGAGAGTGCCTTGGACTGCAAGAAGATCAAACCAGTCCATACTCCAGGAAATAAAGCCAGACTGCTCCCTTGAGGGAATGGTATTAAAGGCAAAACTGAAGTACTTTGGCCACATAATGAGAAGACAGGACACCCTGGAGAAGAGGCTGATGCTAGGGAAAGTGGAAGGCAAAAGGAAGAGGGGCCGACCAAGAGCAAGATGGATGGATGATATTCTGGAGGTGACAGACTTGACCTTGGGGGAGCTAGGGGTGGCGACGGCCGACAGAAAACGTTGGCGTGGGCTGGTCCATGAGGTCACGAAGAGTCGGAAACGACTGAACGAATAAGCAACAACAAATTTATTTATTTATTTGTTACCCACCTCTATCTCTGGATCGAGGCGGGGTACAACACAAATAAAAACACCATAAAATACATACAACTAATTCAAATGTTTAAAACCAGCGCATCATTAAAAGCAGCACACGGGGGAGGAGCCAGCGTGCCAATGGAACAGTAAGGGAAAAATAGAACGTCCGGGCATCCGGTAGGTTTTTAAGCCTTATCATCTAATTATCTGGGCTGGAGATAGTGAAGAACGTTGAAGATTGAATGGGAAACTCTGAGCTACAGAATGGGATTTAAAAGATCAAAGTATTTTGTTGCTTAACGAGTGTATTTAAAGTGGAAGGAAGGTGGCTAGTGGAGAAGTAGCCCCTCCTTGAACTGTTAAGAGCGGCTGCATAAGAAATCTCCCAGATGGAGAGCTTATCTTAAAAGGAATTTTAATTGCAGAGCCATCGTCAGGAGAGATTGATTGATAGCCACCTTTTCAGTAGCAAGTAGTAAATCTCGTTAAGCACGGCAAAAAAACCCTTCTGAGCTCGCTGTTTGTTGGACTTAAAAGTGAAACTAACTAACACCAGCCGTATTTGCAAGCCTATGCCACCCAAAAAAACTGCCCCGGTGGTGAAGCCACGGTGGGTCCAACACGCGTCTAACAATACCATTAAAAGACTTCAAAGAGTGGTTGATCCAGAGCCGGAGAGGGAAGAAAAACAAGACGAATCTACAATAACAACAAAGGAGTCGAAGCTGGCTGCCGAAGCTGGCGCAGAGCCAGCAGGGCAAGAGGAAATGGTGGATCAAATTTCAGCTATGTTGAAAAGTCTTAAAGCTGAGCTTTTTACGGAAATTGAAACGGAAATTGACAAAAACAATGAGAGGGTGGATAAGCTGGCTGCAGAAATGGCTATAAGAGATAATCAATTAGGCTTTTTGAAGACAGAGGTTGATCAAGTGAAAAATCAAGTTAAAGAAATTAAGAAGACTCAAAATGATCAAGAGGCGAAATTTAAAGATCAAGATAAGAGACTGATTGCTATAGAAGATAACGCACGAAGAGTAACTTTGCACGTTCGCAATATGGTGGAGAAGAAAGGGGAGGACCTCAGGAAGAATATCCTAAGTTGGTTCAAAGAACTAGTCCCAACCCTGCAGGTAGCTGAAGAAGATGTGGAGCGTGCTCACAGGGTAGGGGGCTTCAGAAGTGGAGCACCCCCTAGAGATGTTTTGGTGAAATTTTTAAGCTACTACAAGAAAGAGCAATTGATGAAGGAATTAAGAACATTGGGTGAGCTGAAGTTCCAAGGAGCAACAGTGCAGGTCTTTAATGATCTGTGCCAACAGACTTTGGAATGGAGACGCAGTGTCAAAGTCATAATGGAGGAATTGAAAAAGAAGAGAATTCTTTATGCATGGGGATATCCGATTTTTCTGCGTTTCTCATACAAAGGCGAAAATCATAAGGTTTTCTCCGCCCAGCAAGGCATGGAGCTTCTTGAGAGCTTAGGTTTGGGTCCTCAAAGAGATGCTGGTGGCGGCGCAAAAAGCGATGATGAAGAAGAAAGAGGAGCAGGCGGGGTGGTGGTGTAGATGCTTAATATAGTGATGATAAGAAATATATTAATTAGTTCCTGCTGGTTCTGGGTTCCTGGCTCCCCCCCCCCAAAGGGTAAAAAAAAATGGCGGAAGTATTAGACTTCCGGGTATATATTGGGGGGGAAAGTGATGGGAGGGAAGGGGGAAGTGGGGTGGGAGGGAAGGGTATATTTGGGGTGTTGTATGTATATGTGTGTATGTTATGTTTTCAACACGATCGGGATCGAAAAGAAGATCAGAGAGCTGAATATGGATAAGAAGTTAAGAATCTCAACGCTCAATGTCAAAGGTCTGGGAGCAGTCGTAAAAAGGAGAAGGATTGAACAATTGTTAAATAGGGATGGTTCTGACATGATATTTCTGCAAGAGACTCACCAAATTAAGGAAAAAAAGAACGCTATTCGACTGAGATGGCCAGTCTATTATGAAGTATCGTTGGGGACGTCAAAAAAAAAGGGAGTGGCCATTTTGATTTCAAAAAGAACTGGGTTTATGATGGAGGATATTAAAAAAGATGAGAATGGGAGATATCTCATGATTAAAGGTAAACTGGAGGGGGGAAAATATACTTTGATTAATATGTATGCGCCAAACAATAAACAAAAAGAATTTTATGAGGAGGTATTAAGAGAGATGGAAGAATTCAAGGAGGGGTATGTAATTATGGCGGAGACTTTAATATGGTTATGGACAACAGAGTAGATAGGTCAAATCCCTCTGAGGTAGAAAAGAGAAACAATGTTACTATTTTAAGCAAATTAATTAAAGAGAAGGATTTTGTTGATTCTTGGAGAGTTCTCAGAGGGGAGGACCCAGGATTTACATTTTATTCTTCAGTCCATCATACGTATTCCAGAATTGATCATATTTTTGTATCTAGAGATTTTGTAACCAAGACATGTAGAATGGAATTAGGGACAATCAAGGTATCGGATCATGCATTGGTAAGCTTAGTTTTTGCAGTTAGTAAGGAATATAAAGAAGCATTAAGGTGGAGATTGAATACTAAGATATTTAAGAATGACAAAGTAATTGAGAAAATGCAGAAGGAATTGTCAGAAACATGGGAAATAAATGAGAAGGGGGGAACAAGAACTGGAGTGGTTTGGGATACCATGAAGGCTGTGTTTAGGGGGAACTGTATTAGGGAAACGTGTAAATTAAAAAAAAAACAAGAGGCAAGGCAGGCTACTCTAGAAAAAGAGATAATAAAGCTGGAAAAAGAATATTGGCAAACTAAGAATAAACATAAATTAATAGAATTAATGGCACAAAAAAGGAATTAGAAAATATTAATTTAGAAGAGGTTCAGAGGAATTTAATTTATATGAAAAGGGAATATTTTCAAAACAGTAATAGGAATTCGAAGATGCTTGCCAAACTCACACAGAAAGAAAAAGCTAAAAAATTCAGGATTTTTTTGAAGAGTTATACAAGAAAAGAGATACCCAAATGAAGAGGACGGAGGAATATGTGGATAAATTTTTGAAGAAAGGATTAGAAAAAGAGCATAAGGAAATAATGGATAATAATATATTGCAAAGTGAAATAGAGGAGGTTATAGACCAGCTTAAAGCAGGGAAATCACTAGGGGCAGATGGTTTAGGACCAGAGTTTTAGAAAAAATTTAAAACTTTAATAGTGCCAAAGTTGCTGAAATTATATAATGCAATAATGGAGGGGGAGAGGATCCCAGAGTCATGGGAGCATTCTATAATAATTTTAATTCCGAAACCGGATAAGGATCTGACTCTCCCCGATTCTTATAGACCAATTTCACTAATAAACCAAGATGCAAAACTTTTTTCAAGCATTTTGGCTAAAAGGCTAAATAAATGTATAGCTAAATATGTAGGGGAAGACCAATGTGGTTTTATAGCAGGTAGACAGATGCACACATTAATAGGTAGAGTTTTGAGTGTAATACAGGGGATAAAAAAATCAAGGATTAAGGCGGGTATTTTAGCGTTAGATATTTTTAAGGCTTTTGATTGTGTGAGCTGGCAAACTTTAAAGTTGGTTATAAATAAAATGGGATTTGGTACTAAATTTAGAACAATAATAGAGCAGTTATACTCTAAAAGCACAGCCATAGTGGTAGTAAATGATGGAATAACGGACAAGATACGACTAGCCAGAGGTACAAGACAAGGATGCCCACTCTCGCCAGTCCTGTTTGTATTGGTGATGGAATTGTTGGCAAACGCAATAAGAGAGGATGGAGAGATAGAGGGGATAGGTAGTAGTAATAAAATTAAACTGAACATGTTTGCAGATGATACATTGATGACTATTAGAGATCCTTTAGGTAAAATGGAAAGAATTAAACAGCAGTTGAATGATTTTGAAGAAGTTACGGGGTTAAAGATAAACTGGGCAAAATCGGATTTGATGTTATTCAAGTATACTAAAAAGGAAGAAAGGGAGTGGGAAGGGAAGGCTTCAGTTTTGAAAAGCAAAGAAAAAAATAAATATTTGGGTGTTAAGATTACAAAAAATTTAGAAGATTTGGAAAATGAGAATTTAAATGGATTAAAAAAAGAAACAGAGGAAGAGTTAAAGAAGTATAAGAAACTGAATCTTTCCTGGTTTGGAAGAATAGCTTTAATAAAGATGAAAATTTTACCTAAGGTTAACTTTTTCTTTAGAATGTTACCAATAAGAATTTCAGAGATAGAATTAAAAGGATGGCAGAATCTTATAAATAATTACTGCAATGAAGGGAAGAAATCAAGGATTAATAAAAGTAAATGGTATTTAAGCCAAAAGAGAGGTGGACTGGGTCTCCCAAACCTTGAGTACTACTATCTAGCTAATAGGTTAAGACATGTTGTTGAAGCAATTATAGGGGTAGGGGACTTGAAATGGATGGAGGGAAATACGCTAGGGAATATTGAGTTGAAATTGCAAAATATGTTTTTTAAGAAAAAAGGGAAGGGTAAATGGCTTAATGATTTAGATAACCAATTTTTGAAGTTCCATTGGGAACTTTGGAATAATTATAAAAAGGAATTGTTTTCAAGTAATTCCCCCTTGACACCGGTGATAATGTTAAAGAAATTTCCTGAAAATTTAAAGAATAGATTAAGCAAAGTTTTAAAAGAAAGAAAGAAAATGAGATTAGGAGAGTGGTTAAGGGGGATGAATACAAGAGAGAGGTTGGAAGAAGTTTTGAGAGATTTGGAATTAACGTGGTTAAATTATTTTCAATTAGAACAATGGACTAAAAATTGGGTAAGAGAAAATGGAGAATGTAGAAAGAGGACGAAATTTGAGGAATTAATTGAACAAAAAGAATTAGATAAGGGGCAAAATATAGGGATAAAGGGGTTAGTGAGTCAACTATATAATATATTAGTTGAGAAAGGAGGGCTGGATAGTGCTGGGAAAATGGTTTGGGAGATGGATTTGAAGACACAAATAGGACAACAGAGGTGGGATGGACTATGGAGACAGAGAGTGTTGAGAAATATGTCAGTAAGAATAAAGGAGAATTACTACAAACTTGTATGGAGGTGGTATTTAACTCCGGTTAGATTAAATAAGATTAATAAACAGCTTTCAGCAGATTGTTGGAGGGGTTGTGGTGAAAAGGGAACGTATTTACATATGTGGTGGGATTGTGTACATGTGCAAAAGTTATGGAAGATGGTGTTTTATGAGATTGAACAGATTGTGGGATTTAAAGTAGAAGTTACACCAAGGATTGCATTACTCTCACTGCATGATGATCTTAAATGTAATAAAGAAATGAAAGAATTGATAACGAACCTGCTGACAGCTGCGAGTTTGATAGTAACTAGGAATTGGAAAATTACAGGAGATTATTGTATTGAAGGATGGTATAAAGAAGTGTGGGACATTGCTATAAATGATAAATTGACATGTAATATAAAAATGAAAAGAGGCATAGTAAAAACGAATGATTTTGAGAGTATATGGCAAAAGTTCCTGGAGTTTGTATTTTCTAAAGGAAGGGGGGATCCACCAACAGATGAAACTATGAGTTTTTGGAAACAAGAATGAGATCCCGAGGTGGGGGGAGCACTGTTATGTTTATTATATTATGTTTAATAGGTTAACATCGAATATATGATAGTAAGGTATTATAATGTTTTTGTATTAAGTGATTTTGATTTGTGTTTGTTGTTTCAATAATAATAATAATAATAATAATAATAATAATAATAATAAAGCAGCACACCATGAAAAAGGCATCTTAAAATTCAACTGGGTAGGCCTGCCGGAAGAGATCAGTCTTTATGGCTTTCTTAAATTCTGGAAGACTGTTAAGTTGACGAATCTCTCCCAGCAAGCCATTCCACAAACTGGGAGCGGCAGAAGAAAAGGTCCTTTGGGTAATAGTTGTTAGCCTTGTTTTTGTTGGCTGGAGTAAATTCTTTCCAGAAGACCTGAGTGTGCGGGGCAGATTGTACGAGAAATTGCCAATGTTTCTAGGAAGTGTGATGTAGTAGTGATGTGGGACTTCAATTACCCTGATATCTGTTGGGAGACAAATACTGCCAAAAGCGGCCCTTCCAAGAAATTCCTGACATGTATGGGTGATAACTTTCTTCTACAGAAAGTGGAGGAAGGAACTAGAGGATCGGCAATCCTTGACTTGATATTGACTAATAGGGATGACTTACTGGATAAAGTGGCAGTTACGGGAACTCTGGGGGAAAGTGACCACGTCATACTTGAATTCTTGATGATGAAGGAGACAAAAGTTAAGTGTAGTCATACACGTACTCTGGATTTTAGGAAAGCTGATTTTAATAAACTCAGAACTATGATAAGTAAGGTCCCATGGCAAATGAGCCTAATGAGAAATGGGTGGGAGTATTTAAAAAAGGAAATTTTAAATGCACAGTTACAAACAATTCCAACAAGGAGAAAAGATAGAAGACAACAGAGGAAACCAATATGGCTCCACAAAAAGCTTAGAGATGACCTGAAAACAAAAAAGGATACATATAGGAAGTGGAAGGAAAGCCAGGCTACAAAAGAAGAGTACAGACAACTGGCACAGAAGTTCCGAAATGGCGTCAGGAAGGCTAAAGCTCAGAATGAGCTGAGATTAGTGAGGGATGCTAAAAGCAATAAAAAGGCTTTCTTCAGATATGTGAGTAGTAAAAGACAGAGGAAAAAAATGGTGGTTCAACTGCTTAATGAGGCTGAAGTGCTCAATTCCTACTTTGCCTCAGTCTTCTCCCAAAATCAGGTCTATGACCCCCCTGGAAAAAGTGAAGCAGAAGTTGAGGGGGCAGGATTACAGTTTGAGATTGATAAACAAATGGTCAAAGAACACCTAATTTCCTTGAATGAGTTCAAATCTCCAGGGCCCGATGAACTGCATCCTAGAGTAATGAAGGAGCTAGCGGAAGAACTCTCAGAACCTTTGTCTATTATCTTTGCAAAATCATGGAAGACGGGTGAGGTGCCGGACGACTGAGGAGGGCTAACGTTGTCCCTATCTTCAAAAAGGGCAAAAAGGAAGATCCTGGGAACTACAGACCAGTCAGTCTGACATCCATCCCTGGGAAAATTCTGGAGCAGATTATGAAGAAGTCAATCTGTAAACACCTTGAAATCAATGCGGTGATCACTAGAAGCCAACATGGATTTGTCAAGAACAAGTCCTGTCAGACAAATCTGATCTCATTTTTTGTCTGTGCCCACCCTGTTTTGATGTAAGCCCTTTCTATTAGAAATTAAGTTCTATAGCAATTTGATGCAAACTGTAGCTGAAAATATATTGAGCAAAACTTGCTCAACCAACAAGAAGTGTTGACATATTAGAGTGTGAACCTCCCAGCGAGGACAGGAAGAGTAGTAACTACAAAGGAACAGATGTTCCAGGATTGCAATACCCATCTGTGTATTGTTTTTCTAGTCTTAGAATGATCTGCACTTTGCACATGCATAAATGCCTTGTCTATCATTGGTTACTGTATTACAAAACTGTATTATGATTGGTTCATTATATGAGGAAGTTCTGTTGTTGCTTCTGAGGATGTTACCCTATAAGTATCTTAGCGTTGCCTACAACTAGTGGGCAGTCCTTCAGATCCTCTAGGGTTTGCCACTTTGCAGCACTGCAGGCTGCTCGTAATAAAACTTTTCCAAGATGAGAGAAATGGTGTCTTGAGAGTCTTTGACCGCCACTCAGCGAACCAAGGGAACCTGCCCTTTTGGGTTCCTCCCCAGTAACCTCCCTTGTGGACTGTGGGAATGCTGTGGGCGTCATATATCTTGACTTCAGCAAAGCTTTTGACAAAGTACCACATGACATTCTGATTAACAAACTAGCTAAATGGAACAACTATTAGGTGGATCCACAGTTGGCTACAGAATCGGACTCAAAGAGTGCTTATCAACTGAACCTTCTCAAACTGGGGAGAGGCAACGAGTGGGGTACCGCAGGGCTCAGTCCTGGGCCCAGTGCTCGTCAACATTTTTATTAATGATTTGGACGAGGAGGTACAGGGAACGCTGATCAAATTTGCAGATGACACAAACTTGGGTGGGATAGCTAATACCCTGGAAGACAGAAACAAACTTCAAAGTGATTTTGATAGGCCGGAGTGCTGGGCTGAAAACAACAGAATGAAATTTAATAGGGATAAATGCCAAGTTCTACATCTAGGAAATAGAAACCAAAGGCACAGTTACAAGATGGGGGATACTTGGCTCAGCAATACTACAAACGAGAAGGGTCTTGGAATTGTTGTAGATCGCAAGCTGAATATGAGCCAACAGTGCGATATGGCTGCAAGAAAGGCAAATGCTATTTGGGGCTCCATTAATAGAAGTATAGCTTTCAAATCATGTGAGGTCCTGGTTCCTCTCTATTCGGCCCTGGTTAGGCCTCATCTAGAGTATTGCGTCCAGTTCTGGGCTCCACACTTCAAGAAGGACACAGACAAGCTGGAGCGTGTTCAGAGGAAGGCAACCAGGATGATCAGGGGTCTGGAAACAAAGCCCTATAGAGAGAGACTGAAAGAACTGGGCATGTTTAGCCTGGAGAAGAGAAGATTGAGGGGAGACATGATAGCACTCTTCAAATACTTAAAAGGTTGTCACACAGAGGAGGGCCAGGATCTCTTCTCCATCATCCCAGAGTGCAGGACATGGAATAATGGGCTTAAGTGACAGGAAGCCAGATTCCGGCTGGACATCAGGAAAAACTTCCTGACGGTTAGAGCAGTACGACAATGGAACCAGTTACCTAGGGAGGTTGTGGGCTCTCCCACACTAGAGGCCTTCAAGAGGCAGCTGGACAAGCATCTGTCAGGGATGCTTTAGGGTGGATTCCTGCATTGAGCAGGGGGTTGTATAAAGTCAAAATAATGAGTCATGGGGCACGGGGTGGGTGGGGAGGAGGCTGTGTTTGCTGGCCGGCTGGGCCTGGGCTGGGCCAGCTGCAGCACGGGCGACCATCCTCCACCCCATCCTCAGCTGCGTGGCATGGGCGGCTCGGTTTTGGGTCATGCCCAGGGCTGCACATAACTCTTTGTTTATGTCCAGCGGTGACTGTGTAAGCTGGCTGCTTTGTGTGTGTGATAATGATGGTGATCATGATAATGGATGATGGTGATCATGATAATGGATGATGATGGTGATACTGGCTGGTCATAATGGATGATGGTGATCATGATGATGGTGATATACTGATGATGATAATGGATCATGGAGATGATGATAATGGATGAAGATGGTGATAATGATAATGGAGGTAATGCTAATAGATGATGATAGTGATGATAATGATGATAATATAGTGATGATAATGAATAATTAGACATGCGACCAAGGCCACGCCCCCTTGGCGGCCGGACATGTCAAGTTGGCCCGGTCTTGGGGGTGGCCATATTGTCCTCCTTTTTGTTTTCCAAAATATGGTCACCCTAGCACAGGCACCGGGAAGATTGTAGTGGGCGCTGAGTCGTGCGTGCTTGCTTTGCGAACGATTGCCAAGCGTTCCTTTCGGTGCAGATCGAGAAAATAAAGATTACGCTGGATCCTCCATCTCTCTGTGTTTAATTGGACTTAGCGCACCGGGCCCAGGCCCTCCGGTCCGTTTCGTAGCTCGCCTTGCCTAGGGTGCAAAATAGCCTGGCACCGGCCCAGCTTGTGCTTCAACCTTCTCCAGACAGCAGAATTTCAATTTCGATATAGGTCAGTGGTAAGTGACCCACTCTGGGAAATAGCCCTCTTTTGTATCTGGTCAA
Source organism: Elgaria multicarinata webbii (assembly GCF_023053635.1). Lineage (NCBI taxonomy): Eukaryota > Metazoa > Chordata > Lepidosauria > Squamata > Anguidae > Elgaria > Elgaria multicarinata. Next base: position 157,610,119 of record NC_086173.1, read on the forward strand.
GAGGGCAGGTCTCCTGCAACTTGAACTGTTATGATGAAGAGGGAATTTCATCAGGTTCTCCATATATACAAATGACACCTGCTGAAATTCCCTTTTTCTATGCAATTGTTAAAGATACAGGAGCCCTGTCCTCTTTTCCATAGGGTCACCATATATACTTAAGGTGACCCTATGGAATTACTTAACAAATACTTAAAAGGTTGTCACACAGAGGAGGGCCAGGATCTCTTCTCGATCCTCTCAGAGTGCAGGACACGGAATAACGGGCTCAAGTTAAAGGAAGCCAGATTCCGGCTGGACATCAGGAAAAACTTCCTGACTGTTAGAGCAGTGCGACGGTGGAATCAGTTACCTAGGGAGGTTGTGGGCTCTCCCACACTAGAGGCATTCAAGAGGCAGCTGGACAACCATCTGTCAGGGATACTTTAGGGTGGATTCCTGCATTGAGCAGGGGGTTGGACTCGATGGCCTTGTAGGCCCCTTCCAACTCTGCTATTCTATGATTCTATGATAAGAATGTATGTACATTTTACCGCTTAAAAAGACCATAGGTTGAAACATGTTTGGTAATAGTTTTTAAATGTCACAGTATTGTGTTTTTATTGGCCTAATATAATGTATTTGTTCCCATTGTTTTATATATATTTTAGAATGTAAGCCTGAGAGTAGGGACTGTCTTCTTTATTGATACATTGTAAGCCGCTCTGAAAGCCTTTTGGCTGAGGTGTGGGATAAAAATACTCTAAATAAATAAATAAATTATTATTATTATTATTATTATTATTATTATTATTATTTATTTATTTATATAGCACCATCAATGTACATGGTGCTGTACAGAGTAAAACAATAAAATAGCAAAACCCTGCCGCATAGGCTTACATTCTAATAAAATCATAATAAAACAATAGGAAGGGGAAGAGTATGCACCAAACAGGCACAGGGTAGAGTAAAACTAACAGTATAAAAATCATATATATATATATATGACTTTTATATATATATGTTTTAACTAGATTGAAAAATTAAATAATTTTAATTGTTTTATTACTATCGTTATATTACTATCATTATATATATTGTCACCACTGTACCCAACCCAGTTGTTCTATTTTATTGTTATCGAGAAGTAGTCCTTGAATGTTCACTGTTAATAATCTGATTGTCACTCTCAGTATTTTCTGCATTTAATTTCCTTCTGACCTCACTGGTCTTTCTGCCCCCGCCCCCACATGCACTGTATATAGACCAGAAAAGTCCACAAGCCAAGGATTTCGCTAGGCACATAAAAGATTTGGGGTCCAGGTCCAAGTGACACAAATCTGCATAAACTCCGCATATGCCAATTTATATCTATGTATACAGATTTAGAAATGATGTCGAGGATTTATTTAAAGTTCACAGGAGGCAAAGCCAGCCAGTTAATTTCTTATCCAAATGATCTCAAATAAAATAAATCCTTCGTTTCGTTTGCATTATCGCAAACTAACAGGACACCATTGTTTTTATGGATATTGTTGTTTTTATAAAGTTTATGGTTTTGACGGTTTTAAATTTTGTGTACTTTTTAGTGTTCACTGTTTTTAACTTTTGTAAACTGCCCAGAGAGCTTCGGCTATGGGGCAGTAAATAAATGTAATAAATATAAATAAACAGAAAAAGCTCTTTTTCTAAGCTTAATTGCCATGCACGGGAAGATTTTATTTTTTTTTAAAGGTATGTGGGTTTGGGGAGAATTATCTGTCAATAAAGCAGAGACAAAAAACAAAAAACCTTTCCATTGGCATTAGTGTACAGCCAGGACTCTGTGGAATAGATTCAGGGCCCTGGGAAATAGATTTGGGGCCAGGTCCCAGAACATGGTCTGAAGGCATGTGAGACAGCCAGTTTGCTGAAGGAAGGTCTGGATGTGGTCAGTGCTTGGAGGGGAGGCCACCTGGAAATTTTATTTTATTATTGCATTTATATCCTATCTATTTTCCTCCAAGGAGCCCAAGGCGGCATACATAATCCTCCTCCTTCTCTCCATTTTATCCTCACAACAACAACCCTGTGAGGTAGGCTGGGCTGAGAGTCTGTGACTGGACCAAAGTCACCCAGGGGGTTTCCATGGCCAAGAGGGGACTAGAACCCAGATCTCCTGACTCACAGTCCAACAACACTTTAGCCACTACACCATGCTGGCTCTTTTTACCTGAAGTGTGGTGTAAAGATGCTGTAAATGTGGTGTAGGGGATAAAGTGTTGGACTGGAAGAGAGGCCGTATAAGTGTTCCCACCCTGGAAAATTCTACACTCAAGAGCATAAATTTGAAGTGACATCAGCATCTTCATACAGGAAAGAAACCATATGAATATTCTGAATGTGGGGGATTCATCTAGGGTCCATCTATTCCAGTGCTCTATTCACACAGTGGTCAACCAGCCGTCGGCCAAGGACCCACAGCCAGGACATGGTGCAACAGCACTTTATTTATTTATTTATTTATTATTGCATTTATATCCTGCCTTTTTTCCTCCAAGGAGCCCAACATGGTGTACATAATCCTCCTCCTCTCCATTTTATCCTCATAACAACAACCCTGTGAGGGAGGTTGGGCTGAGAGTCTGTGACTGGCCCAAAGTCACCCAGTGGGTTTCCATGGCTGAGTGGGGACTAGAACCCGGATCTCTGGACTCCCAGTCCTACACCTTAGCCACTACACCACACTGGCTCTCACAATGAATTCCATGACGGAAGAAAGGTGTGATATAAATAGAATAATAAATAAAATAAGATGTTTTAATCATGTATGCTATGTTTTCAATCAGTTTTTAATGTGTTTTATATTCACTGTTGTTCCCTGCCTCGCTCCAAGAGAAGAGGTGGGTAAGAAATAAATTATTTATTTTATTACATTTATATACCGCCCCACAGCCAAAGCTCTCTGGGCAGTTTACAACAATTAAAAATGGTAAACGTTAAAAGTATACAAAATTTAAAAACCATCAAAAACATTTTTAAAAGTATAAAAACAACAGTATCCATTTAAAAACAACAATTCTGGGGTCCATTAAAAACAAACTTAACGTTGTTAAATGCTGTTAAAATGCCTGGGAGAAGAGAAAAGTCTTGACCTGGCGCCAAAAAGATAACAATGTTGGCGCCAGGTGAGCCTCGTCGGGGAGATCATTCCACTGTCGGGGGGCCACCACTGAGAAGGCCCTCTCCCTTGTTGCCATCCTCCGAGCTTCCCTCAGAGTAGGAACTCGGAGGAGGACCTTAGATGTTGAGCGCAGTGTACTGGTAGGTTCATGTTGGAAGAGGCGTTCCATCAGGTATTGCGGTCCCAAGCCATGTAGGGCTTTATAGGTTAAAACCAGCACCTTGAATTGGGCTCGGAAACATATACAGTCGTGTGAAAAAGAAAGTACACCCTCTTGGAATTGTATGATTTTATATATCAGGACATAATAACAATCATCTGTTCCTTAGCAGGTCTAAAATTAGGTAAATACAACCTCAGATGAACAACAACACGTGGCATATTACACCGTGTCATGATTTATTTAACAGAAATAAAGCCAAAATGGAGAAGCCATGTGTGAAAAAGTAAGTACACCCTTATTGCTTCCATAGGAATTAAGATGCTAAGTAGCAGACAGGTGCTGCTAATTAAATGCCTGTGATTAATTGATCATCAGCAAGTATGACCATCTCTATAAAAGCCAAAGTTTTTTCAGTTTGCAGGTCTGGAACATCCAGGTGTGTGTTAACACAATGCCAAAGAGGAAAGACATCAGTAATGATCTTAGAGAAGCAATTGCTGCTGCCCATCAATCTGGGAAGGGTTATAAGGCCATGTCCAAACAATCTAAAGTCCATCATTCTACAGTGAGAAAGATGATTCAAAAGTGGAAAACATTCAAGACTGTTGCCAGTCTTCCCAGGAGAGGACGTCCCAGCAAAATCACCACAAGGTCAGACTGTTAGCATAACCACCTCCATTTTCTAAAGGAAGCTGTATAGTATCCATTATACAGCAGGCGAAATGTCACGTACCGAGGGTGTCTTCAAGGATGTCTCCTGTGTAACTGCCTTATCTATCCAGAACAATAGCTTCATTGCTCCAGGCAGAAAAGTTAACTTGAAGCAACTTACTGTTGCAAAGGGAATGTTTTGCAGAAGATGCGAAGGGAATGTTTTGCAGGACATAAGGGGGGCTCTGGTGTTACATTCTAATTGGTTGATATTGCTGTGGGGCACTGCCCCTTTCAGGCTTGAAAAGCCCTGCTGAATTTCCAATTCTTTGTCTGACTGTTGCTTTCAAGACTCTCAGATCTTGATTATAATCAATAAAGCGCTTTGGACCCTCTGTCGCTGGAAGTGTGGTGTCGTTCTTGGGGGCTGAATTGGATCTCGTCCCTAAGGGCAAGAACTTGTCTAACAATTCTGGTGCCGGTGACCAGGATTGGCCCTAGAGCTGGGATCTGCATCTGCCGGTGGAACGAGGAGCCTTTGCTAGGGGAGCATACGCCAGGAAAACTTTTTTCTTCTGCCTCTGCCTTGGTTGAATCTTGCACCGTGTAGATTGCGGAGACCAGATTGACGGGACCATTCGTGCCACGGTTGGAAAATCGACCCCACCGCGACAGACGGAAGGGAATCAGGCAACAAAAAGTCAGACGTGACAAAGAGACGGGCAAACGAACCTACAGCTGTTTGGTGAGTGGACTCTTTAATAATCCCTGGGATCCTAACGGAAAAAGGAGGGAGTTGGGTGTTCACAATTGACCTCAGAAATGGGAAGCTCTCAGTCTGTAGCAACAGAAAGCCCACTGGATTGTTGCCTTTGTTGTTGGAAAGAATTTGTGAAAAATGCAGATTTCGGTGTAAAAATGTGTAAAGATGATTTAAGAATATTTTGTGACCGGGAATGGACAACCTTTGGTGTTGGATGGCCACCCGGTGGATCTTTTGATCCAAAGTTAATTTCAGCTGTGCATGTTGTAGTAACAAGGGATGGCCACTGGGAACAACTTCCATACATAGATACGTGGCAAAAGAACGTACCTCCTATAGGATCGCCAGCTCCTTGGGTGTTAAAATGCAAGATTCAGAGACATAAGGTTATGATGTTGCAAAAACGTAAGAAAAAGAATTGTCAGTTTGTGTTTCCACCCGGCCCAAGTGAAGAATTTGATGTTTTAGCTTCTCCACCTTCAGCTCCAGCTCCACCCCCACCTTCGCTGCAACCGGTTTCTTCTTCCTCTTCTTCCCCTCCTTTGCAACAACTGGCTTCTCCCCCTCCTTCCTCCCCTCCGTCCTCTTCTTCTTCCCCCTCTTCCCCCCCTGTTCTGACTCCTCAGCAGACTCTCTACCCTCCTATTCCTTTACCTCCGCCTCATCCAAAACCTGAAGAAAGGAGCCCTGAACTGCTCAGTCCCTCTTCTCCTGTTGCTGCTTCTTTTGCTGTTGACTCCCCTGCCTTAACGCGCGCCACGGCTCGAGATAAGGGAATAGCTCTCCCTTCTTTGTGGAAAAAGGCTGAGCAGAGCCTCCAAATGCCTCTACGTGAAGTGATTCAGGGAGATAGAGTTGCCTTCGTCTATGCGCCTTTTACAACTTCAGATCTTTATAACTGGAAAACACAGAACCCCACTTTCACAGAAGACCCCTCAAAGCTCATTAGCCTCATGTCCTCCCTATCCCACACCCACATGCCAACTTGGGGTGATACTCAAATGCTTTTGAATACTTTGCTGCCTGAAGTTAAAGCCCAAATCCTTGCTGGGGCCAGGCAAGCCTTTTTAACACAAGCTCCAAATGCCACAGAAACACAAATAGCAGAAGTGTTGCCAATTGGAACCCCTGACTGGAATCACTTGCAGGATGAGGGGAGAGACAGGGCAGCTACCTATTTTGGCTTAGTGCTCGCAGGTATGCGCAAAGCTGCACGAAAGCCTCCAAATATGAGCAAAATTATGGAAATAAAGCAACAAAAGGATGAGGCCCCCTCTATTTTTCTACAGCGCCTTAAAGATGCGTATAGAAAGTGGTCAGATCTTGATCCAGATGCAGTTGAAAATCGGGGTGCATTGGTTTTCCAGTTTATTGCTAATTCTCAGAGTGATATCAGGAGAAAAATTCAAAAGCAGCCAGGGGCGGCAGGGAAGACCATAGAAGAATTGGTTTTGATAGCCCAAGATGTTTTTGAAAGAAGAGATGAAGTTGAGCGGAGAGAAGAAGTTAAGCGGCAGGCTAAGTTCATTGGCATGGTTGTTGATCAAAAGAGCGGGAGTGGCAAAGGAGGGCGCGGGAAAGTTCGCCTTGAACGGGATCAGTGTGCATTTTGTCGGAGAAAAGGTCATTGGAAGTCAGAATGTGAAATGCTCAAAAGAAAGCAAAGGCAGGAGCATGAGAGTCCAAATGCCAGCGCCCCACCTCAGCCCCCAACTCAGCAGCGTGTCTTTTATGCAGATGAAGACTGACGTGGTCTCAGGACAGGGTATCCCCTTTTGAAGGCTTCCAACGCCCACCCTGATCCTATAGTAAAGATTAAAGCAGGGGAACAAGTGTATCCAGCACTCATTGACACGGGAGCGTCCTTATCTCTGTTGCCAACTCTTAAAGCACCTGGTGGCAAAGCAGGGAAAAAGGCCATCGTAGGGGTGGATGGTCGAGTTCAAAACCTTGACATCTCGCGCCCCCTGCTGACGAAAATTGGAAATACTGAATTGCAACATTCCTTTGTGCGTTCTGAAAGTTGTCCAGTGGCTCTTTTGGGCAGAGATATTCTAACTAAACTGCAGGCCCAGATTTTCTTTGGCCCTAATGGAACACTTGAGGTCAGATTGCCCAAGCAGCAAGGAAGCAACTATCAGATGGCTTTGTTTGCTCTGCTCCAAGATGAGTCCCCAATGCGAGAGAGCAATGAAGATATGCTGATTTCTGAAGTTGATCCTGATGTATGGGATGATTCTGGACCAGCAAGAGCCCTCAATGCTAAACCCCTGCAACTACAATTGAAACCCGAAAGCACCCCTGTGTCCTTGCATCAGTATCCCTTGAAGTTAGAAGCCAGAAGGGGACTGCAGCTCCTTATAGATCGCTTCTTAAGGAATGGGTGGATAAAGAAGACTACCTCTCCCTACAACACACCTTTGATAGCGGTACCCAAGCCTACCCCACCTGGCCAGGTACCCCAATGGAGAGCTGTTCAGGACTTAAGAATGGTCAACAGTCAAATAATTCCCCCACATCCAGTGGTCCCTAACCCCCATACCCTTCTGACACAGCTTGAAGGGTCACACGGGTGGTTTTCTGTATTAGATCTAAAAGATGCCCTTTTCTCCATTCCTTTACATGAGGACACTCAGCCATTGTTTGCTTTTACCTGGACTAACCCACATACAGAAGAGGTCTGCCAGTACACCTGGGTTGTAATGCCTCAAGGACTGAATTGCGCCCCCTGTGTCTTCCAGGCGCAATTGCAACAAGATTTGCTGCCTTGGAAAGAGAAAAACCCTGAAGTTAAGGTCTTACAGTATTGTGATGACCTGATTCTTTCGGCGTCTTCAGCAGAGGTCTGTCGTGAAGCAACTGTCTCGCTCCTGCATCACTTAGGAGCTTGTGGATATAAAGCATCAAGAAAGAAGGCCCAGATTGTCAAGCAAGATGTAACTTTCCTTGGATACCACCTGTCACAAGGGAAAAGATGCCTGGGCAATGAGAGGGTGACTGCCATTCAGACTTTTCCTACCCCATCCTGCCCAAGGGCCCTGCGAGCTTTCCTAGGCCTAACTGGCTTTTGCAGACTTTGGATACCTGATTATGGAGGAAAAGCTCAACCCTTGTATAACTCCTTGACCAATGAAGGGCTCCAAAAATGGAGGTGGACTCATGAAATGGATAAAGCATTTGAAAATCTCAAGCTTGCCCTCACCTCACCACCTGCTTTGGCTTTACCTGATGGAAGAAAACCTTACAGACTGTACGTCCATGAGAGGAAAGGAATAGCCTCAGGTGTGCTGTGCCAAAAGTCAGGCCCCACATGGAGACCAGTGGGGTACTACTCAAAAGTCCTGGACTCTGTTGCCAAAGGCTGGCCAGCCTGCTTACGCGCTGTGGCAGCTACAGCACTCTCAGTTGCTGATACAGACAAATTAGTGATGGGAGGTGACATGGAAGTACTGGTGCCTCATGGAGTTCCACAGATATTGGGAAGTGGTGGAGGAAACCGACACTTGAACCCCGCCCGCCAGTCCAGATATGAGATCAGCCTCCTCATGGACCCAAGACTCACCTTCAAAGCCATAGCTTCATTGAACCCTGCCACCTTGATGCCTGAACCTCAAGGAAGTGAAGAAGCTCCAGAGCATGATTGCCTTGAAGCCCTGCAATTTGACACCAAACCACGACCAGACCTGTATGATGAAGCCCTGACAGATGTAGACCTAGAGTTGTTTACAGACGGATCCAGCTTTATGCAAGACGGAAAAAGATATACAGGGATGGCAGTAACAGATGGATATGAAAATGGAGTCCAACTACAATTAAAGCTTCCTAGCAACTTTTCTGCACAAGCAGCTGAACTTGTAGCATGCACAGAGGCCCTGAAACTGGCCTCAGGCAAAAGACTGAATTTATTTACTGACTCAAAATATGCATTTTCTGTAATTCATGCGCATGGACAGATTTGGAAAGAAAGAGGATTTGTGACTGCCAGTGGGCAACCAGTGGCCCATGGGAAATTAATAGTTGATTTGTTGGAAGCCTTGATGTTGCCAAAAGAAGTTGCAGTTGTCCATGTCAGAGCACATGGAGGAGAATCAGACCTTCGCCTTCGACAAGGGAACGCCTACGTAGACAAATTGGCTAAACAGGCTGCCATGAGTGGAGCCAGCCGAATCTACCTAGTGCAACCCATTTCTCAGCATCTAAACCCGCACTATGAAAAAGAAGACTTGAAGTTAGCTCAAGAACTTAAAGCTTCAAAGAACTCAGAAGGATGGTTTATCACCCCTGATGGTCGATTTGTCGTGCCAAGAATCATCATGACCACTCTTCTTAAAGATCTACACTCCCAAGATGGACATTCATCAGCCTCTTCAATGGTTGAAGGACTTTTAAGAACTATGATCAGTCAAGGAATATGGATGGATGCTCAACGAATTGCCTCTACTTGCCTCATTTGCCAGAAAGTGAATGCATCAAGAAAAGCACCTGCAGCCATGGGAGGGAGACCATGGGCTTGTTATCCTTTTCAAAGAATCCAGATTGACTTTGCTGAAATGCCCCTATGCAAAGGCTTTAAATATTTGCTTGTTCTTGTTGACCAATTGACTGGTTGGGTGGAGGCTTTCCCCTGTCGTAATTGTCAAGCTAAAACTGTGGTGCAAAAGCTCTTACAAGAGGTGGTGCCCCGTTTCTCTCTGCCCGAGACTATAGAATCTGATCAGGGAGGCCATTTTACTCCTCAGGTAGTGCAGAACTTGGCAAAGGCCTTACAAATAGATTGGCATCTTCATACCCCATGGAGGCCCCAATCTAGTGGACAGGTAGAGAGAATGAATAGAACTCTGAAAGAAACTCTAGCGAAAATTCAATTAGAAACTTCCTTGAAATGGGTGGATGCACTTCCAATTGCATTGTCAAAAGTCAGAAAGACCCCCAGAAAGGGTCTTAAATTGTCTCCTTTTGAACTAATGTTTGGTTTTCCTCCTCGGGTTTTGGTGGGGGAGCGAGAAGAAATTAAATGGGAACTGGGGAATGATTTTCTCAGAGAATATGTAATTGCCCTCAAGTCTGCTCTTTTACAGCTGCATCGCTACGCTGCACCTTTCCAGAGATTGCCACTTGAAGGACCTATCCATCCGTTCCAGCCCGGTGATAAAGTCCTGCTGAAGAAGTGGAATCCTGAAAAATTGGGAGAAAAGTGGGAAGGACCTTACTGTGTTGTACTTGTAAGTCATTCAGCTGTGAAGCTGTTGGGGACACATAAATGGACACATTGTTCTAGAATAAAACATTTTCATCAACCTCTGCCTCCTCTGAGTAGCCGGAGCTCAGAGGGCACAGGCAATGACCATCTGCCTTCTGGTACACCGGAAGCTGCCAGAAGCACAGGCGAAGAAGCCAACACGGAGCAGCCTGAGTACTCAGCCCAACATTTAGGGGGCACTAAAGTTAAATTTTACAAGCAGAACCAATGAGCTTACATTCGTGTGAAGATTGTGTAGCTTTAATTTTGATAATTCTTGTCTGGCTCACAGGTTTCTTACTCTGGTGGTTCCAGGTTCTACTTTAAACGCCATGGCAAAAGTCTTTTGCCTATATCTGTGCCTTATACCACTTATAAGTTACTTAACTTCACACTGCAATTGTGAAACGTTTCTGGCAAACCCTCATAATCACCCTCATCTTCCTGCCCTACAAAAACTTGTGACCACTACACAAGCTAAGAACTGTTGGGTTTGTGAGCAACTAGGGAAGAAAGATGCAGGTAATAAATTACTTCCAGTCCCTGTACCCCTAACCTATTGGACCTTAAAAATGAAAACAGGGTGGTTAGCTGACTGGATTTTAAATTACACACATTCTACCAAAGGCTTATGGGTGCGAAATTCACATTCCAAAGGACTCATAGCCTACCAAGTAATACCAAATGAAATAAAGCACTCAATATGTATAGAATCAGAGAATTCAACTGGTCAAGATGTAGGATGGTTAAAAGGTCAAAATTGTGCACATATATTATGGTTTGATTCTATTCAAGGACTTTTAGAATCCTATGTAAATGATGAAATGAAAGTTAACAAAGAAAAGTCTACCTGCAGTGGCGCATACAATTTCACTGATATGCCCATTTATAGTCTTACCAATCCTACACTCTATAGCTTAAACTTCACAGATGTCGTTTGGAGAAATGAATCAATGGCCCTATTAAATAACTCTGTATTCTTTTTCAGTGAAAACGGAGCAGTTGTCAAAGTTCCACTTGATGTTGTTCCAATCAGTCTTTTAGAAGTCCTGGCTACTTCCATCTTTTGTGGATTTAAACATACCACAGGATGGGAAGAATGAATTAAACAATGGCACAAGAGTACTAACCACTATAACAGATGCACATACCACTACATTGATGGTGTAACTATGGTAATGAAGTTTAGAAAGAACAGCAAAATAACTACTACAAAGGGTAATATCCTTTCTCTCACTCTTGTTGAGCAAGGAATGTACTTCTTATGTGGAGAAAATCTATATAAAACCCTCCCTCCTAAATGGAGAGGAAGATGCACTGTATCATTTGCTGTGCCACATTTACAAATTGTTAAGAACCTTACTTCTGATCAGATGACTAATTTTGGTAGCTTTGCACACAGAATTGTACAAAGATCTGATAACCCTTTAGCTAGAAGGAACACTGGATTTCAGGCTACTATACGATGGCTATTTCCTTGGTTGGGAGTATCTGAGATAGAGAAAGCTGTCAAGAACATCTCACTAGAGTTAGAAAAAGCTTTTAATAGTACACTGGATGCAATAGAAAGCTTGCAAACTGAAGTTTCCTCTCTCAGCAATGTTGTTGTGCAAAATAGAATGGCTTTGGATTTGTTATTAGCTCAACAAAATGGTGTATGCACTGTGCTTAATCAATCTTGTTGTTTTTATGTAAATGAACAAAGTAAAATTGAGACAGATGTGAAGAAGATAAAAGAAGCAGTACAAGTCTTCCATAAAACAGGACAACCACCCACTTATGATCTATTTGGATGGCTCACTAGTTGGTTACCTAATCTGGGGTGGTTGAAAGAAGGATTTCTTGCATTTTGTCTCATTTTAATGATTTTGCTAATCCTTGCTTTTTGTCTCCCCTGTATTTTGTCTCTTATGAAAAATCTTGCAAAATCTGTAGTCCATCAGCAAATGTATTTGCATTATGAAGCCTTAGCCATAGATGACCTAGAAGAAGTTAGCAAGCTTGGTTTTTAAATTGCTTTAAAGGAGGGAATGTTAGCATAACCACCTCCATTTTCTAAAGGAAGCTGTATAGTATCCATTATACAGCAGGCGAAATGTCACGTACCGAGGGTGTCTTCAAGGATGTCTCCTGTGTAACTGCCTTATCTATCCAGAACAATAGCTTCATTGCTCCAGGCAGAAAAGTTAACTTGAAGCAACTTACTGTTGCAAAGGGAATGTTTTGCAGAAGATGCGAAGGGAATGTTTTGCAGGACATAAGGGGGGCTCTGGTGTTACATTCTAATTGGTTGATATTGCTGTGGGGCACTGCCCCTTTCAGGCTTGAAAAGCCCTGCTGAATTTCCAATTCTTTGTCTGACTGTTGCTTTCAAGACTCTCAGATCTTGATTATAATCAATAAAGCGCTTTGGACCCTCTGTCGCTGGAAGTGTGGTGTCGTTCTTGGGGGCTGAATTGGATCTCGTCCCTAAGGGCAAGAACTTGTCTAACAAGACCGTGCAATGCTCAGAGAAATTGCAAAAAACCCAAGAGTTACATCTCAGACTCTACAGGCCTCAGTGAGCATGTTAAATGTTAAAGTTCATGACGGTACAATTAGAAAAAGACTGAACAAGTATGGTTTGTTTGGAAGGGTTGCCAGGAGAAAGCCTCTTCTCTCTAAAAAGAACGTGGCAGCACGGCTTAGGTTTGCAAAGTTGCATCTGAACAAACCACAAGACTTCTGGAACGATGTCCTTTGGACAGATATGAAACTAAAGTGGAGATGTTTGGCCATAATGCACAGCGCCACGTTGGGCGAAAACCAAACACAGCATATCAGCACAAACACCCCATACCAACTGTCAAGCACGGTGGTGGAGGGGTGATGATTTGGGCTTGTTTTGCTGCCACAGGACCTGGGAACCTTGCAGTCATTGAGTCGACCATGAACTTTTCTGTATACCAAAGTATTCTAGAGTCAAATGCGAGGCCATCTGTCCGACAGCTAAAGCTTGGACGAAATTGGGTCATGCAACAGGATAATGATCCCAAGCACACCAGCAAATCTACAACAGAATGGCTGAAAAAGAAAGAATCAAGGTGTTGCAATGGCCCAGTCAAAGTCCAGACCTCAACCCGATTGAAATGCTGTGGCGGGACCGTAAGAGAGCTGTGCATAAACAAATGCCCTCAAACCTCAATGAACTGAAGCAACGAAGAGTGGGCCAAAATTCCTCCACAACGATGTGGGAGACCGATAAAGTCATACAGAAAACGATTACTTCAAGTTATCGCTGCTAAAGGTGGTTCTACAAGCTATTGAATCATAAGGTGTACTTACTTTTTCACACATGGCTTCTCCATTTTGGCTTTATTTCTGTTAAATGATGCGGTGTAATATGTCATGTTTTGTTGTTCATCTGAGGTTGTATTTACCTAATTTTTAGACCTGCTAAGGAACAGATGATTGTTATTATGTCCTGATATGTAAAATCATACAATTCCAAGAGGGTGTACTTTCTTTTTCACACGACTGTAGGCAGCCAATGCAAGCGGGCCAGAATCTGTGTTATATGCTCAAACCTCCCTGTTCCATCTATCAGTTGTTGTTGTTGTTGTTATTATTATTATTATTATTATTATTATTATTATTATTATTATTATTGCAATGCCCCTGGCACAAACGCTCATGCTCGAATAGCACACAGTTAAACTATGGAACTCACTACCACAAGATGTAGTGACGGCCATCAGTTTGGATGGCTCCAAAAGGGGGTTGACTCAATTCCTGGAGGAGAAGGCTATCAAGGGCGACGAGCCCTGATGGTTGTGTGCTACCTTCCAGTAGCAGAGGCAGTAAGCCTGTGAACACCAGTTGCTGGGGAACATGGGCCAGAGGGTGCTTCTGAACCCTCTTATCCTGCTCGTGGGCCACCGTGTGAGCAGAATGCTGGATTAGATGGACCCTTGGTCTGCTCCAGCGTGGCTCTTCTTAGGTCCTTATGAATAAATGCGTTAGTCTTTAAGGTCCCACTCTTGCTTCTGCCTCCTGTGATTTTGAGGGAGGCTGTGGGGCGGAGTGGGGCGTGGAGGGGCTGTAAAGATTGCGTCGCCCAGGAGGGGGCGGTCGGGTGCTGTCTCCTCGGCCGCCATGCAATCACAGGAAGAGGAGGACGCTGGCAGCGGCCGCTGCTCCTCCTGCAAGGCGCGACCACGTCCCGCTTTCCGCCCTCCAGACAGGAAGGCATCCAGGCGCTCCTCTTAAGACCCGGCTGAGCCCCCCCGCGCAGCCGACCCGCCCGAAGAAGTGAGTTGGAGCGAGGAAAACCTGGGCGTCCTGCACCCGTTTCTTTCGCCATGCGTAGCTTCACAGGGACGCTCCATGGGTGCTGGCGACAGCAACCCAGCTGGCTGGCCGCAGCAGCGCTGCCCCAAGCCCGAGAGTTTGTACCTGCAACACGGGGGAAGATGACGAGGTTGTAGGATTTGTTTCCAACCACTGGCCCGGGGTTCCAGTCCGGATGGCTGGATGCAAAATCCCTGGCTACTAGTAGTCCTGATGGCAACGTGGTGTCTCCAGGATCAGTGGCAGTATGCCTAGGTACACCAGTTGCTGGGGAACATGGGCATCAGGGTGCTGTTGCACTGTGGCCTGCTTGTGGGTTTTCCCCGTTGGGGCAGCTAGCTGGCCAGTGTGTAGGGTGACCCTATGAAAAGGAGGACAGGGCTCCTGTATCTTTAACAGTTGTATTGAAAGGGGGACTTCAGCAGGTGTCATTTGTATGCATGCAGCACCTGGTGGAATTCCCTCTTCATCACACCAGTTAAAGCTGCAGGAACCCTGCCCTCTTTTAAATCTGGCCACTCTAGTATAGCTCCTGCAGCTTTAACTGTTGAGATGAAGAGGGAATTTCCCCAGGTTCTCCATATATACAAATGACACCTGCTGAAATTCCCTTTTCTATGCAACTGTTAAAGATACAGGAGCCCTCTCCTCCTTTTCATAGGGTCACCTTACCATTGTGTGTGAACAGAATAGTGGACTAGATGGACCCCTGGTCTGATCCAGCAGGGCAATTATGTTCTTAAAAGGCGACAAGGTCAGGTGAAGAGCTTCAGGAAGACAAGCCACGAGGGTGGCCACTGATGCATTGCCCAAAAAGAGGGCAGCGATTTGCATAAAAATGGCATATGCTTATATAGAGAGATGCAAAGTTAGAAATAACTGTTGTCTTCGAAATATACAGTAATCTCCCCATGGTGTGGAAGGCTGTGACCGGGTGGCTGGGTGGGTCTACACTACTGCTTTAAAGCGCTTTAAAGCGCTTTGACGACATTTTGAAAACTATATGCAGTGTGTCCTGGGCCCCAACAGTTGTCAAAACTGTTATAAAGCGCTTTAAAGCAGTAGGGTAGATCCTGCCCGGGTGCGTTGTGTGCCTTGCTCAAGCTGCTGACCAGGTGCTTTGGCTGGTCAGCCTCAAGACCCTTCTGGGGGTAAAACTGAACTCGAACCAGACAATCCTTCCAACAGAGCAGGCCTTCAAATAGAGGGCAGTCGTCTGGCAGCTCTTCAAATAGAGGACTGCCCTCTGCAAAAGAGGACACTAGGACACCCTAGAAGGCACACCTGTTGAAATGGCTTCTTCTGTGCAAATACTCATGGTACAGAAGCCCTGTCCTGTTTTGCATCTGGCCGCCATGCAAATTGCAGTAGACCGCACTGCAGGCTCATTGTGAAACCACTGTCGCTCGGGTCTCTCCCTCTCCCCCATGGCCCATCTGCAATGTG
This sequence comes from Elgaria multicarinata webbii, assembly GCF_023053635.1. Classification (NCBI taxonomy): domain Eukaryota; kingdom Metazoa; phylum Chordata; class Lepidosauria; order Squamata; family Anguidae; genus Elgaria; species Elgaria multicarinata. The sequence continues at coordinate 157,625,855 of NC_086173.1, forward strand.
GATATAACCACACCAGCCTCCATTATAAGCTTGTTGCCAGCCCTTCCTGATGAATGAGAAATGTTTGGTAATATGGTCAGACTGCCTTGCAGGGTTGTTGTAAAGCACTAAGCCTCAGCCGTTCCTCCCCTGTTTGGAAGATGATGTTCCTGGAATATAGTCTAGTGTTTGTCATAAGCATCACCACCATCCCTGCAATATGGGGCTCACACTAGACTACACAGAGGGTGATCCCAAGCCACTATCTCTCTGCTCAGGCCCTTCCTAGCCAGAATATGTAAATAATATCCCTCAGTTACATTACATGGAATGTTCTAAGCCATATTTCCTCATCTTGGTTCCATCTCTGAGGCTTATAGAATCATAGAATAGTAGAGTTGGAATGGGCCCATAAGGCCATCGAGTTCAACCCCCTGTTCAATGCAGGAATCCACCCTAAAGCATCCCTGACAGATGGTTGTCCAGCTGCCTCTTGAAGGCCTCTAGTGTGGGAGAGCCCACAACCCCCCTAGGTAACTGTCCAGCCAGAATTTGCCTTCCTGTATTCCGAAAGGAATACAAAGTTGGAATTCACTCCAGAGGCAGTGAATTCCATAGGAGCGGGGCCACCACACTGAAGGCTCTTCCCCTGGTGGACTCCATTTGGATGATAGGTCTATGTGGAACCACCAGGAACAGGCCCTCAGATGCCCTCAGTTGGTAGGGGAGAAGGCGCTCTCTCAGGTATCCTGGTCCCAAGTTGTTTAGGGCTTTGTACACTAGTACAAGAACCTTAAACCTGGCCTTGTAGCGAATAGTGTTTTCACCTTCCATTGTGTGTGTCTCCATAGCTCAGGAAGAAACTCAGCTCCTGAATAGCCCCCAGGAAATGGCCGTGGACACCTCTGCCACTTGCAGCTCTTTTGTGGCCAAGTAAATCTCAGCAGCCAGAATCATCCTCTTGGAGTGCTGGAAGATCAATATTGACTGGCGAATCATATTTCCAGAAGGGTCATTGCTGACCCTCTACTCCTAGAACTGAGGGGTAGAGTTGGAAGAGAAAGCGATGAAAGAAGAAAAGTCTGTCGGCCCTGACCTAGAAGAGGGACACTGTGGGGGAGGAAAAACTACCACTGTATTTCAGGTTGAATATATGTCAGAGCGACCAAGATGGGGAGTGTTGCAAGAGGGTAACTCGGAACCATGTAAAGGGATGCCACAGAATGGGGAAGCCCAATGGCAGGAGTTCCTGAGGACACTGCAGACCATTCACACAGGAGGGGGGAGCCCAGGGATGTCAGAGGGTGCGGCATGGGATGACACCAAGGCCTTTCTGGCCTCCTTCGAGCAAGTGGCCAAGGCCTGCCGGTGGCCTAGAGGAGAGTGGGCGGCCCGGCTCCTGCCAGCATTGAGCGGGGAATCAGAAGAGGCCTTTCAAAGCCTGGAAGCCAGAGATCAGGAGGACTATGGGAAAGTGAAGGCGGCCATCTTGCGAGGGGAAGCCCTGAGGATGGAGGCGCAGCGCCAGCACTTCAGGCAATTCTGCTGCCAGGAGGTCAGAGACCCCCGAAGGATTCACAGCGAAGTCCAGGAGCTTTGCCGGCAGTGGCTGAAGCCAGAGAGACACAGCAAGGAGCAGATCCTGGAGCTGCTGATCCTGGAGCAGTTCCTGGCCAGCCTGCCAGTGGACCTCCAGGGCTGGATCCGGGCAGGAGGGCCGGACACCTGCTCCCAGGCCGTGGTCCTGGCCGAGGACTTCCTCATGAGCCAGCGAGAGGATGAGTCTTCGAAGTGGCAGGTGTGGTATTAATATTTAATTCCTAAAGTCTGTAACAAGATGCAGACTTGTTGAACTTTCTGTAGTTCTTCGATTAAAATTGTTTAGACTTGCGCTCAACATTCTTTCTGTAGGACCTCGAATTGACTGAGGAGAATCCTTTCTGGGCCTTATAAAAATGTTATTAGCTATGTTATAAGTTATGGGGAATCTTCACAGTATGCAGAAATGTCTATATTTTTGGGTGGCCTTGTTTAGTTCTAAAATTATAGGACCACCTTAGTCCAGTATGAAATAGTTGTTTTAAATAGTGTGTGAACGTGTATGAGTACGCAGACGTTTTATTGTAATTTTATGGCTAAAAGAGATGGTACCAAACATATGGTAACAATGGTTCCTTACTTATCCAAAATCAGTTTTGGGCAAAAGGACCCCAGCGTTATTGTGTCTTCAGATATGGGCCATTGTCAACAAGGGGTAAGCGGCAAGGTGGTTTTCTACACCGAAGCAGTGAATGGGGTCATGAATATGCTGTAACGTCTGCTGTGCCCCCCTGTTTTGTCCTGGCGAATTCTCCCCACCCTCTACATGTCTCGTTTTGGTTCTCAGAGCCTATGAAGCTTCAGCGGAAGGGTTTGTGTGGGAACATAGTCATGCGCAAGAGGTGTGCCAGGTGTGCCCAGGCACACCCTAATGTCTCAGGCAATAAGCACCGAATCGAGGGGGCCATTGGGTAAGGATCCGGAGAGGGATGCAGATGCAGCGGGAATGGTCTTCCAGCAGCTCCGCCGCTGAAGAACCACTGCCTCTGAGGCAGCACGTTGCTCCTGGCAGCAAGAGCGAAAAGGAATTGTTCTGCCAGGAGCCGCTCTTCAAAGAGGCCAGGAGCAGGGACCCCGAAGGCTAATATCACCTCGCTCCGGTCAGTAACACCACAAAGTGCCACCAATGCTGGAGCATCTCCTCAGGTTGTCACACAGAGGAGGGCCAGGATCTCTTCTTGATCCTCCCAGAGTGCAGGACACGGAATAATGGGCTCCAGTGAGAGGAAGCCAGATTCCAGCTGGACATCAGGAAAAATTTCCTGACTGTTAGAGCAGTACGACAATGGAACCAATTACCTAGGGAGGTCGTGGGCTCTCCCACACTAGAGGCCTTCAAGAGGCAGCTGGACAGCCATCTGTCAAGTATGCTCTAAGGTAAATTCCTGCAATGGGCAGGGGGTTGGACTTGATGGCCTTGTAGGCCCCTTCCAACTCTACTATTCTGTGATTTCCTATCCCCCCCACACGCAATGGCCCTACCATGGTCAGGCAAGCTGAATGCGGAGTAGGGCATCAATGTCTGCAGTGTTCAATAAATAAATGAATACAAATAATGTCCTTTATGACTGAGTACCCAATAAACGTTTGCCTTTAAAAAAAAACTGTGAATACACCCCAATGAAATGTGTTGTGCTCACCTATGTGTGGGAAGCAGGAAGTGGCAGAAGGGTTCCCTCTTGCTCAGCACATCTGCCTGAAATCATGTGTTCACTAAAAGGATGGATGCTAAAAAGAGAGATCAACTCTGGTGCTTGATAAACGTGTTAAACACTATTTTATTCTTTAAATCCAAGGACGATACGTCCTAAACGTTGAGCAGAGCATTTTTGGATTTAAAGAATAAAATAGTTTTTAACACGTTTATCAAGCACCAGAGTTGATCTCTCTTTTTAGCATCCACGCTTATCGGTGTGTTTTTCCCCCCTACATTGGCATACCTTCACTAAAAGGAGCCTTGGTTCCAGAGTTAAACAATAAACTTACAATCTAAGGCTGCAATCCTATAAACAATTATCGGGAAAGAAGTGCCATTAAAGGGTAAAATCTAACAAAAGTCCTACTTAGAATAGACCCATTAAAAGGAATGGGACTTGAGTTAGTCATGACTAATTTAAGTCATGTTCATTTCAATGGGTCTACTCTTAAGTCAGCCTTACGTTTGTTTTTACTCAAAATTTGACTTCTGAGTAGACATGCATAGCTTTGCGCTATAACTCACATGTCAGGACTATGGCAGCTAGTTCCACTGTTTAGTCTTGCAAAGTTGGTCATGCAAAGTGTTACCCCGTAAAATAAAATGATAGCTTGCCTATCTACACATAGTATTGTTAATAGTTTGTGGTATATTGAGACCCTTTTAAGAAGAAAAAACCCTTTTATGAAAACTTTCTTGCCTGGTTACCTGGAGGGTGATATTTACTCGCCATAGATGACCAGGCAAGTGACTGTTTAGAAGCCTGTACTCTACATAGAATCATAGAATAGCAGAGTTGGAAGGGGCCTACAAGGCCATCGAGTCCAACCCCCTGCTCAATGCAGGAATCCACCCTAAAGCATCCCTGACAGATGGTTGTCCATTCATCATCCTTTTGCGTGCTGTAAATCGGGGTGATTAAAATATACCAGAAGAGTGGGTGTTTCATTGTATTTTTAGGAGTGGATTGAGAGTTGCAAAATTATTTAATGCTCTGGGTTTTTTGAAGAAAAGGATGTGATTTTGAGTCTTCTGTGTTCGCACTGTGTGTTGTTCAGCAGGAACTCATGGGGAAGGTGGGGAAATGTTTTTGCCTCTTTCCAGGGGCCGGTGAACCCCAAGGAGACAGCAGCACCTTTGCGTATGGTTGAGCAGACTCCAACCCAGTTGGGCCAAGAGACCATGTTCTGGCAAGTCCTGCAGGAGGAGGACGGTGGGAGCGTGCCGCCTTTCGGTAAGCGTCTCTTCCGCTGAGGTCCAGTAAGCATCAGTAGATCTAGCAGCCATTCTATGAATTCAGAAGAGTGGATAGGAAGGTAGGCAGGAAAAACGATCCTCTTTTGAACTCTATATTAGGGATTGGAAATTTCTTCCCTATGGCTCTAATCTGCCCAATCTGGGCCCTCCTATTCTCCTATTCCAGTGGTCACCGACTATGAATGAATGAATGAATACCTTTATTGAATAAGTCTTCTGACCATTTCAAAAAATCACATAATCATTAAAAACAAACAGACATTACTTAAAATTTGTGATTTAAAATTTTTTAAAAATATGCAGTTCGTATATGATATATTATATATGACTAACAGTTAATAAGACCCCTCGTATATTACAACATTTGATAAAAACTTATTAATTGATCCATTTTTTTCTAATTCTTTTTTCCTTATGCTGGCTGCTTTAAGAGCGAAGAGAGCAACCCTCTGGGTCACAAAATAGGTAGAACCACGTAAGAGAAAGGAACATTTATCCTTGGCTGTCCAGTCTCTCATGCGTATTAAAAACATAGATAGATAATGTTCTCTACATTTTGAATATAAACAACATTCAAGTAAATAGTGGGCTAAATCTTCTATTTCAGGGTTGCCACATATACATAGTCTATCTTTCGATGGAATACCTTGGAATCTACCCTGTAACATCATTGTGTCCATCAGCTCAAATCGAAGCCGGGTAAAGGCTACTCGATGGACCCGTTTCATATCAAAGAACAAATATTTTTCTTCTTTAAAGTGGAATTTTGTTCTGGCTAGCCATTTCATGGCCCTTGATTTTGACATTGCAGCTATATCAGTCTGACTTCTAATGTCTGAAATCCTAAGTTTAACGGCATTTCTTATGTTGGTATTCGAAATGCTAATTGCCTGCAAACTGAAGCCATAACTGGTCACCAACTAGCCCAGACCTGAGTCTCATGTCGGACTCCCAACCTGCAACATGGGACTCACTTCCACAATTTTACAATTGCCCAACATGGTAGCAACCGTTTCGCCGCAACCCATCTGGCCTGATTATGTGACCCACTTTGGGGTGATGCCGCACTGGTTGAAGACCACTATCCTCGGCCAGGCTCCCACCCCTTGCGTGGTACGATTTTAATTCCCATCAGAGAAGGGTTTAAGCTGCTCTGTCCAGTGCACTCGGCATGAAGATTAAAATCGATCCCTTTCTGCTCTTCAGATCATCTGGGCTTGGTTTTCTCTCTCATAATATTAGAACCCAATGTGGGGGTCATTGTGCCATGACACAGGCTCTTTACAATAGGCCTGTCCGCAGACACTCCCTGCTCAAGCTAAGCGCCACCACTTCATGAGCCTGAGGTGAGGGACAAACACCACCTTTCTACAAACTATGCGGAGAAAGGGGTTGAAGAGGAATAATTTCAGGAATAAAATAATGCACTGTGAATTATATGTGCTGATGGTGAATTAATGTCAGAACGGGTGTTATATGTATATAACTGCAGATGATAAATACCAAGGAGACACATGGGATTTTTGTGGTAGTAAAACAAACTGACTCCAGCAAAGGAGATCGTTACCTTGTCGGGGTGCTGGAGCTTGAGCACCTCAAAGATGCCATGAGCTAAACCGTGAAGGGACACCCAAGACGGGAAGGTCATGGTAGAGAGGTCAGACTAAATACAATCCCTGGGGAAGGTAATGGCAACCCACCCCAGTATTCTTGCCATGAAAACTAAATGGATCAGTACAACAAGAGATATGTCGGTATACCATCGGAAGATGGGACCCCCAGGGAAAGTGGAAGGCAAAAGGAAGAGGGGCCGACCAAGGGCAAGATGGATGGATGATATTCTGGAGGTGACAGACTTGACCTTGGGGGAGCTAGGGGTGGCGACGGCCGACAGAAAGCTCTGGCGTGGGCTGGTCCATGAAGTCACGAAGAGTCGGAAGCGACTGAACGAATAAACAACAACAAAACAAACTGAATAAAAATTTATTTCAGAGTTCACAAACTTTGTTTCATAATAACACTTTTCAGACCCTTGTTAAAACCTCTCATCCAATCCTTTCTCTCTTCTCATACACACTTTCCTTTCTCTCACACCTTCACTCTTGAACTTCTTTTATTATCAGGATTGTTTAATATACACCAACTGACTATCTGCACACTACACTCTTTACCCTGATCCTCTAATTCTCCCTCGAACCAAAGTACTTAAAAACACCCCCTTATCACCTCAGTCATTCCCTTATATATCCTCCTCCCCCCTCCTTATTCAATCTCCACCCACTCAGGTCAACATTCTAAACACAATAGACTTACAAATCTTAGACATACATTAGGGAACTGACTTGTGGGGTGGAACGCCACAGTCATCCCATGGAATTGATTGGTGGGAGATTCAGGACAGTTAAAAGGAAGGACTTCTTCCCACAGCACAGAGTTAAACGATGGAATTCACTACCACAAGATGTAGCGATGGCCACCAATTCGGGTGGCTTTAAAAGGGGGTTGGATAAATTCCAGGGGGAGAAGGCTATCAGTGGCTACTAGTCATGATGGCTATGGGCTACCTCCAGGATCAGAGGCACTAAGCCTATATGCACCAGTTGCTGGGGAACATGGGTGGGAGAGTGCTGTTGCACTCATGCCGTACTTGTGGATTACTGGTCAACCGCTGGACTAGATGGACCCTTGGTCTGATCCAGCTTGGCTCTTTTTATGTTCTGATGTTCTTATTGAACCCACTGTGCCCAGGAGCAGAACCTTCCTTAACTTGGCACAGAAGTTTGATTGTAATATTTCAGTCCAGAGTACATACAACCTTAGACAGAAACAGTGGGGAGAGATAATAATGAGATAGGAGAGAAAGATGCTTGCAGCAGTGACATCCCAATTCAGCCAGAAAGGGACATAAGGCAGAAGAACAAGCCAACAGGAAGGAAGTTGCAGGAGTCTAGAATGGAGTCACCAGAGCATCGACAAAATTCCTCTCTCTGTCTCTGCAGGTGACGGGAAGAGAGGTCAGCTGAACATGGAGAATTCTCACTATGGCAGATATGAACCAGAAGAAATGCCGAAGATAATTCCACAGATAAGCCAAGCGAATGTTCCATCGACAGCTGAGATGCATGAAGAAAGACGTGAGTCCATGAGGGGGCAGAAAGAGGAGCCTCTGAAAGCTCAAAAGGACTCTAGTGGGCGTGCAGAAGGTTTTGGAGCTGCCTGTAGTGAAACCAACATAGTGCAGGGAAGGCAAGGAACACCCTTGTTCTCCAAGTATGGTAGAAGGTACCACAACAAGTCAGGACTTGTTCTGGAACATGTCAGGGAGAACCAGAATGAATGTCCCATATTGTTGGAGAACTTCCAGCAGAAATCCAACCTCGATCCGCATCAACTAAGACATACAAGGAAGAAATCACACAGGTTCTCAGAGACTGAAGAAGGCTTCCATCGGAAAACTAACCTGCTTAGATGTCAGAGCAACCATGCAGGAGAGAAACTTTACGATTGCCCTAAATGTGGGCAAAGCTTCATACGGAGGACACAGCTGATGAAACATCAGAGGATTCACACTGGAGAGAAACTTCATCTGTGTCTTGAGTGCGGGAGGAACTTCTCTCAGAAATCAAATTTGTTGAGGCATCAGAGGATTCACACTGGAGAGAAACCGTTTGAATGTCGTGAGTGTGGGACAAGCTTCTCTCAGAAATCCGATTTGTTGAGGCATCAGAGGATTCACACTGGAGAGAAACCATACGAGTGTCGTGAGTGTGAGAAAAGCTTCAAGCGGAGATCACATTTGATGAAACATCTGAGAATTCATACTGGTCAGAACCCAGGCCACAAGAAATCCCTCTCAGAAGGGTTGATTGTTCAGGCAACTCACAGAGGAGACAGGAATCTTGTGAATACCCTTGGTGTGGGAGAAACATTGGCCGCTAAGGTTCATTGATTAGAGGTGAGAACCAGTGTAGCAGTTTAACAGGGTCCAGTGTCATCTCCGCCAAGAAAGTCTTCAGTTCCAGAGTTCACCTTGTAAGGAACAGATAGACTGCTTAAGGTGCCATTACCCGGAAGTCATTGTCCTCAAACACCCAGGCGTGTCTCTATGAGTAAACATGAATAAAAGGGTCTGTAAAATATTTTGGATTAGCGTTCTACTTGTGGCTTTCGTCCCTGTTACTAAAAGCACCTAACATATGAGTCTGTCTTATACAAACTCAAGTCATTGGTACTGTCTGTACAGGTCAGAGATTCTTCTTTTAATAAACTAGAGATGTTGTGGGTCCAGTCTGAGATCTTTGACATGCAAACCATGACTGGGTTCTCATGTCACGCGGCAGCACAGTGTGGCTTATTTAAGTCACAGCACCCATGGGCACCATCCTGAATATTCAACCTCTGGCCGTGGGTTGTCATATTGTGCAAACCCAGCCAGTGGAGGTTAAATAACCCATGGCCTGTTGTAAGGTTCTTTAACCCTCGCATAACCCCCACCAACCAGGTTAAGCATGACCTGACAGCAAATATTTGGGATGGTGATCTATGGCGTGTCATGCGAACAGCCCCCCATGTATTCTTGTATAGATATCTGGTCTCCTCATGTTAAAAAAACCCATACCTTCATAAACATAAAAAAGTCTATACAAGAAGGGAATTCTATGAATGGGTATTTTGTGATGGTGTTGATACACCTTTTGCTAAACTAGCGGTCCATGGCTCTTTGCAAAGTCTGATTCTCAGCCTTGAAGTATGAATGCGATGAGTTGTCTTCTACGTCCACATCCTCCTCAGCACATCACGATGCCATTGGTGACGGGTGAAATGAAATGGGAGAGATGATACCTTCAGTGCCATGCGTAACTCCTTGCTGCGACAAGCCGTAATAGAATAAATTATGAAAACAAGCTATAAAGTGTTGCCTGATTTGCATGATGGGTAGAAGTTATGTGGAGACAACATGAATCAGAGCGAAGAGAGAGTGCAGAAATCCAGAAGAAGATGGACAAAATTCCTCTTGTCTCTTCAGATGGTGCGGACAGAAGTGAGATTTAGCTGGAGAATGCCCAGCAAGGAGAGCTAGAGAATTGGCTTCGAGATTGGCCTAGAAAATTGCCCTGGAGGAGGCAACCCTCGAGTCCAACCCCCTGCTCAATGCAGGAATCCACCTTAAAGCATCCCCGACAGATGGTTGTCCAGCTGCCTCTTGAAGGTCTCTAGTGTGGGAAAACCCACAACCTCCCTAGGTAACAGGTTCCATTGTCGTATTGCTCTAACTGTCAGGGAATTTTTCCTGATGTCCAGTTGGAATCTGGCTTCCTGTAACTTGAGCCTATTATTCAGTTTTCTGCACTCTGGGAGGATTGAGAAGAGGTCCTGGCCCTCCTCTGTGGGACAACCTTTCCAGTATTTGAAGAGTGCTATCATGTCCCCCCTCAACCTTCTCTTCTCCAGGCTCAACATGCCCAGTTCTTTCAGTCTCTCTTCATAGGGTTTTGTTTCCAGACCCCTGATCATCCTCGTTGCCCAGTGAAACTTTGCTGTGACTGCTGAACCTCAAGGGCAGAGATGGAGGTCCAAAGGGCAGCAGGGGAACAAGGTGATTGCTAGGCAAAATAAATGTAGTGAACTCGCAGATGATCTTGCAACTGTAATTAGTCTAACCTCCACAGTGGCCTGGTTCATACAACACGCTAAACCATGCTGCTTAACCACAAAATGGTTAACAGATTGCATTGACCTTAATGCATTCCATTAATCATTTTGTGGTTAAGCATAGAATCATAGAATCATAGAATAGCAGAGCTGGAAGGGGCCTACAAGGCCTTCGAGTCCAACCCCCTGCTCAATGAAGGAATCCACCCTAAAGCATCCCTGACAGATGGCCACCCTAAAGCATCCCTGACAGCATGGTTTAGCATGGTTTAGCATGTTGTCTGAACCAGGCCACTATCCATAAGGGGGAAAACGCCCTTGTCCTCTAGGTACGGTAGAAGGTTCTTCTACAGAACTGCATCTCTTATGAAACATATTGGAGAGGGGCAGATAGTGGTGGGGAAACATCCAGCAAGAAATTAGATCTTGATAAACGTAAGAGAATTCCAGAAGGGAAACGTTACAAATGACCTGAGTGTGCATCAGAGGACATTTGATAAGATACCAGAACGTGTGTATGGTAGGGCTGTAACATATAGATGAGGAGCACAGAGGGTGTAATCCGTCTCCTGACTTGTGCTGTTGACTCAGTTGGGAGCTGGCTTTGTTCCCTCCACGCTTTTTTCAATTGGGAAAGGGGAGTTGGAACGAAACCCTGAGAAGGCTTTACCTAGGGTGACCATATGAAAAGGAGGACAAGGCTCCTGTATCTTTAACAGTTGCATAGAAAAGGAAATTTCAGCAGGTGTCATTTGTATATAGGGGGAACCTGGTGAAATTTCCTCTTCATCACAGCAGTTAAAGCTGCAGGAGCCCTGCCCTCTTTTAAATCTGGTCACTCTAATATAGCTCCTGCACTTTAACTGTTGTGATGAAGAGGGAATTTCACCAGGTTCTCCATATATACAAATGACACCTGCTGAAATTCCCTTTTCTATGCAACTGTTAAAAGGTACAGGAGCCCTGTCCTCCTTTTCATATGGTCACCCTATGGAACCTTGACAGCCTGTCCTTATAGAACCCCTTTGCCTGTCCCACATGGGGTGCAGTGTGGAAGAATCTAGACAAAATGTGCTTTGATAAACCCAAGAAAATCCTTTTAAGAGAAACAACACATGCTCTTGAGGTGCGATGAAAGCTTGCATCAGAAAGATGACTTGATTGGACATCTGAATAGCGACATGTTTTCAAGTCCCAAGGATGGGGAAAACGTCAGATGTGTACTTCAGAGAAACACCAGAGCATTCATTCAGGAAGGAAACTGCATGAAAGTTCTATATCCATGTGGGGGTGGGGGTGGGACACACTTCTGTCATAGAAAATAATTCATCAGGCGTCAAGAATGCAAACTGGAAAGGAACATGAGGGCTAAACGTCAGTCGTAGAGCTGATTTAACAAGACATGAGAGAATTCACACAGGGGAGAAACCATAATAATGCTCTCAGTGTAGGAACCGGTTCAAACCAGCTGGTGCAAAACAGGGTTTTATCCTGGTTTTATCCTGGTTGTGCTTTTTAGATTGTATTTTGTATTTGTGTTATTAGCTTGCTGGATGTTTTATTATGTTCCTAATGGTTTTAATTTTTGTGAACCGCCCAGAGAGCTTTGTCTGTTGGGCGGTATAAAAATGCAATAAATAAATAAATAAATAAAACCAAAAGTATGTTCGATTAGTCACCAGGGAATCCATTTGGGAGAAAAACCATTCCAGTACTGTGAATGCGGAAGAAACATCTCTCAAAGAAGTTTGTTGGTTGGACGCAAAATAACTCTTCAGTCGTTCATAGGTTCTCTTTCGTTTGAGGATGGGAAGACTCTAGAACACTGAAAGGAACTGGGTGTCTTCATGATCTGGAACATGTTTGCCTAAAGGGCCACTTTAAAAGCGAGTCAAGTATCTAAATTCCTGTCTCCTAAAGTGACCTAACAGGAGCAACACATTCGGTTGCCGCTGAAAAACTGGAACGAGAAGACAAGCCTCAGACTGCTTCTCAGCAACGAACATTTATTGTGACCTAAGAAAAACAATAAAGAATACGCATAACTATTGTTGAATGAACAAGTCTATTTTTTAGTATCTGACTTTCTCATGCTCTAATACAGCCTTCCTGAACCTGGGGCGCTCCAGATGTGTTGGATTACAACTCCCAGAATGCCCCAGCCAGCTCTGCTGGCTGGGGCATTCTGGGAGTTGTAGTCCAACACATCTGGAGCGCCCCAGGTTCAGGAAGGCTGCAACAGGAAACAAGAATAAAAACAATTCCAGCTGAACGCATTCAGTCTTAATCATAACAGTAAACCCCTCTTTGTTAGGAATAATGAGATGTTGATTGAAATGAGGAGCATAATCCATTCCAAAGGGAAACCATATCAATGCTTTTCCTGTGGAAAGGATCTGTCAAGTATGCTATAGGGTGGATTCCTGCATTGAGCAGGGGGTTGGACTCGACGGCCTTTTAGGCCCCTTCCAACTCTACTATTCTATGATGCTCTAAAAATGAAACTTTAACACGACACCAGAAAATTGATACTGGAGAGAAACCATACAGATGCTTTCAGTGTGGGAAATGCTTCAGCCAAATAGTACATTTGAAAGAGCATGAGAGAATCCATACTGGACTGAAAACATACACATGTTTGCGTCCAGTTCTGGGCTCCGCAATTCAAGAAGGATGCAGACAAGCTGGAGCGTGTTCAGAGGAGGGCAACCAGGATGGTCAGGGGTCTGGAAACAAAGCCCTATGAAGAGAGACTGAAAGAACTGGGCATGTTTAGCCTGGAGAAGAGAAGATTGAGTTTTAATTTTTGTGAACCGCCCAGAGAGCTTCGCCTATTGGGCGGTATAAAAATGTAATAAATAATAAATAAATAAATTGAGGGGAGACATAATAGCACTCTTCAAATACTTAAAAGGTTGTCCCACAGAGGAGGGCCAGGATCACTTCTCGATCCTCCCAGAGTGCAGGACACGGAATAACGGGCTCAAGTTAAAGGAAGCCAGATTCCAGCTGGACATCAGGAAAAACTTCCTGACTGTTAGAGCAGTACGACAATGGAATCAGTTACCTAGGGAGGTTGTGGGCTCTCCCACACTAGAGGCATTCAAGAGGCAGCTGGACAAGCATCTGTCAGGGATGCTTTAGGGTGGATTCCTACATTGAGCAGGGGGTTGGACTCGATAGCCTTGTAGGCCCCTTCCAACTCTGCTATTCTATGATTCTATGTTCTCACTGTAGGAAGCATTTCAGACAAATAGCACATTTGAAGGAGCATGTGAAAATGCATACTGGTGAGAAATCGTACCAATGTTCTCAGTGTGGGAAAAGCTTCATTCTGAGAGGAAGCCTGATGAGACGTCAGAGAATTCATGCAGGAGAAAAAAAACCACGAAGTTCCGGAGTGTGGGAAATGCAATTATCATTTGATGTCTCATCAAAAAATACATGCCAGGGAGCAATCGCTTAAATGCCCAGTGTGGAGACATTTCTCTTGGGACAGAAATGTTGTTCAGACAACAGAGATCTGATAGAGGACACAGATCTCATGAAAGGCCCAAGAGGGAGAAGTTTCAGGCAGATTTAACCGAGTTGTTGGGGGAACAAACTGGAGGAGTGTTGTAGCCTCTGTGTCCTTCACACTGCAAGCATCTGGCTGTCTTCTGTTGGAAACAGGATAGTGCTGACCAGGGCTGGTTACAGGGCGCATACAATTCCCCTGTTAAAAGAGTTCCTCTGGCTTCCAGTCTGTTTCCAGGCACAATTTAAAGTGCTGGTTATAACCTATAAAACCCTATATGGCTCGGGTCCAGGTTATCTGAAAAACTGTATTCTCCCTTAGAAGCCTGCTCGTGCTTGGAGATGTTCAGGAAAGCCCTTCTCTCAGTCCCACCACCATCACAGGCACGTCTGGTGGAAACGTGGGGAGAGGGCCTTTTCGGTGGCTGCCCCGGGGCTCTGGAACTCCCTTCCCAGGGAAGCTAGACTGGTTCCCTCCTTGGTGTGCTTCCAGAGGCAGGCTAAAACTTTTTTGTTCCAGCAAACCTTTGGGGAGTAATCTGGTCCTCTGCTTATGAGTTATTTATGCGTTGGGTTTTCTAAAATTGTTATTTGTATTTTAAATGTTTTTAAATGTCTTGAATGTTTTAATATTGTAGCATGTTTAATTATGTTTTTAATTTTTGTATATCGCTGTTTTAATTGTACATGTTTTAATTTGTAAAGCTGCCTTGAGTCCCAGTATTGGGAAAAGGAAAGGAAAGGAACCTCTTGTGCAAGCACTTGAGTCATTACTGACTCTTGGAGGGATGCCAGCTTTCACTGACGTCTTCTTGGCAGGCCTTATAGCGGGGTGGTTTGCCGTTGCCTTCCCCGGCCATTATTACCTTTCCCCCATCATTTTACCGACCTCGGGAGGATGGAAGGCTGAGTTGACCCGAGCCGGCTGCCTGAAACCAGCTTCCGCTGGGATCGAACTCAGGCCATGGGGAGAGTTTCAGCTGCAGAAACTGCTGCTTTACCACTCTGCGCCACATGAGGCTTCATTGGGAAAAGGCGGGGTATAATAATAGCCACATATCATCGACAAATTGAACGCCACAAACAGTACCTTTCGTATCATATTGTGTCAAAGGCACTTTTCTGTGGAGTTGGTTTGTACATTTGTCTGTGAGTCATCGAACAGAAAGCAACAAAGCAAAAAGAAAATAAGGGGGCAGTGCACATGTGAATTCATCCCAAGAAATGTAAGCTAGGCAGGATTATTATTATTATTATTTATTTATTTATTTATTTATATAGCACCATCAATGCTACTGCTTTATAATGGTGTTGACAACTGTTGGGGCCAATGACACATTCCATATACCTTTTTCAAACCACTTTCAAAGTGTTATATCTTGCTTGGTTATCTGGCCCTAGTTTTACAGCTGCAAGAAAGGCCAATGCTATTTTGGGCTGCATTAATAGAAGTATAGCTTCGAAATCATGTGAGGTCCTGGTTCCTCTCTATTCGGCCCTGGTTTGTCCTCATCTAGAGTATTGCGTCCAGTTCTGGGCTCCACAATTCAAGAAGGACGCAGACAAGCTGGAGCGTGTTCAGAGGAGGGCAACCAGGATGATCAGGGGTCTGGAAACAAAGCCCTATGAAGAGAGACTGAAAGAACTGGGCATGTTTAGCCTGGAGAAGAGAAGATTGAAGGGAGACATGATAGCACTCCCCAAATACTTAAAAGGTTGTCACACAGAGGAGGGCCAGGATCTCTTCTCGATCCTCCCAGAGTGCAGGACACGGAATAACAGGCTCAAGTTAAAGGAAGCCAGATTCCAGCTGGACATCAGGAAAAACTTCCTGACTGTTAGAGCAGTACGACAATGGAATCAGTTACCTAGGGAGGTTGCGGGCTCTCCCACACTAGAGGCCTTCAAGAGGCAGCTGGACAAGCATCTGTCGGGGATGCTTTAGGGTGGATTCCTGCATTGAGCAGGGGTTTGGACTCGATAGCCTTGTAGGCCCCTTCCAACTCTGCTATTCTATGATTCTATGTTGTTCCCTGACTACTGGGATGAAGAAGTTGGGTTTTCTTAATTGTTGACTGTTTGCTTGTTTTGGCCATCCTTGTGTTTCAGTTCTATTGTGAGGCTTACTGCATTTTTGGTTGAGGTGAAAAGTTCTCCAACATGCCCAGAATTGTTCTCTCCCCACCTTGTAATTACAGAATCTCTCTCTTTCACTCTCTCTTTCTCTCTCTCTGTCTCTCTCTCTCTCTTTCTTTCTCTTTCTCTTTCTACAAGTCAAATTGTCTTCTGAATCTCATCGCAAAAGTGTCGCTTGCAAATTCAAAGATGCCGTATAAACCCTACAAAAGGTGCCAGTCAGGTCAAGAACATTTATTTGTTTATTTATATAAAAAAAAATATCTTAGGCTTTTTTCCTTACTTTTCCAAAACTGCTCAAAGCCACGTAGAAAAAGTGCAAAAAACCCCAGCAGAGTTTAAAAATTTAAGTGAAAAGAAAAGCCAGAATTAAAACACATGCCCACACACTCACGCCCACGGCCATACAATAATATTAGTCAATTACCAAAACAGGATATGAGAAGAAGGAATAGATCTAAGAAAGAGAACAGCTGGGCAGCAAACTTAACAAATGTTTTCAGATGAATAGCGGAGTGTGGGATTGCAATCTTTATGAATAAAAAGATATGTATCAGCTGGCAAAAAGTATACAGTCAGGGTCTGGATAGTGTTGGCTCCAGTGGGTGGGGATTACGGCTAGAGCCCCCTCTAATAATACACAATCTAATTGTAATCCTTAGAACAACCCTGCAGTGAATTTATTATTACCCCCTATTCTATCCCACTCCTAATTTCTGTTGCCATTTCTCACTTTGTTTGAACATACAAAGGCACCTACTACCTCTTAATGGGAGATGGTGGGAACTGAACCCAGGAGTCTTCTGCACAGAGAACACCGTGCAGAGGAGCTAGGGGTCCTCCCGGAAGGGGAAATGGAAAATCCTCCGCTTACATGATCCACCTTTTCTAGGTGAAGGGGGTCCCACTGAGTGTGTTTCATCTGAGGATCTCCAAAATCCTGAAACCAGCAATAGGATTAGCCCTTGGGCTATGGCTTTGAATGCCACTGATGCGCATGAACAGAACATGAGCATTGTATGGGCTTACACAAAGGTTGTATCCATTAGCAAACACAATACACTGGTCTTCCTCAATCTGGTGCCCCCCAGATGCTTTGGACTACGACTTCTAGAATTCCTGACCCTTGTCCATACTGGCTAGAGCTGCTGGGAGTTGTAATCCAAAACATCTGGAGGGCACCAGGTTCGGGAAGGTTGAAATACACACAGGGCAGCATCTCATTTAGAAAGAGGGAAGCACGAAGTAATAACTCTCAGAGTAGCAATAACGCCTTTTCTGCCATGTGGGTTTTCTCGTGTCTATTCAGTATGGCTCTCTGTGTGAAGCTTTCCCCGCACTCATGGCATTTGTATGGCTTCTCTCCTGTGTGGATTCTCTGATGTCTGAGCAGGACCTCTTTCTGATTGAAGCTCTTTCCGCACTCGTGGCATTCGTAAGGCTTCTCTCCCGTATGGATCTTCTGATGCCTCACCAACGAATCCCTCCGGCAGAAGTTTTTCCCACACTCGGGGCACTCGTACGGCTTCTTCCCCGTGTGGATTTTCTCGTGCCGAATCAAGCTCTCCCGCTGGCTGAAGCATTTCCCGCACTGGGAACACTCGTGCGGCTTCTCTCCCGTGTGCGTCCCTCTGTGTCTTACAAAGCCTTCTCTCCAGTTGAAGCTCTCCCCGCACTCGGAGCACTGATACACCTTGGGTCTCACATGGATTCTCTGGTGTTTAGCGAGGTAATTCTTTTTCTGGAAGCGTTTCCCACACACGAGGCATTCGTAAGGGGTCACGCCGGAATGAAGAAGCTGATTTGTAAGCAGCCCCGATTTGCAGCGGTACCATTTCCCACCCCTGGAGTGCAAAAACCTATTCACCCGCGTGTGCCTTGCGGGGTCCTTAGTGGCCGTGTGGCGACCTGCAATCTCAGTGCATGCCACCCACCCCTCCGCTGGCCTCTTCCTCTGTTGCCCCTCAGATTCATATCCTTGCTCGTGAATCTCCGCCACCAAAGATGCCTTCCCTTGGGATATTTCCAGCGACATGCTGTATATTTCCTCTGGCTCCCGACTTCCTCGCTGAGAATCCTCTTTCTTAATTTTAAGGGGTTCCTCATCACCTGCGGGCACAGAGAGAGAGAGAGAGAAAGAGAAAGAGAGAGAATCTAGACATATGCCCTGGAAAAAGGAGTAACAATGCAGTGATTTAAAATAGATTTGAAACAGCAGAGCTAAAAGACTTGGGGCATGTCTAAATAGGGTGATATCCCAGGGATCGTCCCTGTGCGTCCGCATGATGCACAGGGGATCCCAGGAGCAGGGAGGGATGATCCCTGCATTTCCCCGGGATATGGCCCTACACATTTTTCGTGGATTTTCCCGCGGTCCCGGAATGATCCCAAGACCGCGGGACGTGTGGGCAGCCATCCCGGTATAGTCCCGGCTCCTCACGAGTAAACATGAGGAACTAGGCACAGGGCACGGAGTTCTGCAAGCACTCCGTGCCCATCGGGGGCGGGGGAGCAGGTTCGGGGCTTTTTAAAAAAACAACAACACTAAGCTTTGCTGTTTCTTTAAAAAAAAATGGCGGGCACAACGTTCTCTTCCTCTTGGGACGTCGCACGCCATGTGTGGACTGATGGGGGCGATCTCGTGATCATAAAATCACGAGATCATCCCCCCTCACCCCCGTCATCTAGCCGTGCCCTAGGATGCTGAAATACTGAGAAAATAAAAAGGTCTTCACCTGGAGGAAGGAAGGGAGAATTATGTGTGCAGCTTTGCATGGGTCCCTGGCCTGGAGTAGACCCCTTTGTAACCACCTCCCTTCCTCATAAAGCCCTCCAACCCCATACCTGAGATGTCGTCCGGCAATGCTTCACCTTCCTCAGAGTCCTGGCTGAAAACCATTTCCCCTTGTTCCATTTGGGATATCGCCTCCGGTTTAGGAATCACAAATCCTCCTTAAGGGTAGGAGAGAAAGAAAGAAACAGGGAATTGGCCGGAAAGAGGCACTGGGGGCGAAGAATATGGACGGATTCCAACCTCATCCATTTCAAGCCCAGGATAATCTCCTTGTTTGATTTTAGGCCGGTGATTGGGGTTACGGTGAAACGGTCATAGAACTTTTAACAAGTGGGTCCTGCAACAATATGTTGCGGCGTAGAGTGTCCCTGTTGTGGGTTTCACCCAGCCAGCCATGCCCATTGCAAAGGTATTCTATTCCATTCTCCCCTTTCCCCAGCCTGAAGTGCCCTGCTGGATCAGACCGAGGGTCCATCTGGTCCAGCACTCTGTTCACACAGTGGCCAACCAGACACTGGTTGGCAGGGACCAACAAGCAGGACACGGTGCAACAGCACCCTCCCACCCATGTTCCCCAGCAACTGGTGACAATAGGCATGCTGCTTCTGATACTGGAGGGAGCACATAGCCATCAGGGTTAGTAGCCATTGATAGCCTTCTCCTCCAGGAATTTATCCAACCCCGTTTTAAAGCCATCCATATTGGTGGACATCACTACATCTTGTGGTAGTGAGTTCCATAGTTTAACCCTGTACTGTGCGAAGAAGGCCTTCCTTTTATTTGTCCTGGATCTCCCACCCATCACCTTCATGGGATGATCCCTTTGGGTTCTAGTATTTTGAAAGAGGGAGAAAAAAAGTCTCCCTATCCACATTTTCCGTACCGTGCATAATTTTGTGCACCTCTATCATGTCTCCCCTAAGCTTGTTTCTAGGTTGGGAGAGGTCAGCGGGGTCTTTCTGCCAATTCTGCTGGCCTTCCCCAATGCTTACAGTCGGATACCGCCCATGATACATAAATATAGCAAGGGGCAATCCTGTAGGATCTGCCCTTGATTCTCATAAGCCACAAAAGTCGGAGGCTTACGGTTATTCAGTGCAGAGCAAGAGATGGCTTCCTCTGCCATCTCTCACACTGCATTTCAGTTAGACGGGCTTTACTGTTGGTCTAGCCAAGGTGTCACGGAGGAGAAGGGAAGGAGGCCGGAAGGCAGCAGGACACAACGTAAGCCAGCCTCTCCCGTCCCCTTCTCCCCTTGCCCATGCAAATACCCCGTTTACCTTCCCTCCGAGGTCGATTTTTTGACCTTGGAGAGGCAGCTGACACGGGTCTTTCCATGCTGGCTGCGAGGGGGAAGGGCCGGGAGCTCAGATTCCTGGCTCCAAGGTCAGAGCGGTGTCTCTGACCTTGGATGCAGAAATCCGAAATAGCTTATGCTCCCCCACCCAGCTCCGGCTGCGTTCACACAACACAATAGTTCAATGGTGGGTTAATAGTCAACTCCATGG
This sequence comes from Elgaria multicarinata webbii, assembly GCF_023053635.1. Taxonomy (NCBI): domain Eukaryota; kingdom Metazoa; phylum Chordata; class Lepidosauria; order Squamata; family Anguidae; genus Elgaria; species Elgaria multicarinata. The sequence continues at coordinate 157,645,992 of NC_086173.1, forward strand.
TTGATCATCAAGGGGTGACTCTCCACACAACATGATTATAATCAACTGTGGTGTAGACAGTGACAAGCTTAGAAGATTCGTCAACTTGACAGTCTTTTAGCCTTTAAAAAAGCAATAAAGACTGATCTGTTCCAGCAGGCCGATCCAGTGGAATTTTAGAATGTTTTTAGGATGTTTTAATCATGTATACTATGTTTTTAATCAGTTTTTATGTATTTTATATACACTGTTGTTCCCCGCCTCAATCCAAGTGGAGAGGTGGGTGAGAAATAAATTATTATTATTATTATTATTATTATTATTATTATTATTATTATTATTATTATCAATTTTAATGACAACAGGGAGGGAAGGAACTACCACTAATTGTCAAAAGGCATGCTCCCTATACAGGAGAGCTCAAAAGGCTCCCATCGATAAATACGGTCCATTAACAAGTTCAAGATCCATCAGTATTTAGGAAATATATTGACAGTGGTTCAGATCAAATATGACAAACTTCTTCGGCTGTTTGTCATTCATATTATTTGGAAGGAAAGCCAGTTTCACTGAGGAAGGGAAATCTCTGCTAGGTCAAACGTATTTTTCCATGAATAAACCAACGACCTCACTTCATAGACTGGCTCTTCCTAAAGGCTCCGGAAAAAACAGACTTACCCAAAGGACGGATGTCCTCGGAGTTCTCCTGCATGACCTCCCAGTGCATCGTTCCTTGCGGGGGGTTTAACGCAGCCCACTCGGCATGGTCCAAAGGCACAGTCGTGTCATTCACATTCACACTCCTCTAGAATCATAGAATAGTAGAGTCGAAAGGGGCTTATAAGGCCATTGAGTCTGACCCCCTGTTCAATGCAGGAATCCACCTTAAAGCATCCCTGACAGACGGCTGTCCAGCTGCCTCTTGCATTTTTATACCGCCCAATTGCTGAAGCTCTCTGGGCGGTTCACACAACATGCAGTGGATTTAGGGTGACCATATTAAAAGGAGGACGGTTCCTCTACCTTTAAGGGTTTCATAGAAAAGGTAATTTCAGCAGGTGTCATTTGTACGTGTGCAGCACCTGGTGAAATGCCCTCTTTATCGCAACAGTTAAAGCTGCAGTAGCCTTGCCTTCTTTGTATCTGGTCATGCTAGGCAGGGCTCCTGCAACTTTAATTTCACCAGGTTCCCCATATATTCAAATGACACCTGCTGAAATTCCCTTTTCTATGCAACTGTTAAAGATACAGGAGCCCTGTCCTCCTTTTCATCGGGTCACCCAGCAAAAATATGTAACAATGTTGTTATTATTATTTTCTTACTCTATCACTGTCAAATCCAAATCTCTAATTTCTCTCTTAACATTTGCTACATAACAATGCAGTAAATAAATAAATGTTTACACAGAAAAAATGGCCTACAGCTCCCACAATGCCTCAAATAAATCTTTTAAATAAATATTTTCTATGCAACTGTTAAAGATACAGGAGCCCTGTCCTCCTTTTCATGTGGTCACCCTATGGTGGTCATCCTATGCTATGGTTGGGGGCCCACATAATTTTTTAAACCGCTTCTCCCCTGTATCCCATCACGATTATATAGGTCTAGTTCTCATCAAAGAGATGTATCTGGACTGTACCACTGGATACTACAGGTGGGAGCTGAGATACTGGAATACATTAAAAAAAAATCCCTGTACATAGAAAACTAGCATGTCAGGGGGAAAACTAGATTAGAATCTTTCTCTCCGATATGCTAGTTTTTTGTGTTCAGAGTGTTCTTCAAAATATCCAATATCCATTTTATATTATGGTTTTATACTGTTGTTTATACTTTGAATGTTTTTAATTTTTGTGAACCGCCCAGAGAGCTCCGGCTATTGGGCGGTATAGAAATGTAATAAATAAATAAATAAATAAATAAATAATAAACATGTGATTTCTCCTCTCCCTGCACCGAAAATGCTTTAGTCCAGATATGTTACCTAGAGCTGATGATCTCAGTGACCTTGAGTGCCTCTAGTTGAGGAAGAAAAGTGGGATAAATGGTTTCAGAGCAGGTTATTTGAGGGACTGGTTGCACCCATATAAATCTGCCGGGGTCTTAAGATTGATCTCTGAGGTCTTGCTCGCGGGTCCATGATCAAGATCCATCCAACTGGCGGGCACTAGAGATAGGGCCTTTTCCGTGGTGGCCCCAAATCTTTTATGTTTTAAACAGATTGCAGAGTTGTGTGTCATACCTTCCCTGAACAGCCTCCATCAGAACCTCACGTACCTCAGTAAGCCCAGCTTCAGCCATTTCTTCAGGAGGAGGTACCAAACTGGGATGACTGGGAGACATAACCCCATTAGCTGTGAAAGAGGGAGGAGGAGATTTTAGAAGAAGGATGAATTATCTATATTCCTCCGCTAAACTAATCCCCCATCCCATAAATGCAAAATATTACTCTAATATCCAGAAATATCTCTCTTCCTGCAAAATCATCCTCTTCTCTCTACTGTCTGGACCAGGAAAGGGAGGCAATAAATGGTTAATTCTTTCTCTCATATTATGATCACTTCACCATCCTCCAAGGAATTCAGGGTGGTGTAAGTGGACCATCCCCCCTTTTTTCTTCAGGACAGCCCTATGAGGTATTATTATTATTATATTTATTTGTATCCTGCCTTTTGCCCAATGCTGGGCCTCAAGGAGGCATTACAAAGTTTAAAATATGCATTGGGGTGGGGGGGAACAAAACCATAAACATTTAAAATACACAACAAAATTATAAGACATTAACATAGATGGAGGGGCAGACTATTCTCCAAAGGCCTGCTGGAACAAAAAAGTTTTAGCCTGCTTCCAAAAGCCCATCAAGGAGGGAGCCAGCCTAGCTTCCCCGGGAAGAGAGTTCCAGAGCACCGGAGCAGCCACCGAGAAGGCCCTCTCCCATGTTCCCACCAAGCGTGCCTGTGAAGAAGATGGGACTGAAAGAAGGGCTTCTCTAGAAGATCACAAAGCACGGGCAGGCTCATAAGGGAGAATACGGTCTTTCAGGTAACCTGGATGACTGGCCCAAAGCCATACAGCTTTTTAGCTGCACTGAGATTTGAACCTGGTCTTCCCCAGTCCAAGCCCATCACTCTAGCCCAGGGGTGGGAAACCTTGGGCCCAAGGGCCAAATCCGGCCCTCCTGGCAGTGTAGGCTGGTGGCTCTGATGTCAGTGGGGCGGTGAATCCGCTCTGGTTTTCAGTCAGAACTCTAAAGGAGCTATCCAAGGTATACAGCTCTTTGGCAGGGATCCTACCCCAGGCCTGCAGTACATGTTGGTACCCTAAGAGTTCATTAACATGGGTTTCATTAATTTAATGGGTTTCATAATGAACCCATTAACATGGGTTCATTAACATGAGCTCCTAACCAAGGCCTGCAGCAGGTGTTGATACTGTAAGAAGTTCATTAACATGGGTTTTATACAGCTCTTTGGCAAGGCTCCTAACCTCGGCCTGCAGCAGGTGTTGATACTGTAAGAAGTTCATTAACATGGGTTTTATACAGCTCTTTGGCAAGGCTCCTAACCCAGGCCTGCAACAGATGTTGACACTGTAAGAAGTTCATTAACATGGGTTTTATACAGCTCTTTGGCAGGGCTCCTAACCCAGGCCTGCTGTACATGTTGGTACCCTAAGAGTTCATTAACATGGGTTTTATACAGCTCTTTGGCAAAGATCCTAACTCAGGCCTGCAACAGGTGTTGACACTGTAAGAAGTTCATTAACATGGGTTTTATACAGCTCTTTGGCAGGGCTCCTAACCCAGGCCTGCCGTACATGTTGGTACCCTAAGAGTTCATTAACATGGGTTTTATATAGATCCTTAGCAGGGCTCCTAACCAAGGCCTGCAGCAGGTGTTGATACTGTAAGAAGTTCATTAACATGGGTTTTATACAGCTCCTTGGCAAGGATCCTAATATAGGCCTGCAGCAAGTGTTGATACTCTTAGAAGTCCATTAACACATATTATGTACAGCTCCTTAGGCCTACAGCAGGTGTTAGTAACATAACAGGTTTTGTCAGGAAAAGGTTAGAATGTTGCAGAGGATTCTGGGAAGCACACACTCTGTACAGAATGCCACCCCAGCCTATGAGGCCTCACCACTTCCTCACATGAGTTGAGAGCAACCCTTGCCATAGCTCTGCATACAGCAGGGTAAGATTGGCAGTCAAGGGGAAAGCTTGTTAGCCATTACTGGTCTTCTAATTGAGCAACCCCTGATAAGCTTCTGAGGAATCCCAGGAGTTCCTGAAGAACAGAACGCTAGGCCGACGAATCCTCACCGAGTAAACAGAGATCCTCGTCTGCTTCCTCCTTGGCCTCTGTGTAGTTTTGTCTCTGAGGCGACCCCTCTGCTTCTGAAGGACTCAGGGACACTTCCTCCAGCGGCACCTGAAAAGAGCAATGAAAATCCTACTCAGAAGAAAGAGAGGCAGAAGACAGAGACAGGGCATCAGGGGGGCTTTAGGGCTGGGGTAGAAAACATGGAGCCCATCAGCCACATGCAGCCCCCCCCATTCCCTCCGCCCCCCCAGTGTGGCCCCGATATGGTGGTAGCAGAAATTGTTTTGGGAGGAAAATGGCAGTTTTAGCAAACAAAATGCAACCCTTTTAGCGCTCCGAAGATCAGGTTTAGAGGGATTAAAAGAATTGTGCTGCCCCATGGACTGCAGAGCACCCTGCAGAGTAGAGTCAGATGCAGGTGGGGAGTGTGTGTGTGTGTAAAAATGTCCTGCCCCTGTTTTACAGCATGAAGGTCCTGCTGTCCCAGAGGGAAGGATTAGACTTAATGGGCATAAATTACAGGAAGGGAGATTCACACCTCCCCCAACATGAACTTACCCATACAGTATGTTCATCATCTATGTTTCTCCCCCAGGTGCCTCCTCCGAGGAAGGCTCAGAAGGCGGCAACCAGGGAAAGGGACTTGTTAGTGGTGGCCCCTCAGTTATGGAATGATCTCCCTGCTGAGGCCTGCCGCCAACATTTTTATCTTTTCAATGCCAGGTTAAGACCTTCTTCAGATTTGGGATTCTTCTTATTGTTGATTATTTAAGATATATGTGCTATTTTGTATGTGCTGTCTGCTGATAGGTTTGCACACAGATTGTTTTTATACTATGTGAAATGTATTTTTAAGGTTTGGTATTCTTTGTAAACTGCCCGGAGAGTTTCGGCTATTGGGCAGTATCGAAATGAAATGAATGAATGGACGAGTGAACAGGGGTAGAAACCTCACCTGCCATTCCCAAGTCTTGGCCTCTTGGGGACTTAGGAGGAACTCGTCTGCCACTGTTTGGGTGCTGGTCTCCGGGTCCCACAACCTTATCCGGCTCTGGATTTCCTCGGGCAAGATGGCTAGGAACTGCTCCAGGATCAGCAGCTCCAGGATCTGCTCCTTGGTGTGTGTTTCCGGCTTCAGCCACTGGTGGCAAAGCTCCCGGAGCTGTCCGTAAATCCTCCCTGGGTCCTCGACCTCTTGGTAGCGGAATTGCCTGAAGTGCTGTCGCAGTGTCTCCATCCGGTTGGCTTCCCCTCGCAAGATGGCCGCCTTCACTTTCCCATAGTCCTCTCTGTCTCTAGCTTCCAAGTTGTTAAAGGCCTGTTTGGCTTCTCCACTCAATGCCGGCAGGAGCCGGGCCGCCCACTCTCCTGAAGGCCATTGGCAAGCTTCGGCCACTTGCTCAAAAGACTCCAGAAAGGCCTTGGTATTGGCCCAAGGCCCAAGCTTTGGTGAGTTTCCCCATCCCGAGCAATGGCAAGCCAACGCCTTCAAGAACTCTTGACACTGGGCCATCCATCGCTGTGGCAAACTATCTCCAGGTTGCTGCATACCATTTTGTGGTGCTGCCTGCTTTGGCAACTCCTTCAAACACATCACCTTGACAACGTGTGGGGCCTTCCCTGAGGCTTCTAACCTCTCCTCCATTTTGAATTCTGGGTCTCTGTTCTCAGCTTTAGAATGGGAAATTTGGCAACCAAATTTAGTTAATAAATAAATAAATAAGTAAACCCTCCTGCGTTGAACTTTGGTGGGTATTATGGGGTCTGGGGCTTCTGACAAGTCAGTTCAAGTGGCAGACCCTACAACATTTTGCCTGGCCTTTCTCCAAGAGTGTCCCGCGGTGGAATTCCTGAATGGTAAGCAGGATTGGTCCCTGCAGGAAAGAGAAGGATGGAACAGATCCCCATAGAACATAAAGAAAGATTCAACTGTTGTCAAGAACAAAATGGTTAGTGGGGAGATAAAGCCCCCAAATGCAGACATTTTAAAGAATATATTAATTAACTAATCTTAGTATTTACCAGGGTGGATAAAAATCAATGATTTTGTTTTTAAAAAATAAAAAAAATGATTTTTTAAATTTAAATTGGCTTTTTTAAAATAAAATGCTTTTTGAGGAAAAATCTATATAAAGATGGTTTTCTATTTAAGATACATTACAGTCCATGTAATAAGGATTAGCTTTTAATGATATAGCATGAGGCTGTATATTCATGCGATGTTTAAATTTTTTGTTAAATGAATTCCATTAATCCAGTCACAATGTCATGCTCTTCCAGAGGTTTCTGTAATATTATTGGGCAATTTTTCTATCTAGAAGATATTATTAGAAGATATTATCGCAGATGCTTGGTTTTACAGTTCTCAAAACTGTGAATTTGTGTCTGCAGAAATCACAATCCCATTGTGCCTTTGCAAATCTATGTACGCAGAATCAAACCCTTACCTCTTAAGTGCTAAGTTTAAAAAAATTCAATGAATAGAGTGCTCTCTTTTTGGGGATGGGGAAAGTCACATGATTAAATCGAGTCTTTCTGAGTCGTGATTTAAAATGTAAATCCACCCTGGTATTTACATATTATTATTATTTAATAATAATAATAAGAGGTGCCCTGCCCTCTTTTGAATCTGGTCACTCTAGTATAGCTCCTGCACCTTTAACTGTGGTGATGAAGAGGGAATTTCCCCAGGTTCTCCATATATACAAATGACACCTGCTGAAATTCCCTTTTCAATACAACTGTTAAAGATACAGGAGCCCTATCCTCCTTTTCATAGGGTCACCCTAGATGACTCCATAAGATGCCCTCTGCATGGTGAAGGTCTTAAATAAATAAATAACTACAGATAAAGTAAGACTATGTTGAACATGCAGGTGGATCTCTCTGCAGCACAAGTGAGAGCTGTCCACACATGGAGGATGAGGGTGAACAGACTCTAGATGAGAAGATACAGAAGACAGATTTGACTCCCAGCATGTTTTTAAGCTAGAAATGAAGTTCTGTTCAAGCTCAAAGGCAACATTGAGGGAGGGGTGTGTGTGCTTAGCCACCTCCCCGCAGGCGATCTCTTTGGTTTCCAACCTCCCCCCGCCCTCCTTCCACCCCCCAGCCAGGACTCTCCTGCCCCTCTTTGCTGCTGCTCCATCTTTCCCCTTGAGCTAAATCTGCCCCTTTAAACTCACCTCTCTCTTGCAGCCATACAAACGCTCGCATTTGCTCTCCCAACAAAGCAGGAAAGAGACCGCGGCAGAACATGACACTACTTCCAGGTCCACCCCTCTTCTCAAATTTCCCAGTTCCTCCAGGAATCCGGATTTAACCCCTTCTCTCATGCATCCACCCGCCCCACCAAATCAGAAGTGAACAGGCAAGAAAGAGAAGAGCCAGCCTGCAAACCTTACCCTGGGAGGACGAATCCCATTGAACTCAATGAGACTGACTTCCCAGGAATTGGGGGGCTGAAAGGTGGGACCGCGCTGCAAAAGGGGGGTCTAAAGGAGAAGGATGGATTTGGGGAGGGGGGGCAGGACCAAAGAGTCAAGCGCGCCCTCCGATTTCCGGTCCTCGTGTGAAAGAGGGGGAAATCGCCATGGGGGGAAGAAAGCCTGCCCAGTGTTTTGTGACCTTTGGGGTTGGCCTAATCGAAGTATCATGTTAATACGGATTGGAATCATTTCTCTTTCGGCCGCCATTGTTTTTGAATGAATAGGTAGAAGAGGAAATCTCAGCAGATGTGAAACTCATTGCATGACAAGCTACAACTACTGAAGGTGCAAAAAGCCTTTCCCTCTTTTGTATCTTGCCACACAGTTACGCCCGCACGCTTACTTCTTTTTACTTGCCCAAAGGCTTTCCTTTTCCTCACTTTATTTATTTATTTTATTACATTTATATTCCGCCCCACAGCCGAAGCTCCCTGGGCGGTTTACAACAATTAAAAATGGTAAACATTAAAAGTATACAAAATTTAAAAACCATCAAAAACATAAAAAAACAGTATAAAAACAACAGTATCCATTTAAAAACAACAATTCTGGGGTCCATTAAAAACAAACTTAACGTTGTTAAATGCTGTTAAAATGCCTGGGAGAAGAGAAAAGTCTTGACCTGGTGCCGAAAAGATAACAATGTTGGCGCCGGGCGAGCCTCATCGGGGAGATCATTCCACAGTTGGGGGGCCACCACCGAAAAGGCCCTCTCCCTTGTTGCCATCCTCCGAGCTTCCCTCGGAGTAGGCACTCGGGGGAGGACCTTAGATGTTGAGTGCAGTGTACGGGTAGGTTCATGTTGGGAGAGCCGTTCCATCAGGTATTGCGGTCCCAAGCCATATAAAAATATCTTTACACAGATATTGGTCACATCTATTGGATTTTCTGGGAATCATAGTTCATAGCACCAAGTGCCACCTTCCCAGGTTGGTAGAAGCCCCAGGTTGAAAGAGAAACACACTATTTCGCTTTGTTTCCATTGAGTCCGTGTCAACAATGCTGGGCTAGATGGACTCAGTACAAGGCAACTTGAAAGGTTGTCACACAGAGGAGGGCCAGGATCTCTTCTCTATCATCCCAGAATGCAGGACACAGAATAATGGGCTCAAGTTACAGAAAGACAGATTCTGGCTGGACAGCAGGAAAAACATCCTGACTGTTAGAGCAGTACGACAATGGAGCCAGTTACCTAGGGAGGTTGTGGGCTCTCCCACACTAGAGGCCTTCAAGAGGCAGCTGGACAACCATCTGTCAGGGATGCTTTAGGGTGGATTCCTGCATTGAGCAGGGGGTTGGACTCGATGGCCTTGTAGGCCCCTTCCAACTCTATGATTCTATGACTCTTGTTTCCTTTCATCCAGAGGTGTGTATCATCATCAATTATTTCAGAAGTAAAAACTTCTCTATTGAATCTAATTGGAGCCAGTGTGGTGTAGTGGTCAAAGTGTTGGACTAAGAGTCCGGAGATCCGGGTTCTAGTCCCCACTCGGCCATGGAAGCTCACTGGGTGACTTTGGGCCAGTCACAGACTCTCAGCCCAACCTACCTCGCAAGGTGTTGTTGTGAGGATAAAATGGAGAGGATTATGTACGCCGGCTTGGGTCCATTAAGGAGGAAAAAAGGTGGGATATTAATGCAATAATAAATAATGAATCCTACAAAACGTTCATCTTGTTCAGGATTCAGTTTCCGGTAGTGGCCTTCCGGATATGCCCACAAAGAGGAGACTTTGATAGCTGCAGCCTTGAAATACCCAGCAGCTGGAATGCAGAAAAGTGCTGAAGATGGACTATTTATTTAATTTTTGTTTATTTATTATTGCACTTCTATCCTGCCTTTTTTCCCTCCAATGAACCCAAAGCGGTGTACATCCTTCTCCTCCTCTCCATTTTAGGCTGATGGGGGTTGGAGTCCAACAACACTGGCTGTGTGTGTGCACAGGTTTCATAACCCTGCTCTATCCACGTTAATAATTTATTAATTTATTTATTGCATTTCTATACCGCCCAATAGCCGAAGCTCTCTGGGCAGTTTACAATAATAATAATAAATTTATTTGTTACCCGCCTCTCCCTCTGGATCAAGGCCGGGTACAGCACAAATGCAAACACCATAAAATACATATAACTAATTAAAACATTTAAAACTAATACATTATTAAAAGCAGCATATTTTAAAAGGCATCTTAAAATTCTACTGGGTAGGCCTGCTGGAATAGATCAGTCTTTATTGCTTTTTAAAATGCTAAAAGACTGTCAAGTTGACGAATCTCCTCCAGCAGGCCATTCCACAGTCTGGGAGCAGCAGAGGAGAAGGTCCTCTGGGTAATACCTGTCAGCCTAGTTTTGGCTGGCTGAAGGAAGTTCTTCCCAGAGGATCTGAGTGTGTGGGGCGGATTGTACGGGAGAAGGCGATCCCGCAGGTAGCCTGGACCCAAACCATGTAGGGCCTTAAAGGTGATAACCAACACTTTATACTTTGCCCGGAAACTAATTAGCAGCCAGTGAAGAGATTTTAAAACTGGTGTAATGTCACCCCTAGGTTCTCCTCACCATTCCAATTTCTATAAATCTCTATTGTCTTTCCAATTAGCCTCCAGAGGTGAAAAGGTCCAACTGCTCTAACCATTTTTTTTATTATTATTATTATTATTATTATTATTATTATTATTATTATTATTATTTATATAGCACCATCAATGTACATGGTGCTGTACAGAGTAGAACAGTAAATAGCAAGACCCTGCCGCATAGGCTTACATTTTATTAAACTCATAGTAAAGCGATAAGGAGGGGAAGAGAATGCAAACAGGCACTGGGTAGGGTAAACAGGCACAGGGTAGGGTAAAACTAACCATTCTTTAAAATAGTTGTAATAGTCCCTTTCCATACTTCTTTCACCTTTAGGGTATCCCTTTTTAGATAGGATAGCCAGAACTGCACGTCTATATATATAAAACGCTTAGGTATGTTTCCTTACAGGCTTCAGCTGATACAGGTTGCTAAGCAACAGTAACATGTAACGTCAGCTGATACAGGTTGCTAAGCCCTCGCCTGACTCCTCCGGGCTTTCCAAGGTAATCCTACCCCCTTTCTGCCTCTTCGCTCCTCCACCCCACCCACGAAGGGGATGGCACCATGGTCTGGAGCACGAGCAAGGCACGGCCGGGGCCCTTGGTGAGAGGCCGCTCACCTGCTGCAAGCTGAGGCCCTGGCCTAATCTCGTGAGCTGAGCAGTTGGCCCAAGGCTGACAGAAACCCCGGGGAGAGGGGGACACCTGCTCCCCCTCCTCCCGACCTCCCTGCCCCCCCCCTCGGTCTGCCAGGCGGTGCTGTATTGGTGGCCTCCAAGCAGCCCCCGCCCCCACAATGATATTTAATTAATAAACTTTAAGATATGCTACAACGGCATATGTTACGATGGGTACAGCTAGTACTATATATATCAGCCTTCCCAAAACTGGTAACCCCCAGATATTTTCAATCACAACTCCCAGAATTCCTGGCAATTTGTCATAACAGCTAAGGCTGCTGAGAGTTGAAGCCCAAAACTTCTGAGGAAGGCTGATATATATCTATATCAGGTAATAGTTAAACACATGACTAAATTAAGTGTGCAAATTGAAGTCTATAAAGAACCAACTGACATGACATTATTTCCCCAGTGTAAGGAGCAAAGCAATTATTATGTTTTTACATCTGGGCAAAACAAAAGCAATCTGAAACACCCGAACGTATGCAATCCCAAAGTCAGTGCCCCCAATTCAGCCACTTATTTGTTTGAAAGACACCCAATCCCAAAAAACTATCACACTTCAATAAATATGCTTTTATAAATATATATATATTTAAAAGATGGTTACAAAACAAATGTTACATCATGCATCAGGCCGCAACCTATTGTAAGTGCAAAAGGTATCAACATCCATCCCTAGTAGAGCTCGCCCTAACGTTAGAGTGAGGCGGCCACCTCAGGCAGCAGATGGGGTGGAGGCAGGGACAGCAACATTTTAGAAGACAAAGCTCCATGTGCCACACAGCAACTTGCCTTGTATGCCTTCAGCAAGCCTGCTGCCCTCAGGTGCACTGTCCATTGCCAGTATTGTCCACAGAATGGAGAGGGTGGGGAAGGGTGCCATTTTGTCCTGCACTACAGACAGCAAGATGGGCTTCTGTCCCTGGCATAGAAGGTGAGGACAGAAGCCATCTTGTCCCTCACTTCAGACAGCAAAATGGCTTGAGCCAGCCACACTTCCAGGTGAACATCAGGATAGCATGCCTGAAAATATTAAGTTGGAGATCCAGCCTAGGTGTGCGCAAGAGGTGTGCCGGGTGTGCCCAGACACACCCTAAAGTCTCAAACAGTAAGTGCTGAATTCAGGGGGCCATTGAGATGCAGTGAAACAGTCCTCCAGTTACCAGTGATGTTTTACTGTTTATTGCTATGTACTTATGATGTAAGTGCTGTTTGGACTTCAAATGGTAAAGATGGTAAGTGGTGAATGCTGTTGGGAGGGGGAGTGAGTGCGTGGAATGTTGGAGTGGATGCTGATTGGCTGTGAGAGTCAAGTCTGTGACAGCAGTTAGCAGTGAGAAGCAGTTGAGAGTTGTGTGTGGAGAGTTGACAGAGTGAGAGATTGGGCCTGGGTTTGTCTGCTGAAAGGGTTTTGATTCAGCATAGGATCAACATTTTATTGTTTCGGGAAAAGAGTGAACACGAGGAGATAATTTGACTAATGGGTAGAGTAGGCAAGGATACATGAGATATACTGTATTGTAACAAACAAGTTTTGCAACAAACGAAACCACGAGATTGATAAACTGCGTGGACTTACTTATTGTTAAATAAAAGTGATTTTGTTTCATAAACTGGATTGGATTCTTAAAGTACCTGAGGTAAAGTACTGGTATATATGGTGGCAGCGGTGAAGCAAAAGGGCGAATGGAGTGGAGCACGGAGTGCCAAGGAGAGTCCGTGAAATACACAGAACCAGTGAGCAGCAGCGTGCTGTCTGGGTCCATGGTTGGGTTTCTTTAATAGAGAGAGATAAAAGGAGACCCAAAAGGAGCAGTCGTGATACTGCTCTCTGGCTGTTCCACTACTGCCACCCTGACAGTGTGCTGTTGCTCCCAGCAGCAGAACCGAAAAGGAATCACTCTGCCGGGAGGCGCACTTCAAAGAGGCCAGGAGGAGGAGCCCAAAAGGCTAATATTGCCTCATAAGCCCCTCCACCAGCTAGTGTCACCACAAAGTGTCACCAATGTCTGGGCTTGAGGAATGTCTCCTTATTCCCCCCCTCTTTCACCTGCAACGGCCCTCCTGCAAGCTGAACGCAGAGTAGGGCATCAGTGTCTACAGCGTTTCATAAATAAGTGAATAGAATCATAGAATAGCAGAGTTGGAAGAGGCCTACAAGGCCATCGAGTCCAACCCCCTGCCCAATGCAGGAATCCACCCTAAAGCATCCCCGACAGATGCTTGTCCAGCTGCCTCTTGAAGGCCTCTAGTGTGGGAGAGCCCACAACCTCCCTAGGTAACTGATTCCACCGTCACACTGCTCTAACAGTCAGGAAGTTTTTCCTGATGTCCAGCCGGAATCTGGCTTCCTTTAACTTGAGCCTGTTATTCCGTGTCCTGCACTCTGGGAGGATCAAGAAGAGATCCTGGCCCTCCTCTGTGTGACAACCTTTTAAGTATTTGAAGAGTGCTATCATGTCTCCCCTCCATCTTCTCTATAAAAGAGAGATAAAATAATAAAAACAATGTCCTTTAAGACTGAGTATTCAATAAATGTTTGCCTTTAAAAAAAATTAAATTCCCTGGGTGCACACCCCAATGAAACGTGCTGTGCACGCCTAGGAGATCAAGGCTGAACTCCTGTGAAGAGCTGCCCATTTCCCCCCGCCCCTTCCCGAGACTGTGCCCATGGTCAAGTTCGCTTCTTACATCTTCCTTTCCTCTGAAGACGTGAAGTGTAGGAACAGGGCCGGCCCTACCATTAGGCAGAGTGAGGCAGTCACTTCAGGTGGTAGATGGTAGAAGGTGGCAGTAATGTGTTGGAGGGAAGAGCTGTTTGCCACATGACCTGCTGTGTTCCTCCTAAGTTAGCCTGCTGCCTTCAGGTGTGGTGAATTACAGGTGTCCAAACTGCCAGCGTGAAAGAGGATATCAACTATTAGTCCAGTCGGCTTTTATGCATGAAATGGGAGGGGCCGCCGTCTTTTTCTTTGCCTCAGTCAACAAAATGTCTAGGGCCTGCATTGTGTATAAATATTCAGGTAAAAGACGTAGTTTTTTTCCGGTCCCATAAAGTTATGAAACAGGGTTTTCTGTGACACAAGATGGGTTCCATTTGGACATAATGCTGAACTGTTTTTTATATTTTTGTGTGAATGAGCTCCCCACCTTTCCTCCTCCAGCACAGCCACGTGAGGTGAAGATTGGAAGCTTTTGTTTTCAGCTAATTATGGTTTGTTGTTACATCTGAACCCAGACTAAACCGTGGTTAGTCTTAACTACGGCTTAGGGCAGGAGTGGACAACTTGTTACCCTCCAGATATTTTGACCTACAACTGGCGTCAGCACTAACTGACATCGCCAATGGTGAGGAATACTGTGTGATGGAGGCCAAAACATCTGGAGGGCCACAAGTTGACCCCCCCACGGATTAGGGAAACAAGTCAACTTACTTCAATCCATAGTTTTTGATACTGACTTGTTTTCCTAAACTATAGTTAAGATTAACCACAATTCTGGGTTCAGACAAAACAACAAACTACGGTTAGTTGAAAACAGAAGTGAATGCTTCCGGTCATTTTCTCAGAGCCATGTTGGAGGAGGAGTGGAGAGTGCATGGAGGAAAGGGGAATGTCATGTGTGTAACGCTAAACCATGGTTTAACGTTGTTTGACCCCATTAGGTCTGGGGCTTATCTTCATTTATGATTCTCTGATGCTCAGTAAGAAATGCCTGGCCAGCCGACGAAACCCCCTCCTACACACTAAACATTTACACCAGTTTCATTCTGAGCTACATTTCTTTTATGATAAAACTAGCTGGTATTGGTTCTCCCCCACCCCCTCAAACACCTGTGGAGTTCTCTATCCCGTGTGGGTCCGTTCATGTTTTATAAGCAGCCATTTGTGACTGAACCTTTTCTCACAGAAAGAGCATTTATACGGCCTCTCCCCTGTGTGGGTTCTCTCGTGCCTGATCAGGTCCGACCTCTCAAGGAACGTTTTCCCACAGTAAGGGCATTTGTGGGGTTTTTCCGCTACGTGGATACGCAGGTGTCTCATAAGATGGTCTTTGCGACTGAGGCTTTTCCCACACTCGGGGCACTGAAATGGCGTCTCCTGGCCTCTTTTATGTTTGGGTAGTCCCAAGCCCTCCCTGAGTCCTTCCTCAGGAATAACACGGGCCTTGCCTTTGTACCACACTAGACTTTCACTGAGGGCCTTATTGGACACACCGGGAACACATGGAATTGTCCGATGCCTTGGGTGGTTCCACTGCTGTCTCTTTGAGCCGGGCTGATCCTCAGACGTTTCCCCTGCTTCCCAGTCCTGGGAAACGTCCTCTGTCACTCTCCTTTGGAAGGCCGCGTCCACCTCCGCCACCTCAGAGTTTTCAAGCTGGCTGCTGTTCTCCTCATCACACTCACTCGTCTCCATGTAGTCTTTGGGAATGAAACACAAGAAGAAGAAAAAGAGAGAGGGAACCATGTTGTTATGACAAGGGAACTTTTCTTGACTGAAATCCCTGCACTCTTAAGGCTGTGACGTTCCTGCCCATATTCCACCTTCTCCAGCACCCTCTCACCCATGTTCCCCAGCAACTGGTGTATATAGGTTTACCGCCTTGGATACTGGCAGTAGCACATAGCCATCAGGGCTAGTAGCCATTGAAAGCCTTCTCCTCCAGGAGTTTATCCAACCCCCTTTTAAACCAATCCAAATTGGTGGCCATCACCACATCTTGTGGTAGTGAGTTCCTATGCACTGTGTGAAGAAGCCCTTCCTTTTATCTGTCCTGAATCTCCCACCCATCAGCATCATGGGATGACCCCTCTGGGTTCTAGTATTATGGGAGAGGGAGAAAAATGTCTCCCCTATCCTCATTCTCCACACCAGGCACTAACTGCCAGACGTCCTTTCATATAACCGTAGCATCCTCCCACGCACAAGCCCCTCCCACCTTTCACTCTCTAACATACTATTAAACCCTACCTTACCTGGGTTACACCTAACAATATAAGCATATACATTACAACAGCAGGCATATGTTAGAGGGGCCCTATGGAAGACAAAAAACCGTGAAATCAGAGTCAGCAAACATGAGAGAAAACTCAATTGAGCTAGCCCTGTGGTGGCACTTAAGGACCTAAGGCTCCACCAACTCTAAATTTATTTATTATTCATTTAGAGTGTTTTTATGCCGCACCTCATCCCCAAAGGCTCCCGGAGTGGCTTACAAACAACAGGTAAAGAAGACAGTCCCTGCCCTCAGGCTTATATTCTAAAAAAGGGGATGGGGTGAGAAGGCCCTGCTCCCCACCTCATCTCCCAAGGGAGGGGCAGACCAACAGCTCCTCCTTTTCCCCCCACAGGGTCCTGATGTCAGTTAGCCCTGGGGGACAAGGGGTTCTATCTGGGAGGTGGCCCTGATGGTCTCTCAGCCGGCTCCTGTCTCCCTCGCTTCTTTTTCCCCGAAGGGTCAAGATGTTGGCAAGGGTAGGAAACATTTCTTAGCACAAGGGTCAAATTTATTTATTTATTTATTACATTTCTATACCGCCCAATAGCCGGAGCTCTCTGGGTGGTTCACAAAAATTAAAACCATTCAAAGTATAAAACAACAGTATTCCATTTCAGACAAGCTCCCCAGGGCAGCATTCCATTACAAAAAGACCACGAAAAGGTTATTCCCGCCACACACACGGACTGGGTTCGGACAACCACGATAACCCACCATGGGTTAATCCACGGTGGGTTATTTAACCCACCATGGCTTATTGTGTCGTGTGGTGGATTTTTTAAAAAAAAACCCACGGTGGGTTATTTTGCTGAAATAACCCATGGATATAACCAATGATGTGCAGAGTGGGTTATTTAAACCACCGTTGGGTTTTCGTGTTGTGTGGAGGGCGCCGCTGGTTATGGTCATCGGCTACAGAGTCGCTAGGCAAGAGTGGTCAAAGTGGCGGCGGCGGCTCTATTTGTTCTAGCAGAACTCTTATTTTTGGCAGCAAGGGATGATGGGATACAAGCGGGAGGACTGAGAGGAGGAGGGAAACGAGTTAGTCAACCCGCTGTGAACTAATAACCAACTCACAGTTGATTATTTCTCTGATTGTGGCCGGGTTTGTAGGACACGCTAATCAACGGTTGTTTTCCATTTTGTTCCTATTAAAACACACACTCACACGTTGATTAGCGTGTCATCTGAACCCGGCCTGTGTGGGGAGTACCCGCAAAATAACCCACTGTGAGTTGACTATTAACCCACCACTGACTATCGTGGTGTCCGAGCACAGCCACAGAGTAATGTGACCAGAGTAGCCATGTCCAACCTGGTTCCTTCCAGATGCATTGAACTGCAACTCCCATGGTTCCCAGCTATGGAATCATGGGAATTGCGGTCCAACACATCTGGAAGGCACCAGTTTGGGGAAGGTTGGACCAGAGCATCTCCAGAGCTCCCTTTGGGGAGAGAAGGCACCATGGTTGACACCGACTCATGAACCCCAGGAATTCAACATCAGAAATGCTCACCTAGCAACCTCCCATTCCCGTCACACTCCTGCTTGACTTCCTGCTGTGGTTCTCTCTCTCCTGGTACAGATGGCTCCCGCTCCACCTCCAAGGAATTGGTGTCTGCCTCCTCTAGGAGAATCAGCATCTGGAAAAGCAGTAAGGGGTGTCTTGTGGAGCTGCATCTACTATTGAGCAAGGTTTACAATTCCATGCATTCAGTGTGCAGGCATAACTGCAAGGCTGGGATCATTTTACCCACTCACGGTGAGAATGTGACACGAATCAAAATTCGTGGCGCTGCATGTTCTGTTAACATCAACCCACAAATAAAATCTCAGGTGATGCTGGATCTGCTCTCCTCTTTGTTGGGGAAAATAAATCTGTCCCATTCCAAGAGGCCGTCCCTTTTAGGGTGGTTGTGTCATC